>NC_089323.1:6494730-7094730 GCF_036669915.1 Pocillopora verrucosa
AACTTCTGTAAGCTGTGGCTTATGCTGTTTTCCCTTTTAGTGCTTTTTATATGAACAGCGCTTTACTTATTGTCTTTCGTCGTAATCCCAGTAAAGTATTCCCCCAATTGTTGTGTACCGATGTGTGTAAGACAGGATAATCGTGTCGATGCAGATGGTAGAACGGTCCAACAACTCACGGTCCTTTCAATAAAGGAGCCTTTAACACTGAAGTTACCTTCTGCTACATGCTAATTATCTTGTTTTAGTGAAAACTTCTGATTTTTAATACAGTTTGTATCTTCCCATCCTCATACATTACGTTTATAGACCTGGCTTATCGAAATTTTCGGAGATGTTTCGCAGGACTTTCAAATCATCACCGAGCGAATAAAAATATGCTCACCTTGCTGTAAGTACTCGCATTTTCGCCGCCGTATTTGCAATCGGTGTCCTCCGCTCAATATATATAACAACTTATTTAAATACTAACTATACTAGATTATGAAAAAAGGTTATAGAAGGAGGAACTTAATCCTCATTGTAACTAGACCCCAGATAGAAAAATTTAATACTATGCAATATACATATACATACTGACACCTGTTACATACAGCATATATCTATATAAATATAAAATCTAAATAAAGAAGACATATCTAATATAAAATTTTGTTTAAAGTTTATAATTAAATAATGTACAATCCATAGAAATATTTAATTTTCGTTCATAGGCCTAGTTAAAAAAATGTTTTGATTTAATAGCTTTTCTTAAAAGCATTAATTGAGTCAAGTTCAACTACTGATGACGGTTAACTGTTCCATGGGTCGATATGTCTGTGGCAAAAGAGTACTTAAAGATGTCTGTACGGAGAAATGGTTTATATAGTTTAAACTGATTTGACTTTTTCTCTTGATTTGCCTGTTACTGAAGGTATGTACTATAATTTGTGGTTAAGAAGTAGCAGGAGAACATGCAGCCAAGAGTGTCATTTAATGACTTAAAAAGCCTGAACCACAACTAAGAAACTCTCTGGGCTGAACTAGTGTCCGCTAGTTTCAAGTATTTCAGTCGGTCTTGCATACGGAGTGTCTTTAACCAATGATCCATCTGTAACGTTTCCTTTTGCACGCATGTCAAGTTTTTCGATCAGATATTCGTGGTGAGGATTCCAACGGATCTCATAAGCCAGTAACATAGAGCCTTAGAGTGAGATCCAAATGTCCGCTTGAGTAAGCCCAATAATCCTGTTCGATCTTGCAACAAACAGACAGTACGTGGGTATTTCCATGATAAATCACTGGTAAAGAACCACCCCAAGATGTTTGTGTGTTAGGTACTTGGAATAGTAGCTTGCTATTAATAAGTATATTTTTGGCACGGAGAGGGCGTTCTAGCCCTGGTGAAACTTCATGTAATCGCATTTGTCAGCATTTGTTTCCTAAAAGCCACTAGCCACACTAATCAGTGGGTGGGGGGGGGGAACTTTATCTAGACTCTCCTGGTCAGTGAAGGACGTTTGAGATGGAGGACAGTAATTATAGATTAACCATACCATCGGCAAACATCTTCTGCAGGACTTGATAAAGATTCAGGGAATGTCATTGACGTATAGGATAAATAACAGGGGGGCAAGAATGCTCCCCTGTGGAACCCCAGATGTGACAGGCGCCCATTCAGATTGGCAGCCCTCGATTACAACACGTTAAGATCGACCTTGGAGAAAATTGGATAGCCAGGAAAGTAAAGAGCCGTTAATGCCAAAGTGTTCTTGTTTGAGTAGAAGACGGTCGTGAGGAACTGAGTCGAAGGCCTTTTCGAAGTCCAGAAATATTACATCGGTAGAGAGGCGTTTATCTAGTGCTTTCGCCCATTCATGGAAAAGGTGTATCAACTGAGAGGTACAGGAGTAGCCAGGACGAAAGCCATACTGATGACTACTAAGATAGATTATTTGATTCAATAAATCACAAAAATGAGATTGTATATCAGTCTTTCCAGGGTCTTTACAAGCAGACTTGTAAGAGAGATAGGACGATAATTCTTGACTAGATCTTTTTGGCCCTTTTTGAAAATTGGAATGACGTGAGCAGATATCCCGTCCACAGGCAAGGTGCCAGATTGGAGTGAAAAGTTAAATAATTTGTCATGGACTCTGATATAGCTGGTGCAGCCTCGCGAAGCATACGCGCTGATTTCAGATCCGGACCATGAGCTTTTGTAACGTTTAAACCAATGAGCAATTTCTCGACCTCAGATTTAGAGCAAAGTAGACTTGAGATAACTTTATCAGTAAAAGGTTGAAGATCGTCACGTAACTTCTCAGGAATACCAGGACTCTCTATAAAAACCGATGAGAAGAAGTTGTTGAATAGCTGTGCTTTATCGAAGCTGTTTGAAGCCTTTTGGTTCTCCAGGGATACTTCAGGTGGAATAGATCGTGATTTCGTTTTTGTTATGAAAGTCCAGAAGCGTTTAGGATTGTTACTGTTTTGAAGAGACTGAACATGGTGCCAATAACTCTTGTTTATTTCAGATTTGACCTTGTTTCTTCACTGCTTATATTTTTCCCAGTCAGATTGAAGTTGAGATGATTTAGCTTTTTTCCATAGGCGTTTCCGTTTGTGAAAAAGGCGACGAATTGCAGATGTTAACCAAGGAACATTTCTTTTTCTTTTCAAATGATGTGTATTGATGTTTTTATTAACAGCAGCAAAGAACAATTCTTTCCATTTAGTCCACATTTGATCAACATTGTTCTCTAAGAATACATTGCCCCATGGGACATTGGAAAGATCAGAGCGAAAACCTTCCCAATTTGCATTTTTGTAATCGTAAACGATCTTTGGAGCTTGATGTGGACGGGAAATAAAGACTTTAAAGTCAAATGAGCAGGAGTGTTGGTTAAGATTAAATCCAATAAAGCGTCTCCTCTGGTAGGTTTATTCACAAGCTGTGAGAGGCCAAAACGATTAATAACAGAGCCGCAGAAGAAATCGCTGATAATGTCCGGCTGCCATGGAGCTACAAGGTTCCAGTTAACATTGGGTAGATTAAAATACCCAAGCAAAAGGATATTACATGATGGTGGAAATTTTTCTAGCGATTGGACCAGTTTAGTTCGGTAGGCCATATCGCTACTAGGAGAGCGGTAGTCTACTCCAATAAAGTATGTTGAGCAGGGATTGAAATGAACTTCACACCAAAGGATTTCGCAGTCCGTTTCGAGGTCACAACGTCTATAACAACAAATGTTATCCCTTAGAGCTAACAAAACACCACCACCTTTTCCTAGGCGATCTCTTTGGTAGATATTATAATCAGATGACAGGATTTCTTGATCCATTATTTCAGGGTTCAACCATGTTTCGGTTATAGCGATGATGTCTAATTCCTTTGTAGCGACCATAGCTTGCAGCTCAGTTCCCTTGTTGACAATACTACGGGCATTTAGACTGCATGATTTGAGAGTCGAGGAATTGAGAGGCCCAGGGTTCAGTTGAATGTCGTTAGATATTAGAAGGAAAAGAATGAATAGATATTTTCTGGTAGAATAGCGATGGTGAAGCATCGATTTTCCAGATTTGACGAACTTTCGGTGACTTATCCTTGGGAATGTAGCGGCCAGGACGATAAGACCATTTGCGAATGAAGGCCTCTGATAGATAATATCATCTCTTGAGCTTTTCAGCAACACGTTGACAAAAAATAGCGTCAGGAGAAACGAAATAAGCGGAGCCACATGGGGAGCGTCCGCCATTACTTGCCAGAGTAAGAGTTTCACCAAGGCGGCCAAGGCGGCCAAGAAACATTTGCACATGAGATCGAGGCTATTTGTGCCGCATAGCCAGTCTGCCAGTCCAAAACGGCACCCAACGCCTCAAATCGCATGGCATCACGATCGATCCCCTTGGGAATGGTCCATAAAACCCTCGAGAGTGATTTCCGTAAAAACGACACGATCAGTATGCGTTCTCCTTCGTTGAACGCAATAACAACAGTTAAGCACTTATTACAAATTTTTTTTTTTATTAAAGAAACTGTTTAATAAAGTTGATCCACCAAAGCACTTTCCATTTCTCCGTCCACACCTCGTTTCACATTTCAAAAAAAAGCAAAACAAAACCAGCAAAATCATTGCAAATTCGTTCCAACATTCATCATGTCTGTGTGGAGCTGGCATGTTGTGCATATAATATATTGTCTATCCTTATTAGTTGTTATTCTGCAAATACATAAGAAATTAAAGAATTTTCTTTTTGAACCAAAAAAAAATTGTTTACTTTCATGTTCCTGTACAATATTCACAATAAATTGTTTTCTAATAAAAGCTTACAATCTTGCCAAAAAATGTCTGGGCACTATCGTTACATCTGGTAAATACTAATACCATGAACTCACCCCTTTAACCCTGGACAATATTAAATACAGGGAGGGAGGAAATATCGACAAGTCTGCTTTCGTGGGTGGAAAATGAACGTAACTTGCTCATGATACACAGGACGGACTTGGAAAAAGGGATATGTGCTCTCCAAACGTTTTGGGCAGGATTGTTGGCACATTAAGCTAATACCTGTCTTTTTTACCTTTCTATGATGATCACACGAAGTACAAAACACATCTTATGATTTGGAAAATATTCGGTGGCCAATGTCCTAAATTTACATGGATCTTTGAATATCAAGAAGCTCTTTATGGCCCCCATAAAAAAGATAAAAGTTTTTGCTTTTTTGCGAATTTTTCGCACAACCGACTTCAAAAGAATTTCACAAATAGGAGGTTCACAGTCTGTATAGTATTAAATCCATTAATCATTCCATCAATCAATCAATTCCAACTTCTTGAACATACAAAATTGACTCGGCAAAGATTAGGCTCTGCAACGGATTTTGAGTTAAGCTATACTGTGTCCTGTATTAAAACTCTTGGAGATTTTCCTCAGCAGTGCAGATCCTTCCCTGCAAAATGACAATAAAGTATGCAGTAATCTACCATTTTATATATAAAAACGTGTTACACCATTTAGCGATGAGATTATTGGCTCCAGATTTCTATGCATGGTGGCTGATAAGGACTTCGCCAGAAACGAAGGGAATTAAGGATTAACTTCACGCGTATGTTGGGAAAAATTTGAAAATACTCGTGAAATGAGTCCTTAATTGCCTTTTCATTGAATTACATTTGCGCACGATGACCTCGCGATGAAGCTATTTCAATGCCGCCACAAATGTCAAAACAAACTTAGCTGACCGATAGATTCAATGAACATTTTATTCCCAAAATACAGTTAACAACGTCGCACGGTTTCATTCAGTTAAATTGCAATCAATAAATCGTTGCCGCAAACTGCAAAAAGGCTCAATCAGCATCAAGTAATCACGCCCTCTTGATTAACAAAAGTGCCTCGTGATTGAGAAAAAAATACCCTCTTTCTCAGCTAATCAGCAATCAGTAATTTTTCCCCGCATATGATAAATTTTATAACATCAAGAATAGCTCACGCTTTTATTTCGTTTTGTTTACATCCGCACACTGTTGGCTACCAACTGTCTATCGCAAAATATACTTCAAGTATCGTAGCCAATCAGATTTCAATAATTGAGATAGAACTCTGGTAGATTTATTCAAAAAGTGATGGATGGCAAGCCTATTAAAGGTAGAGGAGCTCGATAACATTCGCCTTGGCCTCCTAGCGACATCACCAGCACCTGCGACAATAACCACGGAGTACTATTAGCGTGGAATATAAACTTACTTCTGCCTGGTGGATCCACGTAAGGTGCCAGACTTGTTTCTCAAGAGAGGTTCGAGTTGTTCGGTGAGCTGTGTAAAATTCTTCTCCAGTTCTTTCTGATAGGCACGTTGATCAGATGCGATAAGCTGCTTGTTCCTTTGCAGAGCGTCTCCGCACCTAGTACACAGCAATAAAATTCCTTAAGTAGTATTGTTATTCTAAAGTGACAGGGTCAGACGGTAGCGGTCTGTCGGGAGGAAGAGCACCGAGTGACGATGTGGTGACATTTGGTTTCTTGCATGAACCACAGTGTACCGCGCAAATACCCGAAGGTAGAAAATGTGGCCCAAGGTAACGAGCGCGCGAAGATCCGTTGGATAACATAAAGTGTTAAGGTTTGCATAGGGTGTTTGGGGATCCAAAAAACCGGAAAACACTGTAAAAATACTTCAAGACAAAAGAGGGAATTCTGCCGCAATTAATATTTCGAACTTCTATATGGCGATTATCAAAATTCCCATCCAAACTCTCTCATTTTAATTTAAACAACGAAGGTTTCTGCTTATTCGTTAGCTTGGGCTAGCTGTGATGTACGTATATTCGGTTGAGTTGCTTTAACATTCAAGTCTTGTTGTTCAGTTACGCGTTGCATTACTCTCGTGAACATCGGGTTTGCCGGGAGTTCTTGGTTCTAACGGTAGTGGCATGTGCTCGCACAGTGCTTGAGATATTCTTGTTTCGCCTTAAACCTTTTTTCTTGAATAAAATCATGATTAAACTGCTGAGGAAGGCTTTGTCTTCAAGGATTTACATATTTAACTAACGGAGGAGACTGATTGATCAGAACACTTTTTTCTTACACAAAAAGTGTTTCTTGACTGATTTTTATATGTCTCAGTTTGTTGTCTACCAGGCTATACACACGCATTACCTTTTGATAAACTCTTTGAAACAGAGTCTGAGTCTGTGATGGTGTCTCGTGATCATTGGCGTTTCCCCGCCATCTTCAGCGTCCTGATCGTGACACAGGAATACCAAAGCAATCTCTAGAGGACCCTGTAAAGCACAACACACAAGCGACAGTTGGACAAGTCAGCCTTAATTGAGAGAGACTATATTGCTATCCACGAAAACAACATATTATGACTTGCTTTAAAATGTTGATTAACTGAAACCATTCACATGTTTTTCTCAAGTCTGGATTGAGACAATTTATTTTCCAAGAAAGAACAAGGAACGAGCATATTTGCAAATAGGAGGTGTACTAAACATGACATGATCATTAACAACCTTAGGTAAATGTTCAGTCAAAACCATGCAATACTCTAAAAACGAACAAACCGTAAAACTCAATAGGGATTGGGCAGGATATACCTAGACTGAGTTGTGTACTATCGATGAAAAAGTTCTTCATGTTAGGCAACTATCGTTGGTAAATAAAAGTGAAATTTTGGTTGTTTATTCCATCGTCTACCAACTACAATAGTACGGACCTTAACCAAACGAAGACCGCGACAGCATTGAGGACGTGGCACATCAATATCTAATGCGCAGAAAAATAGCCGCTATTTTTATAGACGGCTAAAAAAGGTACACATGTACAGACACGTGCTTAGGCGAAGCACGTGTCTGTACATGTGTACCTTTTTTAGCCGTCTTCTGCATAGTAACAACATGAGCTCGACAAAATTTGCATGGTCTGACGACAGTTACCCCAACAGCAAATTATTTTAGGTGAAACTCGATGCTGATCGCCTACGTTATGGTGAAGTTGAGGAGTAGCGCAATATACTTAGTCATTCGCGGAATTCTATCTAAAAATATAAATTCATTTTTAATCAACGACTTCCCCGGCGTTCTCTTACCTAAGGTCCCTGTCAACAATTTGTTGACATGGGTTCTTACGAACGTACAGATGAACAGACAGACAGACAGACTGAATGACTGATCGACCGATCCATCGACTACCTGAGGACCACAACGAGATTACACACAAATAAAGAGAGAAAAAGATAGAAATGTGACCTGATTAACAGTGGTGCCAATAGAACCTTGTAACACCATCTGAAGCATCTTGGGGTTTGGTGGTTCTTGATTGATTGCGTTAAGAAGCTCTTTCGTCCTCAGTTCCATATCCTCGATGGCGACTTCAATGGGACTCAACACAATCTACAAGAACGAAAATAAAACCAATGTTAGAAGAAAAACACGTGTCTGAAGAAAGATTGATTTGTTACTCACAATTACGATACCTTAAGAAACACCACGTAAACTACATGCAGCAGTGAAAGTGAATAGCTACCAATTTGTGTCGGTAGTAGAAATTTCAGTAAAATAATTCATCAAAGTGTATTGATCATTCAGAACCACCACAGAAAAATGATCACGTAGAGTGGCTGGGTCAAGGTTTGCGCTACTTGAAACGTCAAGCCACTATCTTTTAGCCCTTCACACCCTATCACAGGATGCATATTCTTAACACTGTTCTCTATACATTTATTACGGTGCTAATAAGGAGAATTCGTTTAATAATAAAGAGCCTCTTTGGTTAGTGATCATTTTTATTTCTTCTCTTGACCTTAATGCGTGATTCAAAGGTGATATTGTAATGAGAAATTAGAGGCCAGTAGGGTCCAAGAGTTAAGCTGGTCATTCCAACCCATGTTCATCTTCTGCATAATTGACCATTCTCGTTGCTTTCCGGTAGTCTCGTGTGGTTTCCTTTAAAACACATTATTTTGCTTGTCGTGAAAATCGGCTTAAAATATCTTAGTGTAAAACCTGCATAGGACATTGGGAACGAGCAAACAGGAGGTATCGTCCAATTTTTTTTTTGGCCGAAAACTCTCTCTAAAATAGAATTGCAAAAGCATCTGAATGCGCACAAGTGGAATGACAGAAAAACAGCCGTATCTCAGCACAAACAACATAACATGCAACGATATTGGACAGACCTGTTCACGATGCACAACATTGACTCGTGTCTTGACATACGGGAATGAGTTGGCAGCAGTCAAAATCGTCTTTCTCTTGTACTGGGTGACCAGTTCACCATGAGGTTTTCCGCTCGGTGTGAAAGGAGTTTCGTACATAAATCTTCCTATGAGTTTGAAAAAGTAATCCATTTATAGATAACAGAGCAATTCTCGATTGCTAGCCGTGAAATTAACCAAACAACCAATCAGAAACGTGGAAAATTTCGGCCCTGACTTGGTGTAGACTACACACTTGACATAAAACAATTAAGAACAAAAAGACAAAGGAACGAAGGAAATAATGAAAACATGGGTTAAGAGGGCGGTGTTCTACAGTGACGTGTCCTGTGTCTTCTATACCAAGGGGGAGACAAAACAACAGAAGGAACGCATCAAAATACCTACTTGCAACCTACGGTGAGGGAAAAACAGGATTGGCAAAATCGAAATTGGTTTTTATTCAGCATCTGATTGGACGAGAAGGCAGTTTGAGTTTTCTAAACCAATCAGGTAGCGTATTACTTCCAGCCCTCTGCTCTTAAAGTCTAAAGGAGAATCAGTTAGACTGTCAAAGTGTTGTGAACATACTTAAGTTGAAATTCTTGTCAAAATAGGTAATACGATCCTTCAATTCATATTCGTCAAAATATGGGTCCACATAGGTAAGTTGGATGTAAGCTTTTTCTGGATTCAGCTTGTCTTGTTCAACTGCGTTGGAATCTTTGATTACTTCCAAAACATTATGCCCGAACTTGTCTCCATAAAATGCCTGAAAAACAAATACCATACTGAGCTCCTGTTTCGTTAAAACAAATTGAATTCCAACACCAAATAAATGAAAGCCTGTGTAAAGGTTTTTGAAAGTTGTGCTACAAACAAGATGACTCGTTTGTTTGATTAGACGATGCTCGAGACAATCTGCAGCGCGAATCGAATTTCCCAATCTGTGAACTTGGAAAAAATATATGTGCCTACATTGTTCAGTCGGAAACACACAGTCGGTGTGAAAAATTAGTGAACACTGTTTCTTTAGTTATTTTTACCTCTAGTTAGAGTGCTTTTAGATTCAGTGTCGTAAAACAAAAACCAAAGTACTGACAACGGTGAGAATTCAAAGAAACCCGTCCAAACTACCTAAAGCGCGGGAAAACGCGAGCGACCAAGTTGTGATTAGTTTTGCTTTTGCATCTGATTGGTTGGTAAAGTGGTGCGAGGTTTTTCGACACCCAATTGAAAATTTCTCTATCCGCCAGGTACAACGTTCCGACACAATTGAGGCTATTTGAGTTCGGACTGTGGTGTGGCGACAACGGAAGCAAACGAAATTACCATATCTTAAGTTATTTTCGTGGTGTGCGAAACAACCTTCAACTCGAAAAAGTCAACGGAATTTAGACTACTGGGATAAAAACACAAAGCAGTTGTAATAAACCTAGAAAAAACCAGGTTGGCTAACTATAGGGAACATGAGAACGGATTGTAACCGACGGACTGGTAAATTTAAGATAAAGTTTTTCGAGATGCACCAACAAGGCCTAATAAACTAACCTGCAAACGATGGGACACTTCAGGAAGCTTCGTGATGGCGGGTTCTTTGTAAATGTACTCCTCTCCGTCCAAATCTCCAAATTTAGATCCATAAAAACCGACTCGGAAGTATGTTCCCAACATACGCTTTCCTTCCTGAAAATAGCAAATCTCGCTGCTTAAGTGAAACCTCTCTTCACATCCAATAAAAAGGAATCAGTTAGTTTAAACCCAACAAGACATTCACTTTTTGCAGGATTCAGTTAGCGCTCCGCCCTCTCTGATTGGCAGTTTTCAATTTTTGAAAAAAGAAAAGGATTTTCCTAAGAGTGAACATAACGAAGGAACGAAATTCGCTTGCAAAGTATTACTCGATGCATGGGTTTCATAAACAGCTGGTAACTCCCCGCCTATAAGACCTCTAACCGCCGTTTGTTGAGCCTGCAAGCATGCTCTTGCGTTTGGATTTTGTCTTACGGCCCATTTCCCGGCATGTTTATGAAATCCATGTTTGTGCATGACACGCTTAGTTTCACAGGTTGGTTTCAGTCGCCTACATATGGGGTTGAGTCCGAAGAAACAACTGTAAATTGGATCTACGTTTGTTAAATACAAGTGAGTAAGTATTAATACAACAAAGACAAAAAAAAACCTAAGCTCTTAACAAACACCTCAATTACTGACAGCGTTTATGTCAAAATGACCAAACATGCAATCTATGAAAATTATGTCTCACCGTCTGTATAATCTTGCCGAATGCTTCTGAAAGCCTCTGATGAACCTGAGTCAGCTTCTTATAATCACGTTTTGCTTCTAGAATCGGGATCAGCAGTTTATACACCTCATTTACACATTCAAATAAATGAGATCGAAAAAACGTGTTTGCAGCTGATTCGAGTAAAGATACCAATCCATTCTCGCAGAAGTACTTCCCAGTGCAAATACCCTCCTCATCCTGGACAAAAGAACAAAAGAACAAAAGATAAAGACTAACAAAATAACAAGGATAGCACGTACTTAACTCTATCACTCCCACTAATCGGTAGGTAAATTCTCATTACAGTTTTATTTCACTATAGAGCAGACAGGGTTACAAGGGAATTTTTCACCGATATCTCACCGATTTATCAGGAGTTTCGGACAAAGAAATGTGTTGTCTCCAGTTAGGAGAATAAGTTCCCAGGTCTTGAGAGTTTGAAGATTAAACGCTTAGCATGTTCGAACACGGGTTGACGAAGAATAACCACCCTCACATCAATGACAAAAACAAAACCAAAACAAAACAAAACATCCCAAAGTGTGTCATGCGTCCATTGCTGGGCCCAGTAGTTCAAATGGCAGATAACAATATCCTAAGGATAAATTGTTATCCAGCCGAAAGAGTGTAAACAAAACGTACTGCGCTATCAACCGGACATAGTAATATTGCTTCATATGCTGTGTTGGGAAGGCCAAATTACAGACTTACAGGTGATACTACATCATCTGAAATAGCGCTTTCTTCCAGCACATTGGGGGATATCTTCTCAAACGAAACGCATCCAATAGGTAAGTGCGGCTTGTCTTCCAACATACTCAGGTACTCAGAAACTAAACCTGCTGTGTGTACCAGACACATGGCTGCCTCCACTTTATTCTGCCAGAAAGAAGCACAACAAAAGAAAAAGGAGGTAATTTGGTATTATCAACCAGGTTGATAACGTAAATTGACCACCTTAAAGAGTTTCATAACTGAAGTTTCGAGCGCTAGCCCTCAGTCGGAGCGTTACTCCTTCGGTTCTCAATACGTTAACTTTGAAACTCTTGATGGTGGCCAATTTACGTTATCAACTTAGTTAACAATACCAAATTACCTTGTTATACTCTCCCACCAACGCAGCACCGCAGTTTCTTTTACCTCCTTTATTCAGTAGATCATCAACAAGGAAATGCGGAGGATTTGAGCTTTGTTTCACTGTTAGAGTCCTTAGCATTATAACACGCCAACTTAACAGACACTTTAATGATTCGACTGTGAACTAGCGGTTTGTTATTCAAATGCAAATAACTTCCAAGTTTGATTGCGAAAGCGCTTCTTCTCTTCCCAGTAGACCGCGACACCCACGACTTTCTTTGCCGCCTTGAGAGTAACGTTTTTGAATGAACATCACGTAATATGGAAAATTCAGGTGCATTTCAATGCACCACGTGATTAGTTTGAAACAAACTCACGGCATTACTCTGAAGACGGCAAAAAGATTCGTTGGGTGCAGCGGTTCACTGGGAAGAGTAGTGAAACATTCTCGTCCTCATAGCCCTTTTTGCTTCTCTTAGCCGGCGCCGGCTAAGAGAAGCGAAAAGAGCTTTGGGGACGAGAATAGGCCCGAAAAAGATCAAATGACTTGTATAAGTTGTATTTAGCTTAGGAGAGTTTAAATTCCGGAAGAAGCTGCAGTTGTAATGGTTCACGAGTGTTAGAAAAGTTTTAATCAACATTCAGAGTCGTTTTATTCAAACTATTATGCGCAATTTTTCGCTTGCTTACTGTCCAGACCTCGCTCCTCTTGTCACAAACTTTCTCACCCCATCCCCTTTAGATGTGTCCAAGCCGCAACAATCATTACCACACCCTCTCCCACAAAGGCTGTGTTTGTAACAATTATCGCTTCCGAAGAAATTAGAATTTCGCGCTCGGTGAGCTGGCTACGCGCCGGTGATTCCTAACCTTTGCCTTGCGAAAAATAGAAACCCTTTCCTTCAAACAATAGATAAGGACATAAAAGGAACGAAAGCTTGACTTATTGTCCGGCCAAACTCCTAACCAAAAGTTTGATATGAAAGGAGGCCAACGAGTCATCATTCGAGTCCAGTCAGGTTATGGTTTCTTGATGCACTCGAATTAAAGTGATCACATACTGAATGCGGTTAAAAAACGAGCCTTGAGCCAGCTTGGCCAATTAATTCCTGTGAGTGAAGTTTACTCACTATTACAAATATGGAGAAGCACCTACGTTTGATGCAGCGTTCACGCGGAGTCCAATATCTAAGAGAATATGTCGACCGGTCAGATTGAAAAATTGGTTTCCAAGTGACGGCACTTCGTTCGTCTGTACGCAAATATGTATTTCGCGAGTGCAACAGGTTGCATCGTCAGACATTCGAAACAAATGAAAGGAATTAAAAATTACATAGAGCTTTACCCCCTCGCTTGGATAAATCAATACGGTATCTAAAAGCTATTGGTACCTCGCCGTGTTTGGTAGCCATGTTGCACAGCCACGTCAGTCGTAAATCAGGTGAATTTTGATATCTAGCATGAAAAAGATGAATACATGTGAATGCTAAAGCTAATTAAGTGTAAATGGATTACAATGTTATGTGCTGCTTGAAGAGACACCGACACCCTGCGTTAAAATAACTATACGGACGAAAACGTTGCGCTCTTTGTCTTTCGATCTGCCTCGACTGTGTTTCAATAGCTTACCTCAAGGTTGTGATATTGGCTACTGCCCGCCTGCGATATCTCAAGAACTCATTCGTAAACCATCCAAACGGCGAATCCGAACTGACGACTGGGGTTCAAATATTCACGGGGGAGAACGTGTATTTTCTCTTAGAACTTCTCTTTCGATAGTGCATTTAGCATCACTTTTTAAGTTCATTATCGGAACTTGGCGTACACCCGAACTCTCCCTGACTTAACTGCAGCACAAAAGTTGGGCATCCGGAGAGAGTCCGAAATCATCCGAAGAATATCCGATCAGCGTTTGGTGGGCCATTGATTTATAAACTCAGCAGAGATCTGAGTTTTTCCATCTTTGGAACAACATCTCAAAACATTATTTTGATGCAGTCACCTTCATCCCTTTTGTTTGACGATTTGACGAATGCAAGAGCGCCTGCATCAGAAATCTTGCGAACATCACTTACCCTTTGGCAATCCTGTACATCAAGTCAATCAACATTTCTGGATCCTGAGTAAATGAGATTATAAAATGATGAATACGGTTTCAATAAAAGTCAAGAAAAAAATCGTCGCGGAAATGTTACTTTCTCCTCACATTTTTCGAAATATTTTATATCGTGAAATCGATAACTAGCGATGAGCAGTAAAGGAAGCTGGAACAATCCTTGGGAGTTATCCAAAAACTTAACATGAATGCAAGGAGAAACTTGTGCTTGGCAAATCACACAGTTTCGGTAACTTGTCACATGCGGGGCAAAATTACTGAATGCTGATTAGCTGAGACAGAGAGCATTTTTTCTTAATCACGAGGGCACTTTTGGCAATCAGAAGGGCTTGATTTCTTGATGCTGATTGGGCCTTTTCGCTGTTTGCGGCAACGATTATCGATTGCAATTAAACCGAATGAAGCCGTGTAATCTTTTTAACTGTATTTTGAGAATAAAACGTTCATTGAATCTATTGGTCAGTTACGCTTATTTTGACATTTGTGGCGGCATTAAAAGAGCTTCATCGCGCGGATATAGTACGCGAATGCAATTCCCTCAAACATTTTGCCCTTCATGTGATAAACAGGTAATCTCAAGTACCTACGGGAAATTAATGATTAATTTCATTTGTATTTCCAAAGCTTTACCAAAATTGAAAATATGCGTGAAATTAATCCTTCATTGCCCACGGGCCCATGCAATTTCATATACAAAGCGAAACCTTAACCTCAATGTAAAGAAAACTTGGCAAAGTTTTTACAGAAGGCCTACAGATATAATGACAATGAGAGAAATTTTTAGCCAATGGTTGTGCAGAAGAGAAACATTCATGTAACGAAGTGATCAAATCATGCACGGTAAAGGTCTGAGATATAAAAAAAAAATAGTGACTGATCTTCTTCGAGACTCTCTTTTGGAAAATAAAACGCCTTCACAGCAGTAACTGAAAGAATCCATCAAAAACGTGTACAACAGGAACTAAAAATTGTACCTCTTGAAACTCTTTCATCTTGACTGTGTCCGACAGAATCATGTGAAGATTGAACACCAACTCCCGCACCTAGGAGAAATACGAGATTTATTTCTATCCCAGTATAAGAATGATTACAGTAACAACCCAAAGGTAAGAGAGCGACAAAACACAATCCATTGAGTATGCAGACGGAGTCCTTTGTTTTTCCTCCTCTCCATAAGAAGCTAGACTAAAAGAAATTCTTGACTTAAGTGATGAGTATTTGCAGTAACTAAAGCAAAATCTGTCCGTGAATTGCGCGTTGTGATTTGGTATGTGTGGCTAGGTTACTAAGGTGTTTTCTTGTTTGTATATTTGTTTTTATCTATTAATTTTTAGAGCGGGGGCATCCACAATCGAACTTTTAGGAAATTTGAAGAGAATTTTCAATAAGTTGAATTACTCTGAAATTTCCAACCACTTTCATAGGTTCACTTTTAAAATAGCTTCAATGTCCGTGAAAATAGCTGTGAAAACATTCACCTGATCCGGAAAAGTGCTCGTTCGCAGCTCCTGGTCTGATTCAGCATAAGTAATGATTGTTTTCAATGACCGACGGAGGTGATCTTCATTAAATGCCTGCAAGCAAAGAAAGAGAGTTTCGCGGTTACTGCGCCGAGCAAAGCGTTAACGACCCATCACAAAAGCATTTACTAATCATTAAAAAATTTCATAATCTAAAATAAAGCTCAACTAACAGTCGAAACCACTTATAACTGTGCACCTGGCAAACTAAATTGTAGTCAACTCCACAAAGAAGCCCAAACAAAATCATTTATGAACTCACTTGTGAAGTGCCAACAAGACTGGAAAGTGACATTGTAACTTGCATCTTGACCCTTGCAAAATTCTACAGAATAATCGTTCATACAGATAAACACCAGTATTAGGGATAAGGTCCTAAAGAAACTGTGCTGCTGCCTCGTGTGTGTGAGGGGGGAGGTATAACACGATCATTTGGTTTTAGCAACTGAGTTTATAATGTATATTAGTCATCGTAAAGAGTTTCTGAAGCCACCGTTACCAACGCTAGCCCTTCGTTAGAGCGTCTTCGTCTGAAAAGGGGCTAACGCTCGAAACGTCAGCTTCAGAAACTCTTTAAAAATGCCAATTTTCATAGTCAACTTAGTTGATAAAATCAAATTATCGAAACACAAGAAAGTCCTCTGTTTAACTCTCAATCGCAGCACTTTGTGTAGGATTAAGCTTGAGTCTTAGTATCCAAGTAGGCTAAAGTGCCGGAGCTTATCCCGGTTCCTGAAGCAACTTAAAGCATTGCCCTCCTTCTGGATGGAAAACTCCATTGTCACCCCAACGCAATTCGTCAGATTACCTACCAAGTTTGCAAGTAGTCATCACCAATAACCCTCGGCGAAGAGAGGTACTGTAAGGGGAAAGCGTCCTACCCGGGACAACTGTACGTTCGAAAACTGGCCGGTCAATGCGACAACGACCCACCAGAGCTCAAAACCGGTTCCATCTGATCTGGAGTCCAGAAGCCCGTTTACTAAAACGTCCTTTTAGTTACCGGTTCTGAAAAGCTGCCCTTTTTTTCAAATTTTGTTCCGTTTACATAACAAATCGATGTGAAAATGGATTTGAAACTCAAACAATAAGTATGCGAGACAACGAAGCCAAAATGACAAGCTGTTTAGCAAAACTACGCACTACTCTTTTCGGCTTAGACTTTAAAATAAATGTGACCTCGGGCCCGTTAAGTTCGCGGAACTTTCAAGAAACAGGTCCAAGAACGAAACCCACACATTGTGGAAGCCCAATACTCTTCAACCAAAGTTTACCACCAATGGAGAAAGAAAAGCAGCAGCACTATTTAAAATGAGTGTCCAACAATCAGTTACAACTTACATTTCCTATTTCAAAATTCTGTCGCATGAGGAGATAGAGTGACGCGCTGGCCTGAGCCCGAATACTACTAAGAGCCGAGCTGCAATGGTTTAGGAGTCTGGAACACAAGTCTGCACAAAGCTCTGTGTCATCTTCAAACAATAGCTCCGGGAACTGGAGAGAAAAGAGAGCAGTATGTTGACAATCTACATGCAACACCTATCTCTCGACAAAACGATGCAGACATCAGCTATCTAACCTAAGAAAACACTATTTCAGATGTTAAGGCTTCTATTCATAGTCTCGTGGAGGTAGTTACCTTACCTTATAGACAATTGATCTTTGAGTCGCAAATATGTTCTGCAAGACCCTTTCACTCTGGTTGTAGCTCAAAGAATGGAGTAAAACCCGCAGGATTCCACTCAATACAACACGAAGAGACTCTGAGGAAGACACGGTCTGAAAGAGAAAGTTTCCACTTAAACTCTATCCAACGACAAAGAACAGGACCTCACATTACAGTCCTTTAAGCCTCAATGCAGACGTCTCAAAGGCCATGGTAAGACCAGCCAAAACAACTTTAGGGGGAGTAACATATTTCAAGGCCTGGATTTAGAGCCATCTCATATGCTGCCTCATTTTCTCTTGATTCAAAGTAGCTGAATACTATTAAATCATATTTAATGTAGTTAACGACTAGGAGCTATGGTCGCGAGTGTTTTTGGCGTTCTTTGAGGGCGTGTTGGCCGTTTGTAGCGCTGTTGCGTAACTATGTTTGCGTTTGTTGCGTTTACCATTGTTCGTGAGCATGGGGGCAAATTCCTGTCCAGCGGTATGTTGCTGTGGCGCATGCGCATGCCATGTGCCTACGTTTTGTTTGCGTTGTACTGGAAGCTTTGTTAGCGTGGCGTGGCGTGACGTTCTAGTAGCGTAAGGTTTCTCTTGGTTCCCCTCCCTCCCTCCCTCCTCTTCTTGGTTTAAGGTCTCCCCCTCCTTCCCGGGATTTTTTTCCTTGTTTCGGGGGTTTGTGCATTTTATTTCCACTGGGCTTCTGGCCTCAGTGTGACAGGTACTATAGTGGGGGGCTGGGCGCAGGTTGGTATGCCTGTGGGTGTTCTTTCGCCTTGGGGTGTAATTGTGGTAGCAGCCCCCTGGCCCATGGGCACCCAACCTCCACTTGCGACGCAGGCGTTAACAGGTAAACAACACTGACCTGTACCAAGTGCTCAAGTGTATCAAGAACAATGGTGCTGACTTCCGCAGCAAGCCCTCCTTCGATTTGAGCATTGACCTCAACCTCAGGACGCACTCTTTACGGGAGACAACGAAACAAATAAAAATTGGCAAGAGTGATTTAACTACAAGGAATAAAACGAACACCATAAAGACTCTCTGATAAACCACTTTATCTAAAGAGCCGTTCTCCCTGATAAACTCTAGTAAACCTTCCTCCCCAAGAGGTTTCCCTCTCTTGTAAACCCATACTCTTCAATTAGCCCTTCTCTCAAATAACCTCCATAGAGGATTCAATAAGCGCTCCCCCTCTAGATAAACCTTCTGCTTCCCCCTTCTAAACTAAAACGTCAGTGCCGTTATTCACATGGAGAATATAACGTTTCTGTACGATATGCACTTGTGTCTGAAAACCTTCACTAGCTACCTTTCAAATATGGTAGGGTTCCTAACCGAAAAAAAATTAACTCGGTACATAATACTCACTAAAGCTGGGCGACAGATGGAAAGTACTGCCCACCATTTTGGCTCTCATCAAAAAGATTTTAATGGGACTCCCTTCAAACCCTGCCCGTTAGAAACCACCCCATCTGGATCCTCCGGACTTGTCAGCCCCCTGGGGTTTATTGAAACGTTTTCGGTGTGTACCTGTCTTGTTGTTCCGTAGCCTGTCTCCATTGTGTTTGATCCTTTCGCCATCTTAATCGAGCCTCAGGGGTTGGTGACTGGCCTTTTTCTGTTTGGAAACAAAACACGAAATAGTTTAAACCGAGGGAATATTTTAATGTGTTGCACGAAAGTTTTGCAGTAGTTTAATTGTGCGGATGTTTTTTTTCTGCTCCTAAGTACGTCAACTTGTTGTGGCGAACCATTTTCAAATGCTTCATGTGTCAACCTCTGCAAAGCAGCGTTTTCTTTAGAAATTAATCTGTTTGTTTACGAATAATGTTGTCCACGGGACGGAATAAAGACAAAATCCAATGCCCTGTGAGAACAATCCAAGGTGCAATCCAAGTAATGCAATCCAAGCAGAGCAATCCAAGGATTCTTTCGTGTTACCCTTTGTGGTAAACGTTTATGTCTTTCTTTAATCATTTTGTTTTGTTACCTAACTGCACTCTGCTATGTCGCTGCATCATTTCTCTCGCGGCTCCTTTATTTCCAAGTAACATCTCTTCTATTTTTGCTTTTGCATCCTGCTGCGCCTTCGGTCTTGGCACAGTTTGAAACTGTGAAGACTTCTGCACCTTGCCGCCATATTCAAACAGAGTGATGCACAGCCGAAGAACGTCCAGCAGCAAGCCAAGTCTGGAATGGTACAACGATAAAAATGGTTTACAGCAGTTTTAACCACCTAACTCTTAAACTGAAAGACATCATGATTTTGAAGTTCCAAAACGAAAAGGAGAAAGATGTTTTTCGTTTTGTCACGAGCACCGGACAGTAAAATAGTTCCGAGTCTCAAGAAGAAAAGGACCTCAAACCTTCTTATTCCGCGCTCCGCATACACTTATCAAAAAACTTTACCCCAAAACGGAAAGTCGTTTTCGGTGACCGATTACAGAGGAAGCGTATGAAAGGGAGGCCCAATTTAAAAACAATCCCTTTGAGGCCCATCTGGGTGAAAGTGAACCGTCATTGAGGTTAGGTAGCCTGTTCTAAGAGTTCAGTGGGTAAAACGAAGAACGACAGAACACGGCGCAGTTATAGCGGAGAAAGCAAAATAACCGAGGGAGGTTTGGGTCTGGTCTCTTAATAACCCGACCCAGACCTCATTCATTTCGCGCTGCCGTTACTACTGCGCCGTTACGAATTCGCTCCGTGTCATTGACTCCTGGAACAGGCTAGGTGAAGCGACTAATGCGTACTGGGAAATGCGAATTGGTGCCATACTTAGCAGGTTGTTGGTCAGCCCACCAATCTCTTAGCACGTCACTAGCCATGTTCTTCAGCACCCACAACAGACATACCAACAGGTTTCTGGTAGCTTCGAGGCTCAGCTGCTGTGGTTTACTTTTCTGTACAACAAAGCAGAGTATCACAAGCAAGTGAGGCGGTGCAACATCAAAATCTACCAAAACTTTTGTTCTTTCGTCTCACGAAGGAGTCACTCTACGCTGTTGGATATCTATAACCGTGTTCACTACCAACACGATCAGTTAAACGTATCTTAATTTACAATAATAAAGGAACTAAGTTTATAAAGAAAATGTGGGGTTACGTCGGTAGCAGTGGAGGTCAAAAAGGCGTTTGCCCTTCGTCAGAGCGAAAGAAAAGGGGCTAACGCTTGAAACGTCAGCTTTGGAAAGTCCACACGGTGCCATTTACATTCTCATCTCAGTTGTTAAAACCAAATTAACTCAATTTGAAATAATGATGGAATTGAGTTTTTGAGATAAACTGTGTCATCTGTAAAATTAAACTTTTCATTACCAAGAGTAATCATTCGAAGAATTCGCCTTATTATAACAATACACTGTCGAGCATAAAGATCTTAAAAAAAGAGCAATCATCATCGTTGTTGTGTTGAACCCAACATAAAATTCTCCCGAACAACCAACCAAAATGGTGTGGTCATCAGTTAAGAAAATCTGCTTCCAAATCTTGAAAGTAACGGGTTAAAAAGCTTTCGCACCTGAATATTACGATTATCAGTTGAGTTAGGCGCGGAAAAGTTGGGTGACAAGGTTTTGATGGTAAAATAACAGTGTTCTTCCGAGCAACCTTCCTTGTTTCCATTGGTAACCGAACCTCAACGGCTGTGCGCCACCAACAGTCAAACGTGAAAGCCCGCCAAGAGAATTCAAACAACACGTTGCTACTGGAAACAGAGCAACGATTTTAACGTCAAAGCTGTAGCTGCTAAACTTCGGTAGCGCCTAACTCAACTAATATGGCAGTTTTGTAAGATTCAGAAAATGAAAAAGAATGAAAGGCTTTCATGAACTTTCTAACAACCTGCGATGAAAATTCACTCCTGCTGTCATCAGATCCCTTTAAGGTTGATACACTGGACGTGGCTATAGCCATGGCAACATCAGGGGTGAAGCTGAAGTTGTCCTTGGTACCATACCCATGTAGCTGGTGTAAGGCTCCTACCACCAGTCCAGCAATGGGTAGATAGAGAGCCGCCACGGCTGAGCGACAGGAGACGTTATCATAGCGGGTGTCTGAGTCATGACAGGCTATCAGATCACGTGTGGTGTCTATAGCTTGGCATATTATGGTCATGTCCCTAAAAAAAAAAATCAACAACATAAAGTTTGTATGCTGTTGGAAAAAATCACAAGTTGCTGTGAGAATTTAGGGCTTGGTTTTGCGAAGATAAAAGGAAAAACCAACTAATCAATATCTAACCATCAGGGCACAGTTGTTCAAAGTTGAATAATGCTATCTATTCAAAAAGACGCAATCCAGCGGATAAGTGTTAACAATATGAAGTGCGCTATCCACCAAGGGCAGGAGACAGGAGCTGAACCGAGAAATTGCTATCCAGCGGCTTATCAAAACGTACTGCACTATCCACCAAATAGAGATTTATCCGATGGATAGCATTCTCCACACTTCGAACAACTGCGGCCTGAATGTAGTTTCTTGGGTATTTTCCTTCTCTTCAACCGGCTATTGTGAGTACTCAGGGTTTAGTTTCACGACACTTATAGAAATACACTCTGACCAACATTTAAAACATTAGACACCCGTCATTAAGGAGGTCGGAGGCTTTCAGGGAATCACGCGGTTTTCAAAGGGAATGGAGATCAGTCGTCGCTAACAAAGTACAAAAGTTGACTGCCAACGACCCTGCATAATAAATAATGAGCAGTCCCTCACCCTCCTTCCAAAGCCAGAGCCAGTTCAGATAGCACCAGACCAGCCAGGAAATGCTGCTGTCTAAAAGGTGTTGAAAGTTCCGCCATACTGTTGCCGATCACTAAGGTGTAGGTAGACATGGCCGAGTCGATTGACGAGACAGAAGCTGTAGGTGATGAGGGAGGAGTGGGGAAGAGGGGACATGGGAATGGCAAATTAAGTGTCACGTAGTGCTCATGGCTGCAAACGATCCTCAGGAACTCGAGTCTTAGCTGGTTCACCGCTGGCTCATTGGTGTCATTGATGGCTTGATAATGCATCTAATGAAAAGTAATAGGAATTATTTTAGTCTAATACTTAACCCTGCACTGGAGAAGGAGAACTTTTGGAAGGATGTTTCTCCGTCTTGTTGTTACCTGTCCGACAACAAAATTCTTGCGTGGCAATAGACATGACGCACATAAACGAACTATGCAAGCGCAGGAAGATAGGAATAGCTGGAAGTAACTAAACGAAAAAGAAACAATGAACTTGTGCTAATCCCGCTGTAGTTGAAGCTTAAAAAGTTATTAATAAAGTGGAAATAGAAACAACTTTTCCTTGTATCCCTACTAGTTAAGAAAGTTAGGAAATAGAGGGGGGCGGTTATTCGAAGGGGACGCTTGTTTGACATTGTGGCCTAGGGTGTGGGCGCTTATTCGAGGAAATACGGTGATTAAAAATTTCTTTTTTCCATCAACATTAAACCCCCTACCCCCTAACCCCCCCCCCCTTCCCCAAAGACTTCGACAAAGCCAGGAGACGGGCTTTAGCGAGATGTTTGCATACCTCTCTAAAGTAATGCCTGATAAGCTCATACACAAAGCCTCTGTCGATCAAGGACAAAAGATCGTACAAGAAGAAGGCTAAACTGGAGTTCAGCCGCCGGCAGAGGGTAAAATCCTACAATTAAAACGAAAAAAAAATTGAGACAATCTGTAGAGAAAATAAACTATAAAAATATCATATACGAAGTAATGTCAAGTAAGTTGTTTAACTTTGTGCTTTTCATCTTATTCCCTTCACTCAGCCAAGCCTCGGTGAGAGGAGTTGCTGAAAGCCATAAAACCAAAACAATTCATTGAGAGAGAGAATGGAGGATTCTTAAGTGGAGGGAAAGGGATGTAAAAAAAACCCAGCCCCTCAAAGAAAAGGCATGAATATTCTTGTCACAACACACGTATCTCCAATCTCAGCCACAAATGTTGGGAACACGACCCTATTCCAGCATCATTGTTGTTTATATATTGTAGTTTTGGAGAAAGCTATTTTTCTTCTTGTCACGAGTGTAAAACAAAGTAAATATTTTGAGTCCTCATGAAGAATTGAACTTCAGACCTCCGAATTCCTCGCTCTGATGCTCTACCACTGAGCCACAGAGACTCTACGGTGAGCGAAGTGTATTACGAAGTTCATATCAGACGCGTCCTGCATACTGCTAGGATCAGCAGTGTCGATAGCGTCATGTTTGGAAATAGAATAAGAGAGATGGAAAGTTTCGACCTCGGTAAAGAAAAAGAGAAAGATATTTTTCGTCTATTTACAAATTGAAGTTTTATTTCAAATGTCCCTCAAAAAAGTAACCTTACAAATCTATTCCCCTGACACCACCCCACCCCAACACCCCCCCCCCCAACAATGTCGAAACTTATACCAAGAGTGAACCTAGGGGAATAAATAGATTTTCTATTTCTTTGTAAAAAAAAAGACAAATAATTCTTATTTTTTAGCGTGGATATACAGATCAATGTCACTATCTTAGCAAATGCACACCTACCCCTCCCACAAGTCAACAAAAGCCACCTGATTAGAAGTTGGGGTTAATGTTAGGTTAGGGGAGGGGTAGGTGCACTTTTTGCTCGCATACTGATACTTAAGCTTGAAAATAATGACTACAACACGTCCATCACCGAAACTTCTTCCACAAAAAGGTGACACAAAGACATAAGTGACAACAAATTTGGCAAATCTTACCTCAAGCTTGCCAGTGATCTCAGAAACTGTAGAATTGACCATCGCACGTATGTCACCTAAGAACTGATCAGGAAACCTGCTTTTTCTTGTCCAGAAAAACTTATCTGTGTTTTCCAGGTATTGTGCCATACTCTTAAACTGTGAATATCGTAAAAATACATCGTAATGAATCACCTTTTTGTACCGATTTTCAAAGGATTGTCTCAGGTAATGGGATTGTGATGTTTTTCCTCTCAAATTCAGTTCACACTGTGATAGTCAAGAGAGTCAAACCAAACTCTTAACCAATCAGGAACAAAACTAAATCCAATCTTAACTTGCAATTGGTAGTTTCCTCGTTTCAATAAAGGGATAAGTTTTTTTTAGAAACTGTGTTCCTGGGTTTTACAAGATTTTAAAGAAAGCTACAAAACTTTTGAGTTTGTAAATCGTTTCGACAGAAACTTCTGTCATCTTCAGTTAATTACTGTACAAATCGTTGAAAGTTGAATTATATAGTAAGTAGAACAATGCTAATTATGATAAATAGTGACAACATGAAAAGAGGTAAAGCATGAAAGTGTTAGAACAATGTTAATAAAGCCACATATGGCAGTCTGTGGCCCTTTCCTACTCTAAACAGTTCGGAAAACCGAGGAAATCTAGGAAAAATTATTTTCAAATCAGCCCTCTTAAAACCTACTGTATTAAAAAACAGTTTTCATTCAACTAATTTATTCTTGTACGGCAATTTGATAATATCAACAGAGTTGATAAAGTAAACTCTTAAAGGTGGCCAATTTACGTTATCAATTAAGTTTATAATACCAAATTACCCTGTTATAATCTCCCACCACAGTTACTTTAAAACTAACCTCCCTTTATTAATTCATTCTTGTGTATTGCTCGTTACCATGCGCCCAAAAATAGCCCAGCTCCATCTTTCTGTATATAACCCACTCATAACCCACAATTGCTCCATTCACTCCGTCGACGGGCTGACGCTCGAGACGTCAGCTTTACAAACTCTTTACGATGGCCAATTTACATTAACAACTCAGTTGATAAAATCAGATTCTCTTGCTTGTTTTCACCTTAAGTTCTCATAGATTAATAACGGTTTTACGACACTAAAATTTTTCTTTGAGTTAAAACTGTTTATTTTAAGTTCTAATATTCCTTCTTTGTACCACATTCAAGTGAAAATAATGGCTTAAGTCAACTTACCATCAGATCAAAAAAGAACCAAGCATGACCCATAGCTAGTTCTCTGACAGGTCCAGAAGCCACAGCCCATTGCAAAGCCAACTCCTCATGCACCAGCTATTGAAAAAAAAGAAATGTCATACAAAAAGATTCTGAACATCATCGTAATAACCTTGGTTTCCTGCAAGGATCTAAATCTAAGTCAGGTTAGATTTTATGGTGGGATGCTCTACTAGTAGAGCCATAGAGAACTTGTTTTGAGCTCTGCCGCATTTGAGGTTCACATCAGCCTGCGAAAAGGCCCTCATGAGCGCTGTAGTACACGCGCACCATAATATTTCAAGTGCTTATATCTATTTACAATGGAATCTATAATTATATATTTTTTACATATGTTGTCGGATAACAATAAAATTTTGAATACGAATGCATTACAAGTGTGTTTGCTAGGGGAAAAAAAACTAAATATATTTAAAAATCTGTTGACTTTGATTCAAATACGTAAGATTTATCTAGGCTAAAATTTAGCAATAAGGAATTGAAGGCTGATATATTATTAACAAAAATTATAAAAATGATGATAATAATAGTAATAATATTTAATGATGATAATAACAATAATAATGAAAAAAAAAGTTAAAATCACTGTTGCATACCTTCCTGTTATTACTGCTGCCAAGAACAAGACCAGGAACAGCCAGGGAGCTGGGACGAGACTCTGCCATACTGCTCCTGTTGCCAGGCAAGTTCATCACCTCAGCCATCCTTGGTTCCTCTTCCTCATCCACCCACTTTCCAGTTGTATATGAAGGTTGCTGCTCATCCGCTGAGTTCAGGTGAGGATTACTGCTTGACATCTTCTGTCTTGCTTTACTTTGTAGCCCAACTGGTATACTCGCTGAACGTGATGGTTCTAGGATGAAAGACGAATTTAACTTTGTTTGAATACACCTTAAAAGATACCAAGAGGGGGCCCACTCTCCAAACATTTTCCCTCGACGAAGGTGTCGGCGCGCCATCACCAAACGAGAAACACAAAGAACCATACAATATCAAAGAGGTATAGAACGGGAAGCCTGATTACGTCGTGGTTTTTTTTCCAAGTACAATTTATTTTTTAATAATCAATCGTACATTACATAGTTAAATTATAATTACATATCTATAAATTTTATTTTTAAAATTTAATGTAACAACATTGTACTTCATGTATATGCGAGAATGTTGATATAAAACACACTACCATTATCATTACTGTTTTTGCGATGGGAAGGAGCAAATTGGTAGGTAAATTGGTCTGTACTCAACCCATATGACCCACCCAAAAAGACCTCGTTTCAAAGCAATTACCCCCTAGCATTTCATCAGGCTTCCCTGACATTCCGCTGACCATTAACTATTTATACTCCTGGGTGGTGAGAGGCACTGAGAGTAGAGTGTTTTCCAAGAATACAACACAATGACCCGGCCAGGTCCTGAACCCGAGCCTCTCGATTCAGAGTCCAGTGCACTGACTATTATACCATCGATACCATCGCTGATAACCAAATAATAGATGAAATACAATAGCCAACCTGCATAATGATCAGGTGATGATGGTGGAGAGTGATTGTAAGGAGCAGAGAAGACATAAGTGATGTATGAAGCCAGCAGCTGATTACGGCCGTGTTCATCCTGGCTGTTCTCTAACAGCACATGAAGTCGATGGACAATCTGCGTTAACGACTCAAAAGCTGATTGTCCAATGTTTACTAAGGGAAAGAAAATAATCCATCAACAAAAGAAAAATAAGACTTGGAATTAAATAAAATTTAATATTTGAGGTTTGAGGTTTAAGATACTTGGTCACCGACATTTTCATTTGGACAGTTAGCTTGTTTCTACTTCAAGTTCCTCTTTATTTATTGATTTTTTTTTCGAAATTTAGACAGGCTGGTCCATTGTAAAAAAAAGATATGTAAACAATAACGAGGCCAGATCACAACGCTAAGAACTACGTTTTCTACTCACTAGCACTGAGAAGATGTAAAGGTTTCTCGTCCTTATCAGAGACTAGAATGTTTAATTATATGATGTCATAGCAAAGGTAGCACATTCTCCTCAGTTATTAAGACCCTGAATGTTGGTCCGGTCTGGGGCTTGAACCTTGGACCTCCCGCACGGCAGCCCGGCGCTATTCAACAAGAGATACCTAAGCGCGTTGTGAAATTGTTGCTCTAATTAGCCATTGTAATAACTTAGGTTTTGTTTAACCATACTTAATCGCAATGTGCCTCAATGGATGGATATTCTAAATTATCTTTACCTACAGTCCCTGAAATTATTGGTGGTCTGACAAGCAGCAAAATAAGCTTATCCAGAATCAGGTACAAGAACCTCACAAGAGGTTCTTCTCTTGCCTTGGACAAGTCAACTATGCTTTTTCGCAAAACCGATTCCAGGTTTCCCTCTGAGGTACGAGTTGGTGATGATGCAACACGTCCTTCGATCTGATGACAGATCTTTAGAAATTTATGAATGGGAATATCCTGAAAAAAGAATAAACATGGAAATGAAATACTGCACAGCAAGAAAAATACAGCATTCATTTTGACCAATCGCTGTCAGTGTCAGAGAAACTGCACACCTACTCCTCCCCTAACCCAACACTAACCACAACTTGTTACCGGGGAAGGGGTAGGTACAAAGTTGCTCAGATATTAACACTGGTCCATAACAACTTAAGTAAAAGTTATAAAAATTACCTGTGTGTAAATGGAAGAGACAGCCCTGACGGCAACATGAAATACACCCTTATGGCTCTCTAACCATTTCATACCGGGAAGTTGCACCTTCAAATAGCAAAAATAAACACACAAATTAGTGCACGAAGCTAAAAGAGCGCTTCTCAATTGAGTGGTGTAAAAAGCATGCGCAACGGCTAATCAAAACAAAGAAAAATGCCTATCAGGCCAATGTGAACTAAAAATAAAAACCCAACTGCCAAAAGCGCGGGAAAACGCGGGCGACCAAGTTGTGCTTGCTTTTAACTTTGCATCTGATTGGTTGAGGGGGTGGCGCAAAGTTTCAGGACCAATCACAGTGCGCAATAAAGCAAAACCAACGCAATCCCGATTCAATTTCGACCTTCAATTGACGATTGCACTAGTACATTGTTTATTAAATTATAATTATCACGGCAAGCTCGTATGCATTGTTTAAAACCACAGAACTCACTTCTGGTGACAACACACTGTAACTTGTAGGTGGCTTTTCCAAAGAAACAGGAAGATGGAATTCGCCCAGATTTAGACGGCCTTCCTTTATTGCAGGGATCCACTGAAAGGAAAAATCCTAAGGTTAACTCATGAAAGAAATTATTTATTTCCTACTGAGTTTTTTGGTTAAGCCACCTGTGCCATTGGAAGAAAATTACTGTGAAAAATTTCAGTTTGTTCAAAATGAAAAACTCTTCTAATCTAAAACTTATCTACCAAGTGCCAAGACAACACTAATGCTTATACTAAAACTTATCAGGCAGAAATTGTAATATTGATCTACCACCAAATTCTCACAAATAATTTACAAGAAAATATGTAGCAGCTAGAGGGGAGAATTAACAATCAGATCTTGGAAGTTAAAGGATTGATTAAATAGAAAACGAAGAGGCCCAGAGATTGAAACGGATGTCAAATGAAGACAAAACCTGTAGAAAAGATAATAAAATTACAAAGCACTTTTCATACTGTATATCCTATGGGTGTTTCAACCGGTCCCTTCTCTTCAAGCTTCTTCCCAGTTGAGCAGCTGATGTGGTAAAATGTGAACAGCAGGTGATGTTGATCTGTGAGATTTGCTGGTAATTTGATCTTCACTTCTTCATAGAAGTCCGGGCACCTTCGATCAACAAACAGAAAATTATTTTCAGTGTATTATATGTACAAAAAAAGCCTTGACCACCTTTAAACTGCTGATTGTTCATTGGCTTATCAACAAATTCACCAATAACATATTTATACCATTGCATTATTTGTAAATTGAATGCTTGCCAATCTTATTTTTTGGAAACTGGCCCGTTGCATCTCAGTTGCTTATTTTTAGTGACATAAAATGGCAAGAAATAGCTGACCTGATTTCTCTGTGTGAAAAAGTATCAGTACGTGTAGAAGAATAGTTTCCCTAAAATACCATCAATGTGGAAATCCCAATTTTTCAAACTTCCAGGGTAAAAAGATATTGGCTAAAATGTTTAGTACATTGAATAGATTCAGAAGTAAAATTAAAACAATCTTTGGGTAGAATGATTAAATTTTTGAGAAAATGTAATTTCAAGAAAAAGCAAGTTATATTGTGACACACAAGTTAAGCAGTGACTTACTTATTGTGGTAAGTTACTGGTGACCAGGCATCTTTCTGCATAGCAGCACCACTTGACTTGCCAAACACACACTAGATAAATAAAAGGAACAACTAAAGTAACTGTTTGGCTAATTTCAAGGACAAAGGGTATTCATAGAATGATGGCATCTCCTGTCTCTAGACATAAATGAGAGGACAGGACGGGTCAGTGGATGGTGTTTAAGTGCACCTCATATGCGCATGAAGACCAATTCTTAATGTGCATATCTGCCTGCAGAGAGTGCAGGAGAAGGCATCCAAGCTTGCAGAGCAGGCATAACTTTGGCAAGCAAGAGCTTGGTATTTTCTTAAAGAAAATTATGGCCCCAATTTTTTATTTCAATGGCACTGGAAGACTGGCCTGAACAGAGAAAGAAATTTGTACCAAGGTCAAAAACAAGGTGGGGTGGGGGTGTGAAGATTCTTGCCCTTCCCCAGCCCCCTTCCCCCACCCCTACCCCTAACTGTCCACTCTAACTCCAAATCAAACATGGCCAGTCATATAAATGATCGCAAGCTTATGACGCTAGCTCACCCTAATGAGATGCCTGCACTCCAGGCTAAAGGCATCCTGGCATAGTACTGAATTTCAATAATTATTACTAATGCTAATTGACTCATTCATGAAGCTGAAGGAATCAGAAATGGGAAAGGGCTGTAAATGTACTGGCATCTTTTAACCCTTTAACCCATAAGAGTGACTGGCTTCTAATTTCTCTTGACAGTATCACCTTTGAATCAAATGTAAAGGTCATGAGAATAAAGAAATTGATCACCAATTTAAGAAGCACTTGATCATCAAACAAGTTCTCTTTGTCAGGGTTGAGGATCCAGGAATTTAACAATTAATGTAATGGAAAACCAAGGAGCCAAAAAATCAAAAGAACTTCATTGTCAACAAAGCATAATTATTAGATTGACAGACATATTTGCTTCTGAATCAGTAGCAAATTTATTTACTTCAAGCGCAGAAGCATCAAAGTCTTCACCATCCATGAATTGTACTCTGACTGCAATATTCCTGGCAGATGTGCTGCGACTGGTGTAATTGACACTCAGAGGGTACACATACATAAGGTTCCTGAAAAAACACAAACCGTTGTACATTGAGTAAGACTTGACAAATTTATTGATGCAATCTGCCCCATCAATCAAAACATCTATTTATTTACAAAGATTTAAATGTGTCTTACTTGAATGTAAGATATGGTGCAAACACTTCTTTGGGTGCAAACTCCTCTATCTCTTTGGTTGGTCTTGCTTTCCCATCTGGATATGGATGTACCTGAAAAACAAGAGAATTTGGTGTTCTAACAAGACTGAATAAATACAACTCTCTTACTAGCTGAGTTTGGGGTCCATACTGTAAGTAACAGACCAATTTTTTACCATTCAGATTTATCACCCAAGTGTGAAATGCACAGGCCATAAATCCAGGCAGAAAAAAACAAGGTTCAATAACTTACTCAGGCTGGTACAGTACAAACCAAAGAAACTAGGTTAGCAAATCTCTGAGCTCAAACAGAGGGGAAGATTTCATTTCAAACAAACCTTAAAGTTTGATGAGCCATACAGTGAATAAGTCCTGCAAAACTGACTTATCCTACACATACTAACTGATGTAATAAACCTCATTCAAACTGCCTCCCTTAAATGATGCCTCCTGTCAAATAGTCAATTGACTGAATTAAAGTTTTCCTCATTTTCAATAATTGTCTACTTGAAATTAGGTTAAAATGAGTGGAAGAATTTAGAAAATGTAGACAGGAAACAGTTGACTTTGCTTCCCAAAGATCTCAATGTTTCCCAGGGCCAGGCCAACTTTCAAGCCACCTCCAATCCAACTCTTTTCACATCCAATTGTGATCATCAGTTAACATTCGTGTGTGACAGTTTTTTTACCTTCTGATATCATATGTTTGCAACTTTGCCTGCTCGTGGACTTTTGACCAGAAACAGTTTCATTGTTGGGACACATATGACCCTCAAGTAACCAATGAGATCCTGTACTTTTAATGCTTTAATACACAACAGTGATTAACATGTAACTTCTCCCTTTAATATCTTTACCTTGTACAGTAAAAAAGTAATGAGAATACTCAAACTTATCAGGTAAAGTTGTTATCTTAATCTAACACCATTTTCTCATCACTAATTTGCATGGAAATGTAGAGCAGCCAGGAGGGAGAATCAACAATCAGATCTTGGGAGTTAAATCAGTGTACAAGTATAACGATACCTGATGTAACTCAGAAGTTAAGCAGTATGGTGGTTTGTCCCCAGGTGGGGAGATGTCAAGCTTCAAGGTTCCTTTGGAGAAAAAATAAAAATAAAATTGTCCGCTACCTTTAATGTACCTGCAAACTATCTTTAAATCAGAGCATCAAAGACCCCATCATATCCAGCGATGCCTGAAAAGTTCCAAAGACATTTCAAAAGATCCAAAGACATTCACATTATTAGAGACCTTGTAGGCAGCAGTAGACTGCAAGTACTGACACTGGCTTTTTTGGAAACCCCTACAAGTATGGAAAGCCACATCACTTCAACAGCATTACCTGGTATGCACTTCAGACGCTTTAATACTGAAGAGGGTCTCTTGAGGTCAGCCAAGAATTTATACAAGTCATCATCTTTTAGTTTATCAGATTCCTGATCAAGATCAAAACATAATATTCCCAAATCATTTATAAACATAATTCCTAAAACTGCCATAGTTATGTTAAGTATCACAAAAAGAATGCCTTGTAATTTTATCCTATTATGCAGATTAGACTGGAAACTATTTCCCTAAAATGTCCCAGGCATACATCCTTAGAATTTTTGCACAAACCTTTCATCAAATTCTGAATAAATAGAATTGATTCACTCATTTGAACCTGTTACCAGTTAACTGTGATTCAAATCCCATTTAAACCTCGGGAATGGCTGCTGTACAATTTTTTTTTCATGGTATTTTGAAATGAAATAATTGTACAAGTTTTCAGAAGTACTTATAATAAAATGAGGCCAAAGTGGCCAGCTAAAGATGGCCGACTTGCTAGCCAATTTGACCAGCTACTGGCTCTTTCTGACAGCTCTGACATTACAATTCAAAACACTGACATATTCTTCCCCAAAACTAAGTGAAAAGAAGCCATGAAGTAAATTATAAATTGCCAGGTAATCTTTTCCTTTTCAACACAACTTGAGGGACAATTTGAAAAACAGCACGAGAGCTATTATTTTAACCCTTCAACCTCTGGAAGACTAGGATCTAATTTCTCCTTACAATATCACACCTGAATCAAACATTAAGGTAACGAGAATAAAGGAAATGATCACCAACTAAAGATGCTCTTTGTGCTTAAACAAGTTCTCCTAGTCAGCACCTTAGGAAAAATATTGGAAACAGTATGGAGAATATGCATACTAATGGTAGGGTGTACACTTGTATAGTGTTAAGAATTAGTTGCTACAGTTACCTGTTTAAAAAAGCTACTGACAGTAAGTGTAACAGGCCTGAAGTTTGTCAAGTCAGGAGTAACTTCAAATTCACTGATATCTGCCAGATGTATCGACTTGCGTGCCTCAATCACTGAACTTCTGCTGGAGGCACTTTCACTGTCCTTCCGTCGGCTGCCTCTTGGCACAACAGGTGGTGTTTCTGCCATTCCAGATTGCTGCTGCCAAAAGAAAATGAATCACTCACTAAGAGAGAACTTTTTACAGAGTTAAGCCACACTTTTGGAAACAGATTTCAAGATTTTTTCCCCACTAACAAACAAAGTTCATGCCATCTTTGTTTTTTATAAATTAAATTTTTTTACCATGATCATGGATTTTGTTTTACCTACATTGTCCAATTGCAGAATATCAATGAATGTAACAACATGAACTCAAGAGCACTTAGGTGTAAAGAAGCATGATTAAATTTTTCAAAGACAACCAAAGGACGAGGGTAATTTGTAGTCTTTAAAAAATTTACACACAAAATCAAGTTATTACTTATTTAAAAAAATTATTAATAATTTAGATAAATGAAGTATCACAGAAAGTCAAGACAGACAATATTTTGACAGAGCACACACACTATTTGTAATTTCCACCTGTGTTGTAACTTTGCACTTGTGTTACACGAAAAATGCACTTGTTTTCAGCCGATCAGAAGCTTTTAATTCTTTCATGTACATTAAGAAATCACTTGTTCATAGGAAGTTGTATATATTAGACTAACATTTCTGAGAAAATCAGTCAAGTTATTTTTTTTCTTTATGACATTAATTACCCTGCGCACAGAAGTCCCAGACGAAGAAGTGTCTTTTTCTTGTGATGCAGGTGTTGGTGTTGCTGCCAATGGATCAATGCCATCTTTGTTTCCACTTATGATGTCTATAAGATGGATTGCAGTCCACGCAAAAGGCATACGATACTTGCCAAGCCTCTCACAGTTTAACACAGCAGCTGTTCGCATTTTGTCTTTATGCTGGATTTGAAAAAAATATGGAAAAATGGAAGACTATCAGAGAAAGATGCAAACGGCATGCAATAATTGCCAAGCCCCTCACAGTTTAACACAGCAGCTGATCGCATTTTTTCTCTATGCTTGGTTTGAAAAAAAAATGGAAAATGTCGAGAGGGAACAAAATTATTTTTTGTTGGAAATACATTTAATAAACTGGCCTCAAATGCAGGAGAGCACACATGAACAAGTCTGGTCTGATTTAAAACAAAGTAAATTCCTGCTAACTCAGAGAAACCTTGCAATCTCCAACCTTATGCTGAAAGCTCACAATAGTTTCATTTCCCTTCCAATCATTTCTTATGCAATTTTTACCCTCCATAACTCAAACCACATTTTTCAATACCAAACAAGGGAGGATGAGAATGGGAATGGGAATTTAGCAGGAGACACTGCAAGGTGACTCTTCTTATTCACAGTTTCCAGAGTGGGAAATAAATTGGACTCCCATACCCTGACCTTGATTAAGAAGACATCACCGGTTTTCCAAAACCATGTAAAAACAAGACAAAATGTAATCCTAAATTAACTTTCAACAATAAGCTGTAAATTGCTGTTAACCCTTTAACACCCAAGATCTCATTAGTAATTCTCCTTATTGTCTGCCATACAGTTCTTAAGATGTTAGTTTAGAGAATTTAGTATTGGATCTACTTATAATCCCTTCACTGATATATTTCTTTATTCCCATCACTTGTCTGCTTGATATTGTATTGATATTGTAAGGAGAAATTCTGTCTTGATCAGCTTGCCAAAACTGACCTTAGGGTTTTCTGTGTCCTTCATATACGGCTCTGCACATTCACTAATGTCACCCTGTTGTAGAACTTTTTCAAGCTTGATGACAAGGAACACATCAGTGGAGGGGTAGGTAATGGAAAATACTGCTGAACGACTGAGAGTGGAAATATCTACACGAGGGTTCTGCTCCTCCACTAGCTTCTTGCACCATTCACTGTTCATGTCAAAGTAAAAATTCTCAGAAATCTGTCAAAAATAAACAAAGGGTTATATATGGTTAGAAAGCTTGTTTCAGTCATGAATGATCTACATGTAGTAAAATAAACAAAAGTTAAACTATTTTTCATACTGTTAAGAGGAAAGGCATGTTGAGACAAAGAGGCTCAACAGATGGTGTACTGGACTCTGCATGGGCTTCATACTTAGCTGGGTCTTTGTTCTTGAACAAGACACTTTACTATCATGATGCCTCTTCAACCAGAGTATACAAGGGTATCAGTGAGTATAAATGGGTACCAATAAGCTTTCAGGCAAAGCTGACAAAAGTTAATGCCTTAGGGTAACTTGGGATAGACCTATGCATCCCATCCAGAGGAAGTAGGAAAACTCCCAGTTGTTCCATATGACCCATATGACAGAAACTGACAGAGCTAAGCTCCAGCTAGAAAGGTCACTTGGCCCAATTCCAGACTCAGGCCTGACAAGAAAAGGGTAAAGTGGCCTAAATATTGCAACTTACACCCTATCCCAGTTTCTAGACCATGACAGAATCAGGATTTCCCCCTCCCCCCCCCCCCCCATCCAAGGCAAGAGGGGGTTAAATTTAACCATCTTTCATCTTTAGTCTTTTCCAAGTACTAGAAATTTAAAATCTTTTCCAAGATTCAAATAATAAATCTTATAATTACTACTCTAAGTAAGAACCACACCTTTTTCTTGACTCTTCCGTCATAGAGAGCCATTGATGCAAATATTGGCTCCACCTCTAAATCAAGCCTGAAAAATAAAAAAGTTTCAAATAAAACCTCCTATTTCAAAGCTGATTGTTTTTGTTTCAAGTTGACCAGCCAATAAAAAAATATCAATGCGGCATAACAAATTTATCAAAATCTAAAAATTGCTAATATCACTTCAAAATGGCTTCAGAAAAAAAAGTGTTGCTAGGCAAAATATTAAACAAAAATACAAAGGAAGTCATCTGTTTCAAATCTTTAGCAAAAGTACAATGATATTTTAATTCAATTTCTGAGACTTTCTGGAATAAAATTCACAATAATTGTAAAGCCCTTAAAGAGTTGAGTGAAGTTATGCTTTAGTATGGCTTCTATACACTTACTTTAGTTGAAGACATTTAATCAGAATTCTTTGTCCAAAATGCTCTTGAGGGATGGTGGCAGGAATCCTCTTTTCTATTCCTTCTTCCTAAGAAAAAAAGGAAATTAAAAACAGGGTAAAGTAGCAAGTATTACAAAAAAAAAAAAAACTTTTATGGGTGAAAAAGGAATTTTTCAATAATGAGCCAAATAAAATGTAACCCTCCATGGGAAAACAGACACTAATGCTTTTCTGTTAAACAGTCTAAAAAACAGTTTTAAATGGATACTAAATGGCTAACTCAAGCATTTAAACAGTTTCCATAACCACTTAAACGGAGAGCAAAAAATTTTAAAAGTTGACCAAAGTCCAAAAACGGATAGCTTAAACCAAGAAACAATTGACCAAAATTGACTAACAGAGAGCTAAAAATCAATGTTACACAGTTGTGGTTGAGCCTGCAGAAAAACTCTCCAAGTGACGACAGATAATTATCTTTATAGTGAGAAATTGAGCATTTTTGATAATCGTTTGAAAAATAATACCAAGGATATACAGTACTTGAGCATTTTATTTCTGGGTAAGCTACTGCTGTTTTTGAGTGACATTCATGAAATAAGCACAATTTACCAAGAATGGTTTCACTACCAAATATCCTGAATGGTTATTGCAAGAAACTCATAATTTTCTACTTTGTTTATTTTTATTATTATTGAAAATGAACTTCATGTTTTTTGAAAAAAAAGCAAATCACAATTCTCAATTTGGATTAGGGACTGTTGTGAGCAGTTTTAACACACAGTAAGAAGCACTTTCTACTAGTTTCACTGTCTTCCATGTGCATGTATCACCTATGGGAGATGTTAGGAGAGCATAAGCCAAAATTGAAGATCCCATGTGTAAACTTAAAGAAAGTGCATTCTGTATCAGTTAATTTACTCCAAGTATGTTTGTATCACTCACTGAATACATTTATAAACCTCTTTCTTAATTAAACATATTTTTCATCTGTAAATAGAATAAAATAGATGATAACTTTGAGCTCAGTAAAGATTATAAAGACGTTTTTCATCTTTTCATAAGCGCAAGACATAGAAAAAAATTCTGAGACCCTATGAGGAACCAGAATTTTTTCTGTTTCTAAGGCTCTAAGTTGACCTCTACAATGAACATTGTCAGTTTCCTTAATATTCTCCCTTTTACAACTGAGCCAATGACTATTAGAAGCAATGGTCTATTTTCTCTTGATACCTGCTGAATAGGATAAATAGAAAATAAGGAGTGCATCCTGTGAAGTTGACGGTCTTCTTGATTAGCCAAGTCCAACTCATCAGCTGGAGTGCGTTCAAGAAGAGAAGGCAGAAGTGGATCAGGATTACTCATCTGCAAGTCAAATATGCTGTAAAAAAAGAAACCCACAATTATACAATTTTTCAAGTCATTTTGTTAGTATGTTTTGCTGTTGGTCAATATTATGCAATTTAAAATGTGGCACAGATTGAGACCAGACCAAAAAAACTAAGAGCCTCATACCCTACTCTTTAAGAAGAAGTATGTTGGTCTGACAAAGGAGATGAACCATATTTACTCATCAAATAAGTACCACCTGACAACTCTTACAGCTCTATTCAACTGTTTGTGCCTCAAGAGTAGAGCTTATTCAAGGGCAGAACTTATATAAGGATGGCCATCAAAAGTTGAATGCAATGAAAAAATGTTCTTTTTAATTCAACAGTATATTTTCTCAGGGTTCAAAAATTGTATAACATACAGAAGGGTCTTCAATTTTGATCGTCACCATTTGCTTGTCTGTCACTTCTCGATTCCATTTCCAGCAGAGTCTTCAATCAACCTCCTTTGCATTGACCCTTCCTGATCTGATGTCCAAAAGCTCTAGCTTAGGGGACTACCCTTCTTTGTGATTAAGTTTGTGCATTTGAAAAGCGTTGCATCCAAATCTCTCAAGAAATATAACCAAGTATGAAGCATACATGTAGCAGCTTCTGAAGGACCTCGGCACTTATCAGGGGGTAGCACATATTAACTTTTCTGTTCCAAATCATTTGAAGGGGGGGGGGACTTACTCAGGGGTACTTATGCAAGTAAATGTGATATACTATACTCCTAAACCTAATGTAGTTTATATCCCTGCCATAAAAGGTGAAACCAGAAATTTACATCTTACCAGGTTTTAGATTCCAAAATTAATTATTAACCCAGCTGTTTAAAAGCCTTTTTCAAATGCACAAAAAATTTGACTGTGGATGCCATCATTTGAAATAAAATAGAGCTTGTTTATTAGCTCTTGTGATTCTTTGGTTTTGGTGACCTAACAATCAAACCAATACCATGATGGCAAGAAGTGTTAAAAAAAGATCTATAAGTAATAGACAGAACCATGGCTTTTGAAACCTTAAACATTTCTAGGCTGTCCTCTGCAAAACAGCAAATGAATATGAAATCATCCAAATTTGTGAGGTCTGAGAATAGAAACCTACACAGTGAATTAGTTAAGTTTTCATTTGGAATTCAACACTGCACTTCCTTGTCATGCTGAAGTTGAGGTGTGCCACATTAAAAGACAACAAACACATCTACCACTCGCAAAATTCTAAATTAATTCTTTTTTAAAGATTGATGGTTTCCTTTGCATTGCTGTCATGACTGCTTAAGGTCACTCCTAGTCTTTGAGACTCAATTCAAAACACTTCAAATGAAAATAGTATACACAAACTAACCTTGATGCCCAGCTACCTCGAGGTAACTCATCCTGTCCTTTGCCTGACTGCTGTGATACTTTTTGCTGTGCTTCACTCTTTCCCTATAATATGAAAGAAACAAGCAAAGATCATTAATTTAACATTTACAGCTCTCTGCATTTAACTGTCTCCCAGGATAAAACTAACATTCCACACAGTGATATTCACACCATGTTCTTTTAGTTTCTGCAAACAAATACCACTAAATTTTATTACCTGATCTGCAAGTTTTCCTTTTTCATCAATTTCATAAAGCTGGGTAGGAAGCGTTCTCACAAAGCTGGACGTTCGTGCTATTCTACGCCTTGAATCTGGTCTTCCTTCATCGGAACAACGGAACTGATACCTGTTTTAAACAGAACACCAAGTTTTGATCTGAAATGCGCCAATTGGCTGGACAAGTTCAAAGGTGAATAGTAAGCACTATTAGCCTCCAAGCAGCCAAAGACACAAGAAGAGTTTAATTTCCGACCATTTTTAACTAATTTTTGAAATTCTCCAAATAATACACTAATATTTTGGTATCTGTATGGTGTATACTAAAATAGTTATTCACCTCAGTGTCATTGAGAGAGGTGGATATTAACTGAAACACTTTGCAGCTTGGTAAATATCCCCCACTATTCACCTCTAATTTGGTGAATTATTGTTAATTGCTGTGGAGGATTAGTAAATTTTCATTGTGCAATATTATTACAGTCAATGTACTGCTAAATGAATAGAGGGGGAAAGTTTCTAAAGAAACTGTGGTGCTGTGTCGGTGGGAGAGGATAGCAGGTAATTGAGTGTTAACAACTGAGTTGAAAATGTAAATTGGCCACCATAAAGGTTGAAAAAGCTGACGTTTCGAGTGTTAGCCCCTTCACTCTTAAGGTTTAAGCTCAAAACGTCAGCTTTTTTATCCTTTACAGTGGCCAATTTACATTTTCAACTCAGTTGTTAACACTAAATTACCCAACATACTGAAAGTTGCTTAAAACATCTACACCTATGGTCACATTATGGAAAACAAACAATTACTCCAACTAATTCTATTGCAGAATAGGACAAGAAACTTTCTTTTCTTTTCAACTAACTTTAACTTTTTTTGCTAAACAGGTGTCAATCCTGTAGGAGGCAGTTGTGCCTGAAAAAGGGGCCTGAAGATGAAAACCCAAGCATGAGAGTATGTTTAAGGCTAAACAGACAGAGAAAAGAACTCTTAGACACATAGGCAGTAGTAGAATACCAGTTAGCAGCTTTTATTTTTGACCATTTAACTCCCAGATCAAATTTATTATTCTCCTTGCTGTCAACCATACAATTCTTATAAAGTTAGTTCAGAGAATTTAGTATCAGATCAACTAATTATTCCCAAATTGATATTTTTCTTCATTCTTGTCACTTCTCTGGTTCATATTGTATTGATATTGTAAGGAGAAATTCTGTCTTGGTCACTCATGGGAGTTAAAGGGTTAAATATTAGCTTGTAAATCTAGAAGTATGTGTAAAAGTCAAAGCACACTTAGTTTCAAATTATTTTGAACCAAGACTTGTTTCAAAACAAAGAAAAGAATGCACACACATCTTACCTTCGATTAACTATCGCCCAATCTGAAGTGTAACAATGAATGCAGTCTTTTAGTAGTGGATTGTTCTCAGCTCTGCAGAGGAAAGAGAGACACATTATTGTAAGTGACAGTAAGAATGAGATATTGTGAATTTTAATATTCATTTTATATATTTCAAATCATCTGTTAGATTATAATAATGATTAATATATAGCACACAAGTGAATAATGCTGTTTGTGCACACTGATGTACTAAATCAGGAAATTGTATAGCAAGTATTATTCACTTTCAAGCAGCTGAAGAAACAAAATTGTGCATCAACAGTTTAATTTCCAATCTTTTTCAGTATATTGAAAGAAATAATTAAAAGTTTGGTATCCGTGTGGTATATACTAAAACAATTATACACCTCAGTGTAAATGAAAGTGGTGCTTATTTACCTTGCCTCATCACACATAGGTAAATATTCACTGCTATTTACTTCCATCTTGGTCAATAATTGTTAAATAAAACATTATAATGACACTTATTTATCGAAATATTTATGCCAAAACAGGTGCTCAAACACTAGCTAATACAATGTACATGTACACTATAGGTGTCTAGGATTAATGTCAGTAACCAAGCAATTGCACACCTGCGTGTACCCCTCCAATAACCCAACTTTAACCCCAACTTGTTATCAGTTGACTGTTGTTGAACTAGGGGAGGGGTAGGTAGGTGCATAGTTTCTCAGATACTGACATTGATCTGGTGTCATAGGTCAGAATGTCTTGAAAGTAGCAAATATTGACTCCATCTGTAGGGAAAAGGCTACCCAAGATTACCGTTGATGCATGGACTTCTGGTCCAGACGTCCAGGTTGAAGACCTCCCCTGGGTCATTTTGTTAAGTTTTTTGGCCAGACAGTTTACTCTCAAAGAACTTCTCTCCATCCAGGACTTTAAATGGGCACAGAAATTATAGGGAATACCCTTGCATTTGAATGGCATCCAATCTAGGGGGGGGAGGGGGGAAGGGTTACCTTAATACTCCTAATCAAAACTATAACAAAATTCTCAAATGTGATTGGTTATCACCAGCCTGATTTGAGCACTAATAGGACAGTGTGTGCAATTCATGCTTGTAATTGGACAGTGTATTAGAACATTGTAAGTAGACGGAACATGTCATGTGTGCACGCTGTTATCTTACCCTTTGCCAAGTTAACCATTGTTTTTTTTTCTTTTTTAAATTTGTTATAGTTTTGATTAATTGGTAACAGGACTTCATGTCATCCAATTCTGACTGTAATCATTCTCATGATTAGAGACAGAATTGGACTCCACTCGGTCCTATTACCATTATTAACTGCTTCATGTTAAGGAAAATAGGAGAAGCTCAGACTGGTTAGGCCTCTCAGCTTGAGTACAGACTTAACCTACTTCATACAACAATACCATTACCCAGTATCCTTGGGAAAGCATGGCTTGACAGTGCGACATTGTCTTGGAATTGTGGTCACTTCTATGTCATCATCAGGGAACTCGAGCATCTTACTCTTTGGGTCATTTTCATTGAAAGGTTGATTTTGCAACAAAAGATCTTCAAAGTCAGGAGGTTCCACAACTTCATTTAGAGGAGTCTGGAATAACAAGAAGTGATGAAACATTTCACATTTTCAATCATTTTTTGCTGGATTTAACTGATAGATTCTATGTTCCCGCACATGCATCTGCACATACAAGGCGCACACTAGGCACCAATGTTTTTACCACATTCTGACATCTTCTGCTATCTAGTACCAAACAGTCGCAGAGAAACACAGAATCTAGTTTTAAGATATTTAGGACTGTATCCCACATAAAAACATCTCTTTAAGGATTATTTGATTCATCTAACTGGTACATCTCCTTTATTCTTGTTACTTTAACCCTTTAAACTCTAAGAGTGATCAGCATCTAATTTCCCCTGACCATATCACCACTGAATCACAAATTAAGGTCATGAGAATAAAGGAAATGATCACCAACTAAAGAAACTCTAGATTGTTAGACAAATTCTCCTTGTTAGCACCTTAGTAAATGTACAGAGAACTGTATGAAGAATATGAATACTGATGTTATGACTTAGATACTAAAAATTTCTTGACTGTGCTCTTATAAGAGTGACTAGCATCTAATTTCTCCCTACAATCACACCTCTGAATCAAACATCAAGGAAATGAGGATAAGGAAATGATCACAAACTAAAGAAACTCTTGATTGTTAAACAAATTCTCCTTGCCAGCACCTTAGGAAATGTACAGAGAACAGTATGGAGAATATAAATACTGATGTTAGGGTGTAAAGGGTTGAAGATTGATTCCTACTGTAGGGAGAAATTTGGTGCTAATCACTTAAAAGAGTCACAGGATAGAACAAGTGGACAGTAGCATTACTAGGTTAGAGAATTCTCAGTGATGGGATTTTTGAGGCTTAACAAAGCATTTAAGGTATCAGCCTGTAAGGACTGGGAGCCAAAAATAGTTGCCCCACCCCCTGTGGGTGGTGTCTGTCTAGTTTGTTCTAACCATTTGTGAGAAATAAATAAGCCTAAGCAATTACAGTACAGTTTTATTTATGACTTCTGAACTAGGCTACATCAGTGATGAAGGATGTACTTGGGTGGTCCTGATACATTTTGGAAGCTTGAAGATAACTGAAATACTACTAGAGCCACTCTGCTGAAACTTGAGCAAGTTTAGTCTCCAAACTTCCCAGAAAGAAATATGATGATTTGAATCAGTTGTTGAGTTGCATTTACGTCCATTTGACAAAAACTTTGAAACCAGCCTGACTTACTGCATCAGCACTAAATAAAAATCAAAAATCAAGGAGATCTACATGCATACTGCCAAATCACTTCGATTCGACTAAACATCCAGTTGATTACTAAAAAAAAAATTGAAATTGTACATTTGACAGATCGATGTGCGGCCTCATATGCAGCTCTCCATGACTATTTTAGCCAACACCGAATAAATTTGTTTTTTATCTTCTCCAGTACTTTCCAGAATTCACCATCGGAATTTCTATAAACGGATTAAAAATAGCTGGTGCGATCGAAGTACATAGTTTCCTTCACATGACAAGCACGTTATCCGATGCCTGTTAACGCCGTATTTGGGAGCTCCATGGACAATCGTGATGCTTAATCTATAGTGATCTTTCAATTATGAAAGGATCAAGAGTATAATTTGAGCAGTTAACTCACCGTTCCGGCCGCAAGATGAATAAAGGAACTCGAAGTTGACGATTGTGACCTTGTACTTGATTGAGTACTGAAAGTCGCCGATCCATTACGCCGAAATCTGGAATAAAATATGAACACATATCACACCAAAATGTACAAATTACACAACTTTACTCAAAGGAAAGTTACTTACTTGTTTAGTTTTTGTGCAAACGCTCTCGTAGTCGAGCCGGCAGACAAGCTTTGACTGCCAGAGGCAGCCATTTTCGACACCTCGGGCTTTAGTGGCTCCCAGTTCTCCCAGCGAGAAAAATATCTCGTCTTACTTTGGCATTCTAGTTCCAGTTCAGTTCCGGCAATTTCCCTGGTCCGATTGTAAGCTCGATTGCTAATATTTTGTCTAAGCAGAAAATCTTTCGATATGTCTTCTGGTTGTGATCACTACATTAGACGCTGTTCTTTATTGGTGAGTAATCATCTCCCCGTTAGGATTAAACTGAAATCTTCCATGTTTACACTGTTCTTCCCTGCAATTTATCAATCAATTTTGCACTGATTAGTTTCATATTCAGTTAGACCAAACTACACGTCACCAAGTTAAATGATATTGTTGTCTCATGTACCAAGCTCTAAGCACGTGCAAATATCACTATTTTCATTTTGCTGCATCATTTTTTCGTGTCATTTACCAAACATCGATCTTACATTAGTGAACATCTATGACACAACGTTATTTTGAGTACTGTTACTAGGATATCCAACGCCATTTGCAATTGGGCGACGGTCATTTTAAAATTTAAATTCTTCTGAAGCTCACGATTTTATTTTACAGTAATTATCTACATAATTTCTAACCTATGATATGGGAAAAACACGGAAGAAAATAACTTTTCGTCTTTTTGAAAAATCTCTTGCAGTGCAATTGTTGTTTGTTTTCTCACGGTATTTTACGTTTTCAATCATCACTCAGCTTGGGATTTTCGCACTTAAATCTTTATTAAAAAATAGTTGAAGTGGCTCAAATACAAGGGGAAATGTTCCGCGTTCTCAACGTACCTACCATTTTGAACAATGTTGTAAATTGGCCTAGTTATTTCTCATCGAGTTGTGGTACCTTTCTGGACACAAAAGTTTATCTTGGTAACACTGTAGCTCCTCAGAAACATCCTTAACCCTTTATTCCCTAACATCAGTGTGCATATTCTCCATACCTTTCTCTATATATTTCCAAAGGTGCTAACAAGGAGAATTTGATTAACTTTTTAGAGCCTCTTTAGTTGGTGATCATTTCCTTTATTCTCCTGACCTCAATGTTTGATGCAAGTCTGACAATGTAAGGAGAAATTTAAAGCCAGTTATGGTCACTCCAAGGGATTAATTGATTGACTGTCAAAAAGGAGGATCTAATTTCTTTTTAGAGTTACAGACATCTACTAGTCTGCACTAGCATTGCTATGGTATCATGTTGCATTGAAGAAAAAGCTTCTATTGTTTGCATGACAAATTTAATTTTAAGTGAGCCATGATGAAGAAAACAATTTAAAAATTGTTGTTTTATTTGTCCATCACACAACAGTTGTTTTGAAACATTTAACCCTTTCACTCCCACAAGTGACCAAGACATTTTCTTTTGTTTTTGGTTGTGGGTTATCTGCCAGTGTGGGTAATCTGTGGAAATTTTTTTCTCGTTATTTCAAAATTGACCAATGCTGCAAATCTGTGGCACAGGTAAATGGACAGAAATTACTGTAATCCTATACCTTTATTTGTTACTTCTAAAATCTTGAGTTTATTAAACCTTTACCTCCCATGAGTGACCAAGACAGAATTTCTCCTTGCAGTATCAATACAATATCAAGCAGACAAGTGATGAGAAAATAGAAAAATATAAATTAGTGGATTATATCTTGATCCAACACCAAATTCTCCAAACCAACATGACAAGAACTGTATGGCAGACAGCAAGGAGAAGTAGTAGTGAGATCATGGGAATTAGAGAGATAAAATGAAATAAGAATTACATTTATTTAATATTTTATTATTGTGCTTGTTTTCACAGGCCCCTTGTTGTAAAAAATACTACAACTGCAGGTTGTGTCATAACGATAAGGAAGGTCATGAACTGGACAGGAAAACTGTAGAAGCTATCAAGTGCCTTCAGTGTGATTCTTCTCAAGAGGTAGAATAACTAATGAGCTGGGATTTAAACTAGATTTTATTTGAAGTAGCCATTTTGCATAAAATGATCTCCAGAAATCAATTTTTATCCCAAACTGTTGTGCAATATCAATTGTATGTGGGATTGTGGAAGTGTAGTAACAGAGAAGTTTAACCTGATTTTTTTTTTTTGCCTCCTTTCAACAGCCTCCCTTATCCCAAAAATTAAAAACAACCTTGCAATGCACTGTTACATTACAGCTTCAAGATTTATTATTACTACTTCAGGCACTAAACTGATTTGTTTATATTAGTATTCATTCTGGTAATGCTGGGGTTTTTTTTATTAAAAAAAGTGGTTCTGATTTAAAGATGGCAAAACCATGATAGTGCATTGATGGCATTATACAATGTAGGAGAAAATACATTTCTGTATTGGGTGGAGTAACAAAGAGAGGGTAGTCATGTACATTTCCTTTCAATCAGCTGCCAATATGTGTAGGTGTATAACATTATAATTCAATTTATCAGACTTAGTGCAAGATTCCTAGACCAATCAAAATAAAGCAAAATCAAAGTAATCTTGGATAACTTTCAATACTAAATCGACCCTGTAAACCCTAAGAGTGACCAGCTTCTAATTTCTCCTTACAATATCACTCCTGAATCAAACACTAAGGTCACGAAAATCAAGGAAATGATCACCAACATATAAAGCTCTTGATTATTACACAAATTCTCCCTGTCAGCACTTCAGGAAATGTATAGAGAACAGTATAGAGAATATGCATACTGATTTTAAGATGTAACGGGTTAAAAATTACTCTACACTGTATATACTAGGTGCATGAGACTGTGGGTATGTTCCAGTAGGCACCAGTTTCCTGCAAAGTTTGCCAGCTATGAGAAAAGTGATTAGTGGGAAAGGTTGCAAAAAAATTGAGAGCAAAATTTTGTTACCAAATCTTTGTTTGAGCAGATCTATATATAAAATTATGTAGTTCTAATCTTCAACATAATCTTTAATGTAGATGAATATGGAGGGTTAGTTTCTTTTGTTAGAGTGCTGTGCCAGTAGGAGAGTATAAATTGACTACCGTTGTATATAAATGTATTTCCTCAGATACAACTCTGAGACAGACAGACTGACTGATTTCATTTTCTAACCAAAGGTCAGATCCCACTGTAAAGACTGTGGGATAAAATTTGGACGATACTATTGTGAGATCTGCCGCTTGTTTGATGATACAGAGAAGGGGCAGTTTCACTGCAGTGGTTGTGGAATTTGCAGGTATTGTCATTTTTATGTTAACAAATACTAACACTGTTAGTAATTGAAGTGTTTTTGATATGATTGTGGAAAAGATACAATGCAGTGAGTTATTGAAGGAGAAGTATAGTCCACACCACTGAAAAGTAATTTATCTAAAAATTAACTTTGTACCAATCACCACCGCTGAAAAGCTTCTATAAATTTAATTTGTACCATGTGTTAAGATTCCAAAGAGTTCTGGTAACACAGCCATTTGGAAGTTGTTTTAGATGTACCAGTACTTCAAGTTCAAAAATGGGTGCTGCCCTTTTGAAAACAACCTCTTCCAGTAAGCTAGCTACACATATGTGATGTCCCAGAACTGGTTCACAAACAGAAGCTGCTCTAGTTCTATTAATTCTTGTCATTTGCCTGCTTGATATTGTATTGATACTGTGGGGAGAGATTCGGTCTTGGTCACTCATGAGAATGTGGAAAAAAATTTAATATCAATTAGGGAATTGTAAATTGATCCAATACCAAATTCTCCAAACTAACATCACAAGAACTTCAAACAGACAGTAAGGAGAATTACTAATGAGATCTTGGGAGTTAAAGGGTTAGTTGTTCTTAGATCTCCATTGGAAACAATTGAGGTTGCCATCAGAAGCTGCTAGGGGACGGAAACTCAACTTTCAATGCACTTGTATTATTAACCAGTAATCCCTGCATAATCTTTATTATGATATGTAATACATCAAACTGACTTAAGAAATCTTCATATGGCAGAGTTGGTGGAAAAGAGAACTTCTTCCACTGTGATCGATGTGACATGTGCCTTGGAATTCAGCTGAAGGACTCACATAAGGTGAGTTTACTGTGGCGCTCTGTTAAACCATTACCGTCGAACACCAGTATGCAATTTCTCTTAACTGTTCTTTATACATTTTCTATGGTTCTTAGAGGAGAATTTGTTGAACTATCAAGTTACATGTAGAGCTGCTTGAGTTTGTGATCATTTCCTTTATTCTCATGGCCGTAATGTTTGATTCAGTAGACTGGTACAGTTGCGAGAAATGAGATGCTTATAAAAATAATATTAATACTAATAATAATAATAATATCAACTTTATTTATATGGCGCTTGTATTCTCTGCTCAAGGCACTTTACAATCATACAAAATCATGCATACATCATTGATAAAAATTTTCAAATTTACAACCATATCCTACAATATGATACTTAAACATAGCTAAAATTCATAATCAAATATGATTAAAAAAGAAAAACAAAACTAAAGCCAGCCATATCTTATTATATGATACTTAAACATAGCTAAAATTCACCATGATCAAAAAAAGGAAATTAAGTGTAAAGCAATATTATTATATAAATCTATAAAAGTAATGATCTGTTATTCAATAAATTTACTAAACAGAAACATCTTAATTGCTCTCTTAAAAATTGAGAGACAGCCACGCTCTCATCACCAACATGTAACAATTGAAAGGATGGAGAGGGACGATACTCTAAGTGGATGAGCATGATTCCATTTTACAACATTGCACTGTTCCAAATAATTCACCCTATCAATTTCAAGACCAGTTGAATGCCATTTATGTTTGAGCCTTCACCTCTTCCTCTTCTGAGTGGTGATCTCCTCATTATACCAAGGGGCATTTGGTTGAATGACAATAGTGCGAGTTTTTTTAGGTGCCAGCTTGTCCAAAGCCTTGCACAACACCTCATCATACTCCTTGGCCAACGACTCAATACATTGCAAGACACATCCACCCGACAAACCGGTCAATATAGTCATCTCATTGAAAGCACCAAAATCAAATCCCTTTAATTTATGAGAGACAACAGTCTTCCTCTCATTTACTGGTTTCCATAAGTTCAGATTAAAGCAAACAGCCTTGTGATCAGAGATAAACTGTTCCATGACTGTGACAATCTTTAGGCCTAAAGCACCCTCAGTCTCATTCCTTGTAATGACTAAGGTTAACATTAATTTTGCATATGCAAAGAAAAAAACCATGATCATGAAAATGTTCTATTTTTCAGATTTAAACAAGGTTAAAAACAATTTATACATTTAACTTAAACTTTTTTCTTTTCAATTGTTTGATAAATACATGTACCCAGATTACCTTAGGTATACATGCAAACAAAGTGTGCCTTTATTGCTGCTGAAATATACTAATCTAGAAGTACTGTTTTGTTGGCCAATACGACAGTCTTTAGAAAATATGTAATTGTGCTTTGAAAACTGAGTCCTTATCATAACATGTGTTAATTAGGTTAAACTCATGATTGGTTTGGCTTCTTGTTAAATGAATTCTAAATTTTGTTGTCTCAGTGCGTTGAAAAGAGTTCACGGTCTGATTGTCCCATTTGCTATGAGGTGAGAGTAAAGCTACATCAATTAATTGACCTTTTATCTCCCAAGATCTGATTGTTAATTCTCCCATCTTGCTGCCAGACATTTCCCATTAGATTGGTTATAAGAATGTGGTGTTAGATCAAGATAACAACTTCTACCTGATAAGTTTGAGTATTCTCATTTTCTGTTTGCTAAATACTGTGTGGTATAATAGGGAGAATTTACATGTTAATCACTTCTGAGAGTTAAAGGGTTAAGTTTTGCTGTAGAAAGTTGTATAAAAATGACTTATTCACAGGTACACAAAGCAGCATTAATGTTGTGATTTGGAATTTGGTATTAGTCATCTTTTAAAAATTACCTTGTTTAGCAGTGGCATCTTTTGGCAAGTGAGTGCTAAACTAAATCTTTAGATGGACAGGGTGAGGGGTCAGTTTTCTTGCCCAACCATCCCTCCCTTCACTAGTTCTTCATTCTCACAACTTCCTCTTATGTAAAATCTTTTAGTTGATCCAGCTTTTAATCTTACCCAGCCAATACAAGTATTACATGATTGTACATTGTACACTGTTCCACACAATTTTTTTTCCTTGCGTGGGGTCAATGCTGGTGATCCTGAGTAGGCAAGTAGGGCCCATCTTATCTGCTCAAGATTGTCAATCAGACCACGAGAGCTGCTCCATCTTGCCCACAGGCACTGCTAACTTTATAATAAGGTGGCTTAAACACTTGATCAGAGTGTTTATAGTTAAATTGCTGAGCAGAAAATGTGCTTGTTATGCACTGCCAGGCTGTTTAAACTATAGCTGACATTTCAAGCATTAGCCCTGTGCCAGAGCGAAAGACACTAGAGTGACAAAAAGATGCTCTGGTGAAAGATGCTTGTTCATAATAGCTACATGTACATTAAAACATAGGGCTGGTGCTTGAAACATTAGCTTCAGAAATGTGTTACAGTGGCCAATTTACAATATCAACTCAGTTGACTCTTTAACTCTCAGATCAAACTTGTCTTTATTCTTCTCACTTATCTGCTTGATATTGTATTGATATTGTAAGGAGAAATTCTGTCTTGGTCACTCATGGGAGTTAAAGGGTGAACTCTTTCACTCCCATGAGTGACCAAGACAGAATTTCTCCCCACAGTATCAATACAAGATCAAGTAGACAAGTTATAAGAATAAAGAAAAATATCAGGTAGGGTATTATTAGTTTATCCAATACCAAATTCTCAGAACTGACATCATGATCATTGTATAGCAGGCAGTTAAGAGAATTTCTAAATACAATCTTGGGAGTGAAAGGGTTACATAACTTGACCTATTTAGTCATCTAAAAGATAGTAATGTCATAATTAATTGATCTTACTATTATTAGGATATTCACACCTCAAGAATACCAGCACATGTACCTTCATGCGGGCATCTACTTCACAGGTATGATTCTCCTTCATCTTCAAATTTTTGTTGTTGCCATAATGATTGTACATGCACAATCAACAAACTAAGGTAACTAAAACTTATTTCTCCAAGACATTTAGGTGATCACATCAAAGGCATCAGCCTTTACACTGTTCAATATACAACTGTACAGAATGATTGGTGAAAAGTAAATCAGCTAATGCACCGATCATATTTTAGGAAATTGTAGAGGTTATGGTAAATGTATTTTTATAGCATGCAATTTCTCTATTTGTATACCAATCTTAAATGTGCTTTGAGAAAGTGTCAGTCAGTAACAGTGAAAATTGTTACTTTGCAGCTCTTGCTTCACCAAGTTGCTGGAGTCAGGGTATGTAATTTTTTGTTTTGTTTTGTCTTTGTCCTTCCTGGGGTGGAACAAGGTGGAATGGGACAAAGAAGCAGAGATGGCACTTCATTAATGGAAATCTCTTCCCAAAACTCTGTTGTGGTTACACAAATAGAATCTTGGGGATTGCTGTACTAAATCTTCCAATGAAGTGGTACAGCTGTGACATTCAAAATGTCAGCTTCAGTAACTTTCTATAATGGCCAATTTTCATTTTCAACTCAGTTGATAACAGCAAATATTATCTTGACATAGAATACTTCTCACAGATGCAATGCCAGTGACAGTTTCTTCAAAAACTTACCCAGTTAATTCATCGCAAGGCAATTTAACCCTTTCACTTCTAAGACCTATGCTGTAACTTTTCCTACTGTCTGACAAACAATTCTCATAATGTTTGTTTGGAGGATTTGATATTAATAATTACAGTACAACTGAAGCACTGGGATCTTTTCACAATTCAATTATGTATTTCTTTTAGTTCTACTTAATATAACCTTGTTTTTGTACCATAGTAATAAACAACTTTTATTCTGTGTTTAGGGGGTATGCTTGCCCAATATGTAACAAGTCCCTTATTAATATGACCCGCATGTGGCGCACACTAGATCTTGAGATATCTCAGACACCCATGCCAGAGGAGTATAGGGAGTTCTATGTACTGGTAAGATGCTTCTGTTAATCTACTGCCTGCTTTTTAACTATTTAAGCCCCAAGTTCTGATTGTTACATGTAGTTCTTCCCTTAAGCTGCTACACATTTCCTTATCAATTAGTTATGAGAAGTTGGTCTTAAATCAAGATAATAACTTCTACATGTACCTGATAAGTTTGAATATTCTCATTTCCTGTTTGATGGATAAAGTATGGATATTATCAGGAGAAGTTTCATGTTAGTCACTTCTGGGAGTCAAGACATTAATTTTAGATCTAAATGTTGGTCCTACTAAAAAACTTGCCAGTGGTGATCTAACAGTCATTAAGAGGTGTAAGAGTGATTACCATCTAATTTCTCCTCACAATGTCTCCCCTGAATCACTTATTAAGTAATGGGTTAAGTACAGTATGTACAGTGAAGGTTCTTCATAAGTGTTGGACAAGATTGCAAAGGAATATAACTATGGTACAAATAGAGGAGTTTTTGTCCATAGAGTTTTGCATGGTTTTGGAACATTACATAGTTGAACCTTGATTATCTGGAATCCTTGGGGACTGGACAGAATAGTGTGGATAACTGAGAGTCTGGATAGTCAAAATATAAATATTTATGAGCCAAAAAATAAAACTGACCAACTGCAAAGAAACTAGATCATTTTATTAATATCATGTAAGAATTAAAGCATGTTCTCAAATTTTTGTCTATTAACTGTTAACATTTAGTTTTGCTGAAAGTATTTACAAAAAGGTATTAACCATTTAGCCCCTAAGAGTGACTAGCATCTAATTTCTCCTTACTATATCCTCCCTGAATCAATCATGCAAGTTATGGGAATAGAGGAGATGATCACCAACTAAAGCAGCTCTTGACTGTTACACAAATTCTCCTTGTCAGCCTCTTTGGAAATGTATTGAGAACAGTATGGAGAATATACATACTGATGTTAGGGGGGGGAAGGATTAAGGTAGCCAACAATGTTTTACCACAACGTAATTGATCTTTTGGGCAATGAAAATTTTAAAAAAGGAGTCACAGATCTTGAATTTGATGGGGACCAGTGAAGCAAGTCTGGACAACGGAAAAATCCAGATAATTCAGGGTCGACTTTATCACCCATTTTATATCAAGCTGACTAACTAATTCAGGAATACATAAAATTCTAATGACCAACAGTGCAGTTGGAAATGCAATATTTTTACCTCCGTTTTGGTCCATTGCAGGTTCTCTGTCGCGATTGTAATAAGGTAAGCAGATTACCTGGCATAATTTGCACTTAGAAAATTAAAACACATTTACTAAAAGATGTTGCAATTTATGACTACATCACACTGCTGAGAGACTGTAAACATCACTTCTAAGTGGTTGTAGCGAAATATTGAGTGTATGTGAATGTCATGAAACTTTTTTTTTCTAATAGAAAAGCAAAGTAAAATTTCATGTTCTCGGCTTGAAGTGCATGGAGTGTGGTTCCTACAACACGAGCAGAGAGGGTGAGGAGGGTGTCCCTGTGGTACCCAGACCTGCCACAGGTGGCCCAGCTGCAGATAACGAGGATGGCTGGGAAACAGAAGAAGAAGAGGAAATTGTAGGAGGAGAGGAAGAACCTGCAGCAAATGGAAATGAAACACGACAACAACAAGACGACAGTATAAGTGATGAACTGAATATAGCAGATGTTGTGATAAATGTAGACGGTGACAGGGACAGTGTTCTGCCTTTAGACTGACGGAGGCATACCATGAAGCCTTTTGCGTGCTCTCTTAACCTGATTGAGCTCAAAATAGTCAATGAGAAACTCCCACAGGAGCTGCAAACTAAGGCAGCAAGCAAATGAGCCTTGGATAGAAAATAATTTTCCTCACTGCTTCTGCTGCCCCCCCCCCCAATCATACAGCACCATCCGTGAAAGTCTGCTCAAAGGTCAAGAGCAGTATGTTGCATCTGGTGAACACCAAGTTAAATTTTGTCACGAGTTTTGGGCAGTTGACTTTGCATGAGGTTTGAAATGCACTATTTATTACTTGGTGTCACCATGCGTACATATTTGTAGGAGATATGAAGCAGCAGGGATTTTGAAGAGCCCTATGGAGAGCCGCTCGAGGCATACCGGGAGCAACTCTGACTTCTTGAGTCCTCGTTAAACTTCCCAAGTGCTTCATATCTCGCTCAATGCGAATTGGCGCGTGTAATAGTCAATTGTTTTGGTACATTTTCAACCCGGTATTTACTGTTGTAAAAAGAGATATTCCATCAGTCCGCTCGTACACACGCTTCCGCTCGTATACACACGTTATCTGTGAGCACGATTGTAATATAAAACACGCAGGCACATCTGTATTTAATTTCACCAATTTATTGGCTATATTGTAATCGTTTTTAACCAGGTAACGAAAGGAATAAGTAAAATTTTGAAACAATGTTATAAGTAGCACAATCCATTTTACCGTCAGACTATCGTTTCTTTGTATTTACCTGATAGAATGAAAACTCCCTCCTTTTCGGCTAGGCCTGCCACGAGTTAAAGAAAAATTAGCGTAAAGAAAAATCGATCTTATCGCACCGTTAAGGAATAAAAAGGCCGTGAACACGCCGTGCGGAGTTCTGGGAGTGAGGCTCAAAATGTAATTAATCCGTAAAATAAGCTTGTCTTGGTAGTGTGTTAACGGTTATCTTAACAAGTACATAAGAGACTTCACAATGCACCGCTACGTGTCACAGTTACTGATTTGTGTACAACACTTTAATTTGTTCGATCGTTTAGTTTCATCGTCTGGGTCATGAAAGTCCTCAAAGAGATTATTGTCGGTGAACAGTAACTGAACACAGCGGTAAAACGTCTGGTATGCGCAAAGGAATTAATTTTAGCCGGCCGCGCACTGCGCGAAATTTCTCCTGGTCTTTCATATCGTCACAATCTAGCATTGTATAGCATCAAATTTTTGAAATACAGGCGCAAAGAGCAGTGTCACAAAACTTCTTCACTCAGTTGTATCTCGGTAACAATGTGCACAAAACCCATCATGTGTTACTATCCAACAAAAATTATACAATTTTGGAATCTAGCGCAATTTTACGTCGTCAAAAATGCGCACTAATCGTTACACGTACACATAAATTCCATCCATGTTCAATCGGTAGACCTTCTGTACGTTGTCTTTTTCTACACAATTATACGACACGAAATTCTTTTTTTTTTAGATATTATGGGCATACATCATTAACTCTGTAAATTCTATGCTATTTAGCCTCAGGACGCCGCGAATTTGAATACTTTTAACGAACTATCCGTCTGTCTAAGCACCCTTTAATCAAATTTTAAGGCCATGAGAAAGTAGGAAATGATCACCATCTGAGGCGGCTCTCGATTGTTAAACAAATTCTCCTTGTCAGCAGCATAAGAAATGTACAGAGAACAGTATGGAGAATATGTATACTGATGTTAGGGTTTAAAAGGGTTAAGGCAAACATTCGCCCTAAATGTTATTTCTGCATTAAGTGCCATTTCGTTTCTCTTTACATTAGTCAATAAACATTTATTTTGTGGAAACTATTTAGTCATTTTGGTCGCCAAAAGGCGAAATGTTCAGTATCTTGGATACAAGTACTTAATCTCCCATGGTCGAGGATGCTCGTTTTTAATCTGCGCTCTCGTTGGCTCTTTGGGGTGCCTTCCCTTCTTCTCATTGGCTGATGTTACTACCTGATTTTGGTGTTACGACATTCAATCGAAAAGTGCGTTAAAGAGATCCTTGTTTCCGGTTTGCTCTGAAAATGAAATGGTTCCCAATTATTTTACTAAAAGAAAGCAGTAACCGTCCCTTTGTCCTTATGGAAATGAAAAAAGCTGAAGTAGTGTCACATACTCAGTAATTAAATAGCAACAAAAGTAAGTCAGACGAGCTCCATCGCACGCTTCGATGGGCTTGGACTATATCGCGCTCGCTAATAGGGACCTTTAGCAAACCACGACGGCGACGGTAACAAGGACATGGAAAAACAAAAGATCTAATTGGCAGAACAATAGCTCAGCACGTGCGTTTTAAAACTTTGTACATTTCCTGGCCGTCTCATGCAAAACAACAACGTGAAATCACCACAATTTGCGTCGTCTGCGAACCGAAACCGCGACGGAAAATTATTTTAATTTCCATTTGGAATTTAACGCTTCTTTTATACCTGTGCTGAAGTTGAGGTGTGGCGCCGTATGAGACAGTAAACACATGAAGCCATTTTTGACATTCTAATTAGAGGCAGAAATTCATTTTTTAATCGAAGTCTTCCTTGGCGTTGCCGTCCTAACTGCTTAAGGTCCCTAATATACGAGAGAATCGACCCTTTTTTCATCTTGCTGTTTTTTTTCTTTGGTTTACCATCGTAGATTATCTTATCAGATTACAAGCTATTTCACGTTTTCGTAGGACGTTTTTTTATAATGTGCATTTTCAAATTGCTGGTAAACCATTTTTCAAATACGAATAAAACGAAAAACTCGTTCTGAAAGGAAATGATTTCTCGCAGTTGCCTCATCACAGACATTTCTGTGAAGATTTATTCGGTCCACATGTGATTTTTTTAATGAAATAAGGCTTCTCAAAGGAAAATGTGCATTTTCAAGTTGCTAATAAACCATTTTTCAAACACGAATAAAACAAATAATCTCGTTCTGAAAACCTAAGGAAATGATTTCCCACCGCTGCCTCAATACAAAGACATCTCTATGAAGATTTCGTCAGACAACATGTGATTTTTCTCACGGAATTCAGGCTCCTCAAAAGAAAGTGTTCATTTTCAAATAAAAATAAAACAAAACAAAAAACTTGTGCGGAAAGCCTAAGAAAATGATTTCTCGCCGTTGCCTTAATACAAAGACATCAAGATTTCATCGGTCAACATCCGTGATTTTTTAAACGGAAATTACGGTCCATAAAAGGAAAATGATAAAAATGATTACATAAGCTTCAAGTTCTTCGACTCCATATCGGAGGGTAAACCGAGCCATGATGATCACTTGACTGATCATATGCCGACATGAATGTGAGTATGTCTGAAGATCCCCTTGTAAACTCTTCTCGGTCAAAGTTCTTTTGTCCAGGTGCTCCGCTGATTATTTGGGATTTAGAAAGGAAAGCGTTCCTACAGCTTGGAATCACTTTATCTGCCGTAATAGGTTTATTTGCAGTTTTGTTGAACATTTTTGTGATCTTAGCAATCAAGAAAACGAGAAAATTACAGACAAACTCTATCATTTTAGTCACCAGTTTGGCAGTCGTAGATCTCATAGTGGGTGCGGTTTCTGCCCCATTTAACATCACTTTAGATGCGTTAATTCTTCGAGGAACTATATCGGTGGGCACGATCTGTGTGATAGCTAAACTTACCAGATTAGTTTCGGGCACTACTTACCGTGCTTCGTACTATCACGTAGTTCTGTTCAGTTGGGAGAGGTATGTTGCGATTGTAAAGCCTATGAAGTACAAGGCTATAGTAACCGAGAAACGCTTAACGAGATTAGCGATAATCGCCTGGATGACAGCCCTTACAACATCGGTCTTATTTCTCGCATTAGAAGCTACTGCGGTTTCCAAAATGGTACCTCGTGTTATATTTGCTATTGTCCAGTTACTCGCCTTTACCCTTATGGTGTATTTTTATTCCATGGTTTATATCGGAATACGAAAATGGAACCGAAGCCAATTCAGCCACATTAATGCTCTGATCAAAGCGAGGATGGAAAGTAAAACGGCTTTGACGGTGTTTCTGCTAACAATTGCCATTTTAATCGCTATCGTTCCTTTAGGAGTTGCACACGTCTTAGCGCAACGTTCCCTTTTTTTTCGTGAAATTTCAGTTTTGCGATGGGCAGAAACTTTCCTCCTGTTAAACTCCATTGTAAATCCTGCGCTGTATTTTTATAGACACAGGAAATATAGGGAAGCTGCTCTTAGACTGCTAAGTAAGCCACAGGAAATTCAGCCAGCGGTTCACATGGGTCTTCGTAAAAGACGCCAGCGATATTCCTCCGCATTTGTTAATGTTCAAGAGCTTGTCCACATAGAAAGAGGTCAACACCTCACACGGTCACAGTCCTGGACAGCGGACACACACATGGTCGCTGGAACACTGACCGTGTCTCGAGAACCAGCGGTCGTAATAATGAACAGAAGAATGTCATGTCCACCCTTAATAAGGCATGAAAACCTTCGTGAAGTGATTCAACCTTTCACTCGAACTGTCAAGGTGCAGATTGAACTTCCTCCTACAAAGAAATAAGCAAAGAGGAAGAAAAAGTTATCGTGTGTTTGTAAAGGAAATCAGAAGTCACAACACACAAGATCAAAAACTTGGGAAGAATACTCATATCTTGTGTTAGAATTTGTGGGCGTGACCAAGCGTGACTACACTAGGCGTGACTACACTAGGCGTGACGTACTGATGTACGCGCGCACAGCCTTATTGGCTTTGTGACTTCGTGCTTCTGTTTTTCGAAAGAAATCCTCGCTTGTGTTTTGTTTGTAAATACAGTCCCGAGTTGTAAGATTAAAATGTTCACATTGGAACCTTGACTGGACCTAAAATACTTTCCAATATCTTATATTTAAAGACACTCGTTACAAATCGCCCCAGGCTACCTCTCAAAGACACAATTCAGCGCCAACAGTTCCAGCGATGAATTATGTTACTTAACCCTTCACAGGCTAACATCAGTATTCATATTCTCCATACTGTTCTCTGTACATTTACTAAGGTGCTGACAAGGAGAATTTGTATACCAATCAATAGTTTCTTTAGTTGGTGATCATTTCCTTTATTCTCATGACATTAATGTGTGATTCAGTGGTGATATTGTAAGGAGAAATTAGATCTTCAACAGCCTCACCTGAGTATTCTTCTTTTCCGCACTGTTCTCTTTAGATATCCTATGTTTATGACGAGGAGAATTATTTGATAATCAGGAGCTTCTCGAATTTGGTGATCATTTTCTTTCCTCTCATCACCTTTTCATTTGATTGAAGGGTTATATACCGTAGGGAGAAATCAGCCGCCAGTCACTATAGTAGATGAACAGAGGGCATTTTGATCGAGTGTCGTATAATCGAAATTTTAGTTTTTTGCAGCATTCCATCAGAACACGAAGAATTATCACAAGTAGCCAATAAGATCTTAAAGTGAAACAAAGCAAAATACTTGAAGCGCGGGAAAATGTGCATCACCAGGTGGTGATTAGATTCAGTCTTGTTTCTGGTTGGTTGAGATCAAGTCGTTAGTTCCCCAACCAATCACAAAGCAAAGGAAAATCAATGTAAGCCCGAATTACTTGCAATATTCAGTCGAAAGCACGCTTGAAGGACCGTCAATAACGAATGGGTTGTTACTAAAACGGGAAACAAGAAATGGAGAATAGCGAGTCGGAAAATCAAATGGGAAATTGAGATTGGAAAAGTCGCTTTTTTATACCAGTTGTTTACAATGCGGAATAAATATTTTTCAGAGATAATTATCGATATTCTTTTTTGTTAACGTTTACGGCAAAAGAAAGTGACAGAAAAAGAAAGAGGTTACACAGAATGTACATTTTCTCGTGGCTCGTATTTTATTTGCTTCTGCGGGGCACTGGAAAACGCAACTCGCAAAATACTCACCGTATTACTTGCTAAACCATCACATGAAGTACTTACATCGCAAATCAGTCTATTGAAAAAGGAATAAAGGGGTAAGTTTCTAAAGAAACTGTGGTTCTGCGTCTGTGGGAGAGTATAACAGGTAATTTAGTGTTAACAACTGACTTGAAAACGTAAATTAGCCACCGAAAAGGGTAAAAAGCTAAATTACCTGCTATCGAAAAAAGAATTACACGACGAGAATAAGTCATATAACGACCATTCGTGCGAGCCAAGAGTCCTCACAAATGCGTTGAAAAGAGCAAAACAAGTCTTTTGCGTTTTCGCGACACGAATATTTCCAATTATTGTACATTTTCATATTGCTAATAAACCATTTTTCAAAGACGAATGAAACAAAAAGAATATTTCTTAAAAGCGTAATGGAGAGATTTCTCTCCGATACCTTAATACAAAGACATCTCTGTGAACATTTTATCGGTCAACATCTGTAGCTTTTGTCAACAGAGATAAGGCTCTTCAAAGGAAAACGAAAGAAATATTTGTTAGTTTTGGTCGTTTTTTACTTCAAACTAGGCTTCACGAGTGACTGATGTTTGTCACTAGAATTAACTAAGATTACTAAGATGTTCATTAAGATTGTAACTGGACTCACGATGGCTGTAATGAAGAATCCAAGCTGAGGATAGATTTTTTTCTTTGAGTCTGAGATGAACAGTAAATTACTTAAACAAAAGAAGACTGGCTTGGAGGAATAATTATCTACAGTTATAAATTTGGGAAGTAATCAGTCAAACCCATTTACTTGAATCTTTAGTTTTCCATGATTTTGTAAGTTAAGAAAGGCGTGGTATGCGAGACTTCCGCTAAAGCTTAGGAAAGGAAATTACTTGCAATCAGGCAATTGTCAGACATCAGATCATTTAGCACGAAGATTCAAAGATAAACTGCTATTCTACAGATAATCCTAAAGGACTCCACCAACAGTAAATATTTCGATCTTCTTACCAGAAGTGTAGTCCACACAGTTAAAGCCAAAAATTCGCGTAAGCAGTCAAAATATAGCTACCAGTAATTATTGCCTTTTCGTAAAATCGATTCCTCCTTCTTCTTCTTCTTTTTTTTTTCTACATAACTTAAGGAAAATGTACATTACTATTATCAGAGACATCTGCAAATTGACGAGTGTTGGGCGGAAATTGTTGACGAATACTTTAAAGATTTGGAAACTTGGGGAAATGTCAAAATCATCAATTGCCCACAACATCCAAATTGCTGACTGGATATGCACGACAAAGCGATTACAAATTTAGGCGACACGGCGATAAATAATTTTATTCGAATCTCTTAATTTCTCCTCTCGTTTATGAACGACAAATTTTGCGACCTATTTTTCCTGTTCCTTTTTCCTGGCTGTAAGTTCTTAGTTACTCTAGAATAAGAATCAGTCGTGGTTCGGACGCTCATTCAAAAAGTTGGTCCGGAAATTGAGTGCAATCTTGAAGCAGAATGATGTCAGTTCCGTACATCTTGATGACCAAAGTGATTTCCAGATGATGACGGTGATTTCGCCATCACCCATTGTTAGGAAACACGGAGCTCCAAAATATTGCACGGAAATTGTCGACGAATGGTTTTAAGATTTGGAAAATGCATATACCTGAGACTTGGAACATTATTCTATTCATTTACCTACTGCAACATCCCAAACCTAATTTTATCCGACAAAGTTTCATCTTTTCGCTATATCAAAATCAAGTGTGCTTGCACAATGAACAAGAGAAATTTGAAAGAAAACAATCTGCAATTTTACGCTTAATCAAAAGTATAACAAAACTCTCGAACGTGATCGGTTATCACCAGCCCGATTTGAGCACTTATAACATACCTAAAAAAATTACGCGCGTCTGATTGGCTGAAAACGGGTACATTTTTTATGTAACACGAGTACAAAGTTGTAACACGAGTACAAAGTTGTAACACGAGTGCAAAGTTGTAACACGAGTGCAAAGTTGTAACACGAGTGCAAAGTTGTAACACGAGTGCAAAGTTGTAACACGAGTGCAAAGTTGTAACACGAGTACAAAGTTGTAACACGAGTGCAAAGTTGTAACACGAGTACAAAGTTGTAACACGAGTACAAAGTTGTAACACGAGTACAAAGTTGTAACACGAGTACAAAGTTGTAACACGAGTACAAAGTTGTAACACGAGTACAAAGTTGTAACACGAGTGCAAAGTTGTAACACGAGTACAAAGTTGTAACACGAGTGCAAAGTTGTAACACGAGTACAAAGTTGTAACACGAGTGCAAAGTTGTAACACGAGTACAAAGTTGTAACACGAGTGCAAAGTTGTAACACGAGTGCAAAGTTGTAACACGAGTACAAAGTTGTAACACGAGTGCAAAGTTGTAACACGAGTGCAAAGTTGTAACACGAGTGCAAAGTTGTAACACGAGTACAAAGTTGTAACACGAGTGCAAAGTTGTAACACGAGTGCAAAGTTGTAACACGAGTACAAAGTTGTAACACGAGTGCAAAGTTGTAACACGAGTACAAAGTTGTAACACGAGTGCAAAGTTGTAACACGAGTACAAAGTTGTAACACGAGTACAAAGTTGTAACACGAGTACAAAGTTGTAACACGAGTGCAAAGTTGTAACACGAGTGCAAAGTTGTAACACGAGTGCAAAGTTGTAACACGAGTACAAAGTTGTAACACGAGTGCAAAGTTGTAACACGAGTACAAAGTTGTAACACGAGTGCAAAGTTGTAACACGAGTACAAAGTTGTAACACGAGTACAAAGTTGTAACACGAGTACAAAGTTGTAACACGAGTGCAAAGTTGTAACACGAGTACAAAGTTGTAACACGAGTACAAAGTTGTAACACGAGTACAAAGTTGTAACACGAGTGCAAAGTTGTAACACGAGTACAAAGTTGTAACACGAGTGCAAAGTTGTAACACGAGTGCAAAGTTGTAACACGAGTGCAAAGTTGTAACACGAGTGCAAAGTTGTAACACGAGTGCAAAGTTGTAACACGAGTACAAAGTTGTAACACGAGTACAAAGTTGTAACACGAGTACAAAGTTGTAACACGAGTGCAAAGTTGTAACACGAGTGCAAAGTTGTAACACGAGTGCAAAGTTGTAACACGAGTACAAAGTTGTAACACGAGTGCAAAGTTGTAACACGAGTACAAAGTTGTAACACGAGTGCAAAGTTGTAACACGAGTACAAAGTTGTAACACGAGTACAAAGTTGTAACACGAGTACAAAGTTGTAACACGAGTGCAAAGTTGTAACACGAGTACAAAGTTGTAACACGAGTACAAAGTTGTAACACGAGTACAAAGTTGTAACACGAGTGCAAAGTTGTAACACGAGTACAAAGTTGTAACACGAGTGCAAAGTGCAGATGACAAGTAGCGCGCCCAAGATCTCTGTTGTAACTTTTTCTACTGTCTGACAAACAATTCTCATAATGTTAGCTTGGAGAATTTGATATAATTACAGTACAGCTTATACAATGGAATCTTTTCAAAATTAAATTATGTATTTCGTTTAGTTCTACTTACAAACTTCTTCTTGTACTTTGCCCAATACGTAACAAGTCCCTTATTAATATGACCCGCATGTGGCACTAGATCTGGAGATATCTCAGACACCCATGCCAGAGGAGTATAGAGAGTTCTATGTACTGGTAAGATGCTTCTGTTAATCTACTGCCTGCTTTTTAACTATTTATGCCCCAAGTTCTGATTGTTACATGTAGTTCTTTCCTTAAGCTGCTACACATTTCCTTATCAATTAGTTATGAGAAGCTGGTCTTAAATCAAGATAATAACTTCTACATGTACCTGATAAGTTTGAGTATTCTCATTTCCTGTTTGGTGGATAAAGTATGGATATTATCAGGAGAAATTTCATTTTAGTCACTTCTGGGAGCTGGAAGGTTACTGGTAATGAATATGATTTTTAGTGATATTGAGACATTTATTTTAGACCTAAATGTTGGTCCTACTAAAAAACTTGCCAGTGGTGATCTAACAGTCATAAAGAGGTGTAAGAGTGATTACCATCTAATTTCTCCTCACAATATCTCCCCTGAATCACTCATTAAGTAATGGGTTAAGTACAGGATGACCATAAAGTTTTGTGTGGGTTTGGAACATTACATAGTTGAACCTTGATTATCCAGAATCCTTGGGGACTGGACAGAATAGTGTGGATAATTGAGAGTCTGTATAATCAAAAATATGAATATTGATGAGCCAAAAATAAAACTGACCAACTGAAAAGAAACTACATGTAGATCACTTAATTATTATCATGCAAGAATTAAAGCATATTCTCAATTTTTTGTCTATTAACTTTATTTTGCTAAAAGTATTTACAAAAAGGTATTAACCATTTAGCCCCTAAGAGTGACTAGCATCTAATTTCTCCTTACTATATCCTCCCTGAATCAATCATGAAAGTTATGAGAATATAGGAGATGATGACCAACTAAAGCAGCTCTTGACTGTTACACAAATTCTCTTTGTCAGCCTCTTTGGAAATGTATTGAGAACAGTATGGAGAATATACATACTGATGTTAGGGGGGGAAGGATTAAGGTGGCCAACAATGTTTTACCACAACGTAATTGATCTTTTGGGCAAAGGAAATTAATAAAAAGTAATCACAGATCTTGAATTTGATGGGGACCAGAGAAGCAAGTCTGGATAATGGAAAAATCTGGATAATTCAGGGTCGACTTTATCACCCATTTTATATCCAGCTTACTAACTAATTCAGGAATACATAAAATTCTAATGACCAACAGTGCAGTTGGAAATGCAATATTTTTACCTCCGTTTTGGTCCATTGCAGGTTCTCTGTCGCGATTGTAACAAGGTAAGCAGCTTGAAGTCCTGGCATAATTACACTTAGAAAATTTGAAACACATTAACTAAAAGATGTTGCAGTTAATGGGTAAATCACAGTGCTGAGAGACTGTAAGCATCACTTCAAAGTGGTTGTAGGAAAATATTGAATGCATGTGAATGTCATGAAACTTTTTTTCCAATAGAAATGCAAAGTAAAATTTCATGTTCTCGGCTTGAAGTGCATGGAGTGTGGTTCCTACAACACAAGCAGAGAGGGTGAGGAGGGTGTGCCTGTGGTACCCAGACCTGCCATATTCAACCCGGTATTTATTGTTGTAAAAAGAGATATTCCATCAGTCCGCTCATACACACCATCTGAGGCGGCTCTCGATCGTTAAACAAGTTCTCTTCGTCGGCAGAATCAGAAATGTATAGAGAACAGTATGGAGAATATGCATACTGATGTTAGGGTTTCAAAGGGCTAAGGCAAACATTCGCTCTAAATGTTATTTCTGCGTGTTCCGTTACTGCATCTTTCTCGTTAGATATTGCATTAAGTGCCATTTCGTTTTTCTTTACAATAGTCAACAAACATTTATTTTTTGGAGACTACTTAGTCATTTTGGCCGCCGAAAGGCGAAATGTTCAGTATATTGGATACAAGTGCGTAACCTCTATTGGTCGTGTATACTCGTTTTTAATCTGTGCCCTCATTAGCTCTTTGGGGTAACTTCCCCTCTCATTGACTGATGTTACTACCTGGTTTTGGTATTACGACATTCAATCGAAAAGTGTGTCAAAGAGATCCTTGTTTCCGAATCGCTCTGGAAATGAAATGATTGCTTAGGGTTATCTTACTAAAAGAGAGCAGTAACCGTCCCTTTGTCTTTATGGAAATAGAATTAAAAAAAGCTGAAGAAGTTTCACATAATCTGTAATTTAACAGCAACAAAAGCAAGTTAGACGAGCTCCATCGCACTTACCGATGGGCTTGGACTATATCGCGCTCGCTAACATACGAGAGAATCAACCCTTTTTTTACCTTCCTGTTTTTTTTCTTTGGTTTACCATCATAAATTATCTTATCAGATTACAAGCCATTTTATATTTTCGTAGGACGCTTTTTTCTAATGTGCATTTTCAAATTGCTGATAAACTATTTTTCAAATACGAATAAAACGAAAAACTCGTTCTGAAAGGAAATGATTTCTCACCGTTGCCTCATCACAGACATTACTGTGAAGATTTCCTCGGTCAAAATGGTTTTTTTTTTAAAATAAATAAGGCTCCTTAAAGGAAAATGTGCGTTTTAAAGTTGCTGATAAACAATTTTTCAAACACGAATTAAACGAGAAAGCTCGTTCTCACAGCTTAAAGTGCCTATTACACGAAATTCTTTTTTTGCGTAAATATTTGGCTTATCAGATGTAAAAACCAATTCCGATTGAAAAAAAAATTCAAAAAGCCCAAAACATGGTTTTTTCGGGCCCTTAAGTGCTTTTATTTTGTCTTTAAGTGTCCCGTGGACTGGTAACGAATTAGTGTCATGGGCACTTTAAGGAAATGATTTCTCACCGTTGCCTCAATACAAAGATATTTCTGTGAAGATTTCTTCGGTCAACATGTGTGATTTTTTTTAAACTGAAATAAGGCTCCTCAAAGGAAAATTTGCGTTTTCAAATTGCTGATAAACCATTTTTCAAACACGAATAAAACAAAAAAACTTGTTCTGAAAGCCAAGGGAAATTGTCTCTCATGGCTGCCTTAATACAAAGACATCTCTCTGAAGATTTCATCGGTCAATTTGTGATTTTTCTCACAGAAATCAGGCTCCTCAAAGGAAAATGTGCATTTTCAAATGAGAATAAAACAAATAAACAAAAAACAACTCGTGCTGAAAGCCTAAGGAAATGATATCTCACCGCTGCATTAATACAAAGACATCTCTGTGAAGATTTCATTGATAAACATCCGTGATTTTATTTAAACGGAAATAACGGTCCCTTAAAAGGAATATTGATCACTTCACTGATCATATTTCGACATGAATGTCAGTATGTCTGAAGATCTCCTTGTCAACTCCTCCGGGTCAAAGTTCTTTTGTCCAAGTGCTCCGCAGATTATCTGGGATTTAGAAAGGAAAGTGTTCATACAGCTTGGAATCGTTATATCTGCCGTCATAGGTTCATTTACAGCTTTGTTGAACATTTTGGTGATCTCAGCAATCAAGAAAACGAGAGAATTGCAGAGGAAGTCTATTATTTTAATCAGCAGTTTGGCAGTCGCAGATCTCTTAGTGGGTGCGGTTTCTGCCCCATTTAACATGACTGTAGATGCGTTGATTCTTCGAGGAACTGTATCGGTGGGCATGATTTGTTTGATAGCTAAACTTACCAAATTTGTTTCGAGTTCTGCTTACCGTGCTTCGTACTATCATGTAGTTCTGTTCAGTTGGGAGATGTATGTTGCGATTGTAAAGCCTATGAAGTACAAGGCTATAGTAACCGAGAAACGCTTAACGAGATTAGCGATAATCGCTTGGATGACAGCCCTTACACCATCGGTCTTATTTCTCGCATTAGAAGCCACTGCGGTTTCCAAAATGGTACCTCGTGTTATATTTGCCATTGTCCAGTTACTCGCCTTTACCCTTATGGTGTATTTTTATTCCATGGTTTATATCGGAATACGAAAATGGAACCGAAGCCAATTCAGCCACGTCAATGCTCTGATCAAAGCGAGGATGGAAAGTAAAACGGCTTTGACGGTGTTTCTGCTAACAATTGCCATTTTAATCGCTATCGTTCCTTTAGGAGTTGCACACGTCTTAGCGCAACGTTCCCTTTTTTTTCGTGAAATTTCAGTTTTGCGATGGGCAGAAACTTTCCTCCTGTTAAACTCCATTGTTAATCCTGCGCTGTATTTTTATAGAAAAAGGAAATACAGGAAAGCTGCTCTTAATCTGCTAAGTAAGCCACGGGAAATTCAGCCAGCGGTTCACGTGGGTCTTCGTAAAGGACGCCAGCGATATTCCTCCGCGTTTGTAAATGTTAAAGAGCTTGTCCACATAGAACGAGGTCAACGTCTCACACGGTCACAGTCCTGGACAGCGGACACACACGTGGTCGCTGGAACACCGACCGTGCCTCGAGAACCAGTGGTCGCAATAATTAACAGAAGAATGTCATTTCCACCCTTAATAAGGCATGAAAACCTTCGTGAAGTGATTCTACCTTTAACTCGAACTTTCAAGGTGCAGATTGAACTTACACCTACAAAGAAATAAGCAAAGAGGAAAGAGAAATTATCGTATGTTTGTAAAGGAGATCAGATGTCACAACACACACGATCAAAAACTTGGGAAGAATACTTATATCTTGTGTTAGAATTTGTGGGCGTGACTAGGCGTGACTACATTAGGTTCGACTACACTTGGCGTGACTACACTAGGTGTGACTACATTAGGTTCGACTACACTTGGCGTGACTACACTAGGCGTGACGTACTGATGTACGCGCGCATAGCCTTATGGGCTGTGCAACTTCGTGCTTCCTCGCTTGTGTTGTGTTTGTAAGTACAGTCCCGAGTTGTAAGATTAAAATGTTTATATTGTAACCTTGATTGAACCTAAAATACTTTCCAATATCTTATACCTAAAGAAACCTGTTACAAATCGCCCCAGGCTACCTCTCAAAGACGCAATTTTAAAGACATCTCTGTGAACATTATATCGGTCAACATCTGTAATTTTTGTCAACAGAAATAAGGCGCTTCAAAGGAAAACCAAAGAAATATTTATTAGCTTTGGTCTTCTTTTACTTCAAACTAGGCTTCACGAGTGATTGATGTTTGTCACTAGAATTTGAGTATATCAGAAGAATCGCTTACAAACTCTTTCCGATCAAAACTCTTTTGTCCAGGTGCTCCACTGTTCGTGTGGCGAGTGCAATTTTGTAATCTTTGAAAAATTGAAAAGTGCTTATTAACACCAATGCCCCTATTCCCCTACCTTTTTTGCTGAAGGTTATGCGTTACCGTGACTAGCGTAAGTTATTCCTGCAAAGCTTCTAAAATGAACGATATTAGTCTAATTATCGTTTTTTTGAAAAGAGATGAGCGTACGCTTTGCGGTGAGTAAATACTTAAACGGATCAATGTTGTTTAAGAAAACCATCGTCAACCCAAAAGGCTTTTTAAGTCGAGGTAATGGACTGAGAAAAAAATTTATGATCGGGATCGGTATTAGCCGGTATAATCTGCCGGGATTACTGAATCAGGAGAAAGCTTTTGTCGGAATCGCGGGATTGAAGAACCTTTTTGAGGACCCCCCGTATGAATTTAGTTATGCCAGTTATCGTACAAAGAGTGTCCTCCGATACAGTTCCTCGAATAATTACTGATCACATCCAAACTGAGGTCAATGAAGCAAAAACCGCACCTACTTAAAGATCAGAGGCAGCCAAACTGGTGATCAGGGAAGTTCGAGTTCCTCCCTTACTCTCTTGTTTTCTTGATCGCTAAGATTACCAAGATGTTCAATAAGATTGTAACTAGACTCACGATGCCTGTAATGACGATTCCAAGCTGAGGATAAATTTTTTTCTTTGAGTCCGAGATGGACAGTAAATCACTTAAACAAAAGAAGACTGGCTCATGGGAATAATTGTCTACAGTTATAAATTTAGGAAGTAATCAGTCAAACCCATTTACTTGAATCTTTAGTTTTCCATGATTTTGTAAGTTAAGAAAGGCGTGGTATGCGAGACTTCCGCTAAAGCTTAGGAAAGGAAATTACTTGCAATCAGGCAATTGTCAGACGTCGGACCATTTAGCACGAAGATTCAAAGAAATACTGTTAATCTAGATTTATTACTAAAGAACACCACCGACAGTAAATATATCGATCTTCTTACCAGAAGTGTAGTCTACATGCTCCATACAGTTAAAGTCACCAATTCACGTGAGCAGTCAGAAACAAACATAGCTACCAATAACTTTTACCTTTTCGTAAATTCGATTCCTCCTTTTTCCTTTTTTTTTTTTACATAACTAAATGAAAATGTACATTACTATTATCAAAGAGATCTCCAAATTGACGAGTGTTGGGCGGAAATTGTTGACGAATACGTGAGCGTGACGAGCGTGATTGGTTATTTTTTCAAAATTTCTTTTTGTTTATATTTTTTCAAAATTTCTTTTTGTTTATATATTAATATTTCTTCAATTTCTCACTTTTGACATTTATTAAAATACACTTCTTCCCAGCCTCTATTCTTCTCTACGATGTACCAAAGATGCCCGCGGTGGCAAAAGGGGAATTACGAATTAAAGTGACGTTTATAAGCTGGAGCGAAAAACTCGAAAATCATAATTGCGTTTGCTCCACAACCTCGTGGAATTTTAAATAACGGTCATACGACCGATAAAGCTCGAGAAGAACAAATCTGTAGAGTAACAAGCACGGACATAGCTTTCTGTTTCGCAGAATTTCTCACAAAGTTAGAAGGAAACTCTGCACACGTTGGTTCTACAGACTTGGACTGTATACTATCGGTTAACTTGACTTTATTCTTCACAATCCAACATTACACGTTCTGTTTTTCGACCTAACTCAATCCCATCTTTTTTGAGTAACAAAAATGCTATGTTTTATTAGCTACGGATACACACACCCAGATACGTAAGTCCGGAGTGGTTAGATAATTTAAGCTAACTTGACAAAGTTCCAGTTTTGTTTTACACATTCTTCAATGATTCGTGGCCACTAATTTCCTGTTACGTCGGCTTGCTCGACAATCATAATGTTGATCTACGCATGCGGTTTTACTAGCGACTATTTGATTAAATACATCATTGTTTAGTTTGTGAAGGCTCGATCACACGATGCCGGTTAATACTTCCTTTGACATTCCACAAATCAATGTTAGCGAAAAGAAATAATAACTTACTTAATCAACTACTAAATATACCGGAACAGGAAAACTTTCTTATGAGCACGTGCAAACCTTTCACGACATTCTGTGTCATCCGAGGGAAGCTGGAAAACATTAAAAACATTACATGTACAACTAGAAATGATTTTTAAAATACACTCCTTTAATATGAACGCGGAATTAACCCTTTCATTTCCAATATCTCAATAGTAACTCTCCCTACTGTTGGTCGCACATTTCTAATAATCTAAGTTCGGAGAATTATGTGTTATATCACATGAAAATGACTGAAAGAGATTTTTTTTCTATTCTCATCACTTGCTTGCTTGACATTATATTGATTTTGTAAGGAGAAATTATGTCTTGGTCACTTCTAGGGATGCAATAAAGGGTTAACAGCCAAATGATTCAACGCAACAGGACTCTAATTTGGGCCGAACTTCGATTACTTTTTCTGTTTTAACTGATCAGCTCCATTTATTCCTTTTCTGGCCTTTTGCATTACATGTACGTATGTTTTGAAAAGAAATTTTTATTTCAGTTTCTTGCCTATAGTTTCATCAGTCATTGCATAAAAACAGTACGGTATGTTTCTGTCTCCAAAGATATGGGATTTCCTTACCTGATGGTTCTATATGGCGAATGATAAATAGTTCATCGATATCGGATTTAATTATTCGTGAGGGGAACGTTTTGGACAAGCTTGAAGGTAAGTACTGCATCAAATTCTTACAATCGACAAACATGAAAATGTTTGACAACCAGAGACCATTAGCAGCTAAGCAGAAAAATCACGATTCAGGAGTTGGAACTTAAAGATAACTATACAAAGTCTCTGCATACTCGGTTTATAATTTAATCCGAATACGAAGCTTTAGCCGAGTTCTTTGTTAATGGACGGTTCTCGAACTACCACAGACAACTCTAAATACTGTCCGCATTACTATACTGGAAGCCCAAGGTTTGTGATTGAATTAGTGGACAAAAAACGGACCAAACCTAAGAAGCACAGAAAGAAAATTGTTTCGTTTGGTATCCTGTTTTATTCTGAGCAGAGTTATCAACGACAAAACATTTTGTAGGCAATTATCACTTATTTGGGGTTCACAAATTACCGTCAACAATTTGCTAGACTGGTGTCACCTGATATGAAACCATGATGTCTATTTTGATCACGCATTCGCGAAAGTGCATGTACCCGATTGAAAGACTTAGGCCCAGTTCAGAAGTCTTCTACCATGAACAAAACAGGGCAGAAAAACGGCGTCTGAACCAAACCTTTTAATTAAGTTCGGCAAAGAATTTAAGTTCGACAACCCCCGCCGTGCTACACGACTCTGGCACGACAAAATTCATAAATTATACTAATGTACTTCGGCGGGATTGCGTTACCGTGGGGAATTCACGAGAATAATTCTGCTTTATGGGGTATGCGCTAAAAGTGCTTCGGTAAATACTGAATTTCGCACGACATTAGCCCGACATCTGAATCAGAGTTGTGCTGGCCTAAGTGAATCAAGTGCGACATGGGATTCAGATCTACCTAACAGGGGAATCTCAGTAGTTTGAAGCTCTGAGGATTTCTGAGAAGATTCGACATCCATAGTTTTTGTTTGTCTTGTGTTTAATGAGTCCAGGGAAAACTTTTTTTTAAATTTGTCACGCAAATTTTTTGTGGTAGCTAGTTCAAAAGAGTGTCACAAAATCCTTCCTCAAATGCCACACATCACCAAGAAATTATAATGAGCAAAGACAATGCATGTTAAAAAAAAAAAACGTCTACATTTACCTCGACGTTTTCCTGCAATAAACAATGTTAGACAATGAAACGCGACTCTAAACATGTATCAATCTGATCGGGTTTTCCTGTGCTGTCGTCATAGTTATTGACGTTTATTTTTATTTTATGTGCATAGATGAATTTCATTTTTCTTCCTTTTCGTTTTTAAGTCATTTTTTACCATCAGGATGCTAAATATGACATGTTTCTGTCTCCAAAGATAAACAACTTCCTCCACACGACTAATTTTCGCTTGTCTTTATTTTCCAGTGGTTGAAATTTGATTCATTCGAGTGAGGAAAGTTTTGGAGGAGTTTGAGGGTGAGTACGATTTTTGTCTTCTTTCAGCATATTCTGTCAGAACTCAAGGAAGAATGAATGATGTAAACATTGATCGCTTGGGGAACAACACTTTTTGAAGCGACGTTTGGGAGCCATATTTTCCTGTCGTGACGAAAGAAATATTTCCGCCATATTACAGATATTTTATCGCAATACAAACAACCCTTTTACTTGCACACATGATCAAATATACAGTTAATCTCTAAACAGTGTTGATACAAAATCCAGCAATCAGATGATGAGAATAACTCAATCAATCAGCACGAGGGTGTAATCTTGATTTGACACCAAATTCTCTCTAACAATTTACAAAAATTTATGGCAGATGGATGGGAGACTTACGAATCACATCTTAGCAGTCAGCGGGTCATCAATATGAATTACTCTTCAGAGTCAGAATTTGAGCCTAATTACGACTAATTTGAACAGCTATTCTCATAAAACTTTTGCCAGATGTTTTGCTGAGCAAATTTTTTTAACTAAATCGAACACCTAGTGACAAACTGCTTTCTGTATCACTAAAATGCTTCAGTCTCCAAGCCAACATCATGGCAACTGTGGTATCGAATATACAACAGATCAAATCTAACAGATTTAATTCAAGGCCGGTTGATGAAAGAGAGGCCCCGTTCTCATCAAAGCGACGTTTTCATGCTACAAACGAAAAACGTCGAAATCATAACGGCTCAAAGATATGATGCGTAAATGCGAATGTTAGAAAAAAACAGTTGCATCACCGATCAAATTCAAGAAGAGCGCTAAGTTAGCTTTATGTGACATATGAGGGAGTCAGAAAGCAAAAGTTTTCAGTTTCATTGAAAAAAGACATCACGATCTGATTAAAACTTGGTCGTTTGTTATTGTGTACGATTTAACAAAACGAGTCAAACCTTTATTTAGTGATTTCTTTTTCTTTTTTCTGCTTTCAACCGTTCGGGTTTAATTGCTCTTAGTACGGCTTTTTGTATTAATTATATTCTGCTACGAAAAACTCTCTTCAGCTTCTTGCGTTTAGTTTCAAAGTCATAGCAGCGAAACATTAAGATTTGTTCTTGTTGCTAAATTATAAACTTTGGACACCTTATGGTTCTGCATAGCTAATACTGACTCGCTTTTCTACTCAGCGAGAGGAATTTTATTAATTTGTATGAAGGAAACGTTACAAGAGTTTGAGGGTAAGAACCACATCACAATCAGCTATGCTATTCTGGGGAAAAATAAAACAACTTAACCCTTTTTTCCCCAGAAGTGATTAAGATGTAACTTCTCTCTATGATATCCATAAATCATCCTCCAAAAAGGTAATGAGAATAATTAAACTTATCAGGTAGAAGTTTTTGTCTTAATCGAAGACCAATTTCTCGTCACTAATGTACATGAAAATGTGTGGCAGTTAGACGGGAAAAGGGTTTAAGAGCGAATTATAAATCAGGAGTTGTCTAGAGGCTAATTTATAAAATTCTAACAAACACACGGCATGCACGGATTCCCTACTTGATTTGAATTACTTCAGTTCCAAGGCTTTGATCGAATTTTTTTTTTGTGTGCTGGATTACAGCATGTTCTCTGAGATCCGCGAGCAAACATCCGAGTGCTGCTAAAGTATGGACGAATACCAGTTTGAATCTTATACCGCACTCAGCGTGGCAGAACCGCTGCGCCTGATCTACGCAGATGCATAATCGCAAAACTATCTGCACTTCATCATCTTAAGTTCCAATTGTAAAATAGCTGTCTACTGCAATTTAAGCTCATAACTGTCACGCGACGAAAGTACAATAGGAGCGGTTTGAATGAGTTTGTTCTGCGTTTATGTTCAGCTGAGAAATGAATTCATGATCAGTGTAGTGTGAGGTCTCGGGTCGGAGTTGTGTTGGGCCTTAGTGAATCAAGTGCCACGTGGGATTCAGATTTAACTGACAGAGCAGTTTCATTAGTTTGAAGTTGCGGGGATTTCTTAAGAGGATTCAACAAAGTGTCACAGAAGTTTTCATTTTCATTTAAAAAGACATCACGATCTGATTAAAACTTGGTCGTTTTGTTATTGTGTACGATTTAACAAAATGAGTCAAACCTTTCTTTAGTGATTTCTCTTTCTTTTTTCTGCTCTCGACCGATCGGGTTTAATTTATCAGCTAATGCTGACTTGTTTTTCTTCTCAGAGAGAGGATTTTGATTCATTTCTATGGAGGAAATCTATGCAGATGTATAATCGCAAAACTATTTGCATTTGACCATCTTTAGTTCAAGTTTTAAACTAGCTGTCTACTGCAATTTAAGCTCATAAGTTTCGCACGACGAAAACATAATAGGAGTTGTTTGAATGAGTTTGTTCTGCGTTTATGTTCAGCTGAGAAATGAATTCATGATCAATGTAGTAAGAAGTCTCACGTCGGAGTTGTGTTGGGCCTTAGTGAATCAAGTGCCACGTGGGATTCAGAGTTATAACTGTCAGAGCAATTTGAAGTCTGATGATTTCTTAAGAGGATTTAACTGCTATAGTTTTTGTGTTGTTTGGTGATTGAACAATGAGTTGAGGGAAAACTTTTTTTGAATTTGTCACACAAATTTGTCAGGGTAGCAAGTTCAAATAAGTGTCACAGAATCTTTCCTCAAATGTCACACATCACCAAGAAATTATACTCAGCAAAGAACACAAAGGTTAAAATGATACGTCTATATTTCATTTAGCTCGACGTTTTGTCGCAATAAACAATGTTAGACAATGAAACGCGACTCTAAACATGTATTAGTCTGATCAGGTTTTCCTGTGCTATCGCCTTAGTTATTTGCGTTTATTTTTAGTTTATGTGCATAGATTCATTTCATTTTCCATCCTTTTCTTTTTTACGTCATTTCTACCATCAGGATGCTAAATATGACATATTTCTGTCTCCAAAGATAAACAACTTCCTCCACACAACTAATTTTCGCTTGTCTTTATTTTCCAGCGGTTGAAATTTGATTCATTCGAGTGAAGAAAGTTTTGGAGGAGTTTGAGGGTGAGTACGATTTCTGACTCAAAAAAAATTCCAGCATATTCTGTCTGAACTCAAATAAGGAGGAATAAAATAAACTTCCCCTTTGAATGATGTAAACATTGATTGCTATAGGAACAACGCTTTTTGGGGCAACGTTTGGGGGCCGTATTTGCCTGTCGTGACAGAAATATTTCCGCTATAGGACAGATATTTTACCGCAATAGAAACAACCCTTTTACTTGCACACATAATAAAATAAATAGATATTCTCTTCACAGTGTTGATACAAAATCCAGCAATCAGATGATGAGAATAGCTCAGTCAAGCAGCATGAGGGTGTAATCTTGATTTGACACCAAATTCTCTCTAACACTTTACAAAGAAATTTATGGCAGATAGAAGTCAGACTTATGAATCACAACTTAGCAGTCAGAGGGTCAACAAATACTCTTTAAACTCAGAGTTTTAGCCTAACTACGACTTATTCGAACAGTTATTGTCATGAAGCTTTGGCCAGATTTTTCGCTGAGCAAATTTTGTAGAACTAAATCGAATACGTAGTAACAAACTGCCTTCTTCATAACTAAATTGCTGCGGTCTCGAAGCCAACTTTTCCAACATCATAGCAACTGAGATATCGAATATACAACAGATCAAATCTAAGAGATTTAATTCAAGGCCGGGTGATGGAAGAGAGACCCCGTTCTCATCCAAGGGACGTTTTCATGCTACAAACGAAAAACGTTGAAATCATAACGGCTCAAAGATATGATACATAAATGCGAATGTAGAAAAAAACGGTTGCATCACCAATCAAATTCAAAAAAGAGCGCCAAGTTAGTTTTATGTGTCATATAAGGGGGGGGGTTTGAATGAGTTTGTTTTGCGTTTAGGTTCAGCTGAGAAATGAATTCATAATTAGTGTAGTGTAAAGTCTCGGGTCGGAGTTGTCTTGGGCCTTAGTGAATCAAGTGCCACGTGGGATTCAGACTTCACTGACAGAGCAATTACATTAGTTTGAAGTTCTGAGGATTTCTTAAGAGGATTTAACTGCTATAGTTTTTGTATTGTTTTGTGTTTGAACAATGAGTTGAAGGAAAACTTTTTTTTTAATTTGTCACGCAAATTTGTCAGGGTAGCAAGTTCAAAAAAGTGTCACAGAATCCTTCCTCAAATGTCACACATCACCAAGAAATTATACTGAGCAAAGAAAACAAATGTTAAAATGATACATCTTTATCTTATTTACTTCGACGTTTTCCCGCAATGAACAATGTTAGACAATGAAACGTGACTCTAAACATGTATCAATCTGATGAGGTTTTCCTGTGCTGTCGCTATAGTTATTGACGTTTATTTTTATTTTATGTGCATAGATTAATTTCATTTTCCTTCAATTTCGTTTTTACGTCATTTCTACCATCAGGATACTAAAAATGACATGTTTCTGTCTCCAAAGGTAAACAACTTCCTCCACACGACTAATTTTCGCTTGTCTTTATTTTCCAGTGGTTAAAATTTGATTCATTCGAGTGAGGAAAGTTTTGAAGGAGTTTGAGGGTGAGTACGATTTCTGACTCAAAACAAACTCCAGCATATTCTGTCTGAACTCAGATAAGGAGGAATAAAATAAACTTCCTCTCTGAATGATGTAAACATTGATTGCTTTAGGAACAACGCTTTTTGAGGCAACGTTTGGGAACCGCATTCGCCTGTCGTGACAACAGAAATATTTCCGCTATATCACAGATATTTTATCGCAATACAAACAACCCTTTTACTTGCATACATGATCAAATATATAGATTTAGGCAAGCCTAAAAGCGGAGCTCGCATTTTTTTTCCCGCACGTCAACAAAACTAAAGCCCCTATTATGGATAAAGTGCGTGGTAATATTAGTGGATTTTCATTTGCAACTTCTCCGTGTCCTTGTAGAGGACTGATTATAAGAGAGTGCCAGTGGTACAGTTGGCCGCGCATGCTAAAAGTAGCACCTTGTGCGGTCGGTCATACGGTCGTACATTTAAGTTTTTTCGGCTTGATGGCTTACTACTATTTTGTATAATTATGGGGCTACGCTCTGCGTTCTCCGCCAATATACAGTTATTCTCTTTACAGTGTTGATACAAAATCCAGAAATCTAATGAAGAAAATAGCTCAATCAATCAGCATGAGGGTGTAATCTTGATTTGACACCAAATTCTCTTCAACAGTTCACAAAAAATTTAAAGCAGATGAAAGGGAGACTTACGAATCCGAACTTAGCAGTCAGAGGGTCAACACTATGAAATACTCTTCAAAGTCAGAATTTGAGCCTAATAACGACTAAGTTGAACAGTTTTTATCATGAAGCTTTTACCAGATTTTTTCGCTGCGCAAATTTTGTGGAACTAAATCGAACACCTAGTGACAAACTGCTTTCTGTATAACTAAAATGCTTCAGTCTCCACGCCAACATCATAGTAACTGTGGTATCGAAATACAACAGATCAAATCTATGGGATTTAATTCAAAGCCGGATGACGGAAGAGAGGCCCCGCTCCGATCAAGGCGAAGTTTTCATATTACAAAAAAACTTCGAAATTATAACGGCTCAAAGATATGATGCGTAAATGCGAATGTTAGAAACAAACAGTTGCATCACCGATCAAATTCAAGAAGAGCTCCAAGTTAGCTTTATGTGTCATATAAGGGAGTCAGAAAGCAAAACTTTTCATTTTCATTAAAAAAGACATCACGATCTGATTAAAACTTGGTCGTTTTGTTATTGTGCACGATTTAACAAAATGAGTCAAACCTTTATTTAGTGATTTCTTTTTTCCTTTTCTGCTTTCAACCGGTCAGGTTTAATGTCCTCTCACAACGGCTTTTTGTATTAATTATATTCTGCTACGAAAAAATCCCTTCAGTTTCTACTAGCTGTCTACTGCAATTTAAGCCCATAAGTGTCACGCGACGAAAATAATAGGAGTGGTTTGAATGAGTTTTTTCTGCGTTTATGTTCAGCTGAGAAATGAATTCATGATCAGTGTAGTGTAAGGTCTCGGGTCGGAGTTGTTTTGGGCCTTAGTGGATCAAGTGCGACGTGGGATTCAGATCTAACTAACAGAGCAATTGCATTAGTTTGAAGTTTCTGCTATCGACCGGTCGGGTTTAATTTAACTCTTACTACGGCTTTTTGTATTAATTATATTCTACTACGACAGAATCCCTTCAATTTCTTGCGTTTAGTTTCAAAGTCACAGCAGCGAAACATCAAGATACGTTCCTGTTGCTAAAAATATAAACTTTTGACACCTGATGGTTCTGCATTGTTAATGCTGACTTGTTTTTTTTCTCAGAGAGAGGAATTTGATTCATTTGTATGGAGGAAATCTATGCAGACGAATAATCGAAAAACTATTTGCACTTGATCATCTTAAGTTTCAGTTGTAAACTAGCTGTCTACTGCAATTTAAGCCCATAAGTGTCACGCGACAAAAATGTAATAAAAGTGGTTTGAATGAGTTTGTTCTGCGTTTATGTTCAGCTGAGAAATGAATTCATGATTAGTGTAGTGTAAGGTCTCAGGTCGGAGTTATGTCGTGCCATAGTGAATCAAGCGCCACGTGGGATTCAGATTTCACTGACAGAACAATTTCATTAGTTTGAAGTTGCGGGGATTTCCCAAGAAGATTTAACTGCTATAGTTTTTGTATCGTTTTGTGTTTGAACAATGAGTTGAGGGAAAACTTTTTTTCCATTTGTCACACAAATTTGTCTGAGTAGCAAGTTCAAATAAGTGTCACAGAATCCTTCCTCAAATGTCACACATCGCCAAGAAATTATACTCAGCAAAGAAAACAAATGTTAAAAATAGGTCCGCAATGCGTACATGTGTGGCTTACAAATTTGAGCTGCTTTTTAGTGTCTGGTGTCTCATTGGGTTTCTATTAGAAGAGCTAATATCTGATTGCCATTAGATAGTTTTCAATATCGATCCTGTTCATCAATAACACAAGATAAATAGCATAAAAAAAGTCCTGAAATGTTCATTCTGAAGATGAGAGTTATTGGCCAAACTTTGTTATTGGAGGTCTCATTTTGACAAGAAAGGTTGCACATGTAACCCAAGGATTTTAGGAACTGAAAAAACATCAGCATAATTTCCCATAGTGGTCTGATAGATTCAGTCATGATTATGTTTACGTAACGAAGTGGAATTGACTTTTGAAGTTTGTAGGTTGATTGTCTTTTTCAAGGCAAGTGATGTGAAATGAACTCTAAGGAAGAATTTAATACGAATATTTTTGGAATTTTGTGTACCAGTACACAAAATTAAAATAGATTTTTCACAGACATCAAATGTTGAGCTCATAGCGTGTGTGCAGTTTAAAGTACTTGAAAAATTTACAAGTGCTCATCAGCTCATCATATGAGAAATCATGTTATTAATTATTCATAATGTATACATGAAAGATACACATTTTCAGGAAATCAACAAACTGATGGCAGATAAATTTGACAGTATTGACTAAATGAAGTGTGCCATCAAAATTTGTCCTTCAGCTGAATTCTTACTCAGAAATGCAATTTTGTTAGTGTTTATCAATATACATAAGAGTATCCCAGCTTTTGTATATTTTTGTCAGCTACTGCATGTATCAATCAGAACAACCTACTTTGTGCAAATCTGATTGGTTTCTAATGTGATCTATTGTTGCTGGGCCTAGTTTATATTATTTTGTACACGAGTTATTACTTGAAAAAGGCACCGAGCTATTTTTAGCCAATCAAAAAAGTGTAACTTTTCATGTATGTCAGTATTGTGATGAATTCACCAAACCAAACAAGTAACTGAAAAGGAGTTGTAGTCTACGAAATAAAGGCCTTGTATTGCTACCAAGCATAGATACCAATGCTTATCTGGACTATTATGAAGAGAATCTAGAAGACTGCTAAGCTTGAAGGAAGTCATGAAATGTTAAGGTCTCAATAATTCTGGCCATAACTTGGAAAACATAACACTAATCACATTTCAGTTAACATTAAAGCACTAGGCTCCTATTCATATTTTAAGAAAAGCAAAACCACTTTGTCACTGAGTTTCAATGGATTACTCCCCAAAGTTTGGAATCAATCACAATAGACATTTCGCATCGCGTTAATGACAAACCGCAGTTTCAGGTTAGGCGTTAGACGTTTGTGACTTTCACTGGTTTAGCTAAAAGTATGTAAACATGGAAGTATAATTTCATTTAAAGAGGCCGTCAAATTGAATTTCCAGACAACAGCAGTGTTTGATTTTCTAATGGCAACAAAAAAGTCATATTTTCACTCACTGGCTAAAAATTGTTTATTCTATTCGTATTGGATGACACGTAATGCCATGGGTGGCAGGGTATTCTGCAGTTTAGCCAAAATTTTTATCTCAGCATGTACTAAAAAGACTGGTTAAGTAATTTTCTTACTAAGCATGTGGTATAAACAGAAATTCAGGATAAAAAACGTTCCGCTAAATGACTTACGTGAAATGTGACCGCACAGAGTCAATAATAACTCCTAAGTTTTAATGTGGCACGACCTGCACTGAAGGTCCAGACCATGAAATGTTGGCCTGTGAGAGCACAACTCCACGCTGTAATCCGCACTTAGAAGACAAGCCGACTATAGGAAAGCCGGCGTGTGAAATCTAAGCAACAAAGATGAACGAAAAACTAGATAAAAAACCGATCTTCGACAGCGTGTTACAGCTACCATTACAAAATAGTCGCTTTCTGAAGCTTTGAAACTCAGGCAACTTAGCCGAGCATAGACTGGAACCTATCTCCGACGATAGTAAACCACGTGACAAGCGCTCTGTTCACCGTGACAAATCCAGCCAGGAATAAATATCTTCGATCATGACGTAGTGTGGTTTACAATTCGTGTAGGCCACACAAAAATGATACGTCTCTTTTATTTACCTCGACGTTTTCCCGCAATAAACAATGTTAGACAATAAAACGCGACTCCAAAGGTGTATCAATCTGATCAGGTTTTCCTGTGCTATCGCCATAGTTATTTGCGTTTATTTTTATTTTATGTGCACAGATTATTTCACTTTCTTTGTACGTCAATTCTACCGTCAGGATGCTAAATATGACATGTTTCTGTCTCCAAAGATAAACAAATTCTCCACACGACTAATTTTCGCATGTCTTTATTCTCCAGTGGTTAAAATTTGATTCATTCGAGCGAGGAAAGTTTTGGAGGAGTTTGAGGGTGAGTACGATTTCTGACTCAAAACAAATTCCAGCATATTCTGTCAGAACTCAAATAAGGAGAAGCAAAATAAACTTCCTCTTGGAATGATGAAAACATTGATTGCTTTAGGAACAATACTTTTTGAGGCAACGTTTGGGATTCGTGTTCGCCTTTCGTGATGACAGAAATATTTCCACTATATCCCAGATATTTTATCACAATACAAACAACCCTTTTACTTGCACAAATGATCAAATATAGTTATTCTTTTTACAGTGTTGATACAAAATCCAGCAATCAGATGGTGAGAATAGCTCAATCAATCAGCATGAGGGTCTAATCTTGATTTGACACCAAATTCTCTTCAACACTTCAAAAAACATTTATAGCAGATGGAGGGGAGACTTACGAATCACATCTTAGCAGTCAGAGGGTCAACACTATGAAATACTCTTCAAAGTCAGAATTTGAGCCTAATTACGACTAATTTAAACAGCTATTGTCATCAAGCTTTTGTCATATTTTTTCGCTGAGCAAATTTTGTTGAACTGAACCGAACACCCAATAACAAACTGTTTTCTGTATCAGTATCCAAGCCAATATCATAGCGACTGTGGTATCGGATATACAACAGATCAAATTTAAGAGATCTGATTCAAAGTCGAGTGACGGAAGAGAGGCCCCGCTCTGATCAAGGCGAAGTTTTCATGCTACAAACGAAAAACGTGGAAATTATAACGGCTCAAAGATATGATACGTAAATGCGAATGTTAGAAAAAAACAGTTACATCACCCATCAAATTCAAGAAGAGCGTCAGGTTAGCTTTATGTGTCATATAAGGGAGTCAGAAAGCAAAAACTTTCATTTACATTAAAAAAGACATCAAGATCTGATTAAAGCTTGGTTGTTTTGTTATGGTGTGCGATTTAACAAAATGAGTTAAACCTTCATTTAGTGATTTCCTTTTTCTTTTCTGTTTTCAACCGGTCAGGTTTAATTTGCCCTTACAACGGCTTCTGTGACGACAGAAATGTTTCCGCTATATCACAGATATTTTATCGCAATAGAAACAACCCTTTTACTTGCACACATGAACAAATATACAGTTATTCTCTTTATAGTGTTGATACAAAATCCAACAATCAGATAATGAGAATATCTCAATCAATCAGCATGGGGGTGTAATCTTGATTTGACACCAAATTCTCTCTAACACTTTACAAAAATTTATAGCAGATGAAGGGGAGACTTACGAATCACATCTTAGCAGTCAGAGGGTGAACGCCATGAAATACTCTCCAAAGTCAGAATTTGAGCCTAATTACGACTAATTTAAACAGCTATTGTCATCTCCGATATTATAACTGCTCAAAGATATGATGCGTGAATGCGAATGTTAGAAAAAAACAGTTACATCACCCATAAAATTCAAGAAGAGCGCCAAGTTAGCTTTATGTGTCATATAAGGGAGTCAGAAAGCAAAACTTTTCATTTTCATTCAAAAAGACTCACGATCTGATTAAAACTTGGTCGTTTTGTTATTGTGTACGATTTAACAAAATGAGTCAAACCTTTATTAAGTAATTTCTTTTTCTTTTTCTGCTTTCAACCGGTCAGGTTTAATGTCCCCTCACAACGGCTTTTTGTATTCATTATATTCTGCCAGGAAAAAATCCCTTCAGTTTCTACTAGCTGTCTACCGCAATTTAAGCCCATAAGTGTCACGCGACGAAAATAATAGGAGTGGTTTGAATGAGTTTTTTTTGCGTTTATGTTCAGCTGATAAATGAATTCATGATCAGTGTAGCGTAAGGTCTCGGGTCGGAGTTGTGTTGGGCCTTAGTGAATCAAGTGCGACGTGGGATTCAGATCTAACTAACAGAGCAATTTTATTAGTTTGAAGTTGCGGGGATTTCTTAAGAGGATTCAACTGTTATAGTTTTTGTATTGTTTTGTGTTTGAACAATGAATTGAGGGAAAACTTTTTTTTAATTTGTCACACAAATTTGTCTGAGTAGCAATTTCAAATAAGTGTCCTTCCTCAAATGTCACACATCACCAAGAAATTATACTCAGCAAAGAAAACAAATGTTAAAATGATACGTCTATATTTAATTTAGCTCGACGTTTTCCCGCAATAAACAATGTCAGTCAATGAAACGCGACTCTAAACACGTATCAATCTGATCAGGTTATCCTGTGCTGTCGTCATCGTTACTGGCGTTTTTTTTATTTTATGTGCATAGATTCATTTCAGTTTTCTTTCTTTTCGTTTTTAAGTCAATTCTACCGTCAGGATGCTAAATATGACATGTTTCTGTCTCCAAAGATGAACAACTTCTTCCACACGACTAATTTTCGCATGTCTATATTTTCCCGTGGTTAAAATTTGATTCATTTGAGTGAGGAAAGTTTTGGAGGAGTTTGAGTGTAAGTACGATTTCTGACTCAAAACAAATCCCAGCATATTCTGTCAGAACTCAAATAAGGGGAACTAAAATGAACTTCCTCTTTGAATGATGAAAACATTGCATGAGAGTGTAATCTTGATTTGACACCAAATTCTCTTCAACACTTCACAAAAAATTTAAAGCAGATGGAAGAGAGATTTACGAATCATATCTTAGAAGTCAGGGTCAACACTATGAAATACTCTTCAGAGTCAGAATTTGAGCCTAATAACGACTAAGTTGAACAGTTTTTGTCATGAAGCTTTTGCTAGATTTTTTCGCTGGGCAAATTTTGTGGAACTAAATCGAACACCTAGTAACAAACTGATTTCTGTATAACTAAAATGCTTCAGTCTCCACGCCAACATCATAGCAACTGTGGTACCGAATATACAAAAGGTCAAATCTATGGGATTTAATTCAAAGGCGGATGACGGAAGAGAAGCCCCGTTCTGATCAAGGCGAAATTTTCATACTACAATCGAAAAACTTCGAAATTATAACGGCTCAAAGGTATGATGCGTAAATGCGAATGTTAGAAAAAACAGTTGCATTACCGATCAAATTCTAGAAGAGCGCCAAGTTAGCTTTATGTGTCATATAAGGGAGTCAGAAAGCAAAACTTTTCATTTTCATTAAAAAGACATCACGATCTGATTAAAACTTGGTCGTTTTGTTATTGTGTACGATTTAGCAAAATGAGTCAAACCTTTATTAAGTGATTTCTTTTTTCTTTTTTCTGCTTTCAACCGGTCTGGTTTAATTTTCCCTTCCAACGGCTTTTTGTATTAATTATATTCTGCTACCAAACAATCCCTTCAGTTTCTTGCGTTTAGTTTCAAAGTCATAGCAACTAAACATCAAGATATGTTCCTGTTACTAAAAATATAAACTTTCGACACCTGATGGTTCTGCATTGCTAATGCTGACATTTTTTTCTTCTCAGAGAGAGGAATTTGATTCATTTGTATGGAGGAAATCTACTCAGATGTATAATCGCAAAACTATTTGCACTTGATCATCTTTAGTTCCAGTTTAAGCCTACTCTGGGACCTTAAGTCGCCGTGACTTTAGGCGACTTTGGGCGAATTAAGGCGACTTAAGGCGACTTTAGCAAAATTGGCACAAAAAATATTGCGACTTTAGGCGATTTAAGGCGACTTAAAGCGATTTTATTTGACTGAAGCGATAAAACCAAAGTCAGCAACAGTCTCTCCATAAACTTTCAAAATGTCTACAGAATCCCTTGCAATAAACACAACAGTCGTTTCGGTTACTTTGGTTTTCTCATAAGTCACCATGGTCTAAAATATTCAGATTTTAAATCAATCTAGCTAAAAATGTTCAGACAGAATTACCACAACAGTTATTGTAAAATTATACAGTCAAAGCTAGTAAATAAATAGCCAGGAAAACATCATGGGTTATATGCCCAACATCAAGCAAACCTATCATAAATATACACATAGTGCCATACATTTTCAATTTAAGAAAAGAGACACAATTTTTATGAAACTATCCATAAATTTTCCACATACTTAATTAAAAACAACATGATTATTTACGTGAATTAATCATTTCACAAAGCTCCACAAATTATAAAAATTGTTATCTTGGTAAACTTGTCTCCCATGTTTTTGGCACTTGCACTGTCAATTTTGGCATGAAAGTTTGGCAAGTCACATGCCTTTCCAACAGCATCCAAAATTGCGCGGGTCCATTTCAGTGACCCAACCAATTTGTTGTTCTCCTGCCTCAGTTAGACAAAACACCCCAATACCATACTGAGAACCAAATGCTAAGGTCCTTCGTAAACTACTTCCTTTCCAGTCTCTCCAACTAATTTTCTAGCTGCAGAAAACTATGACTGGAGTGGAGTGGATAGGGTCAATTGAGAAGGGTGGAACCCTTATGACGTTGCGTAACCAATAGCAACCTAAGGAAACTTAGGGCGACTTAAGGTGGCTTTAGGCGACTTAAGGCGACTTAAGGCGACTTAAGGTCTCAGAGTAGGCCTCAGTTTTAAACTTGCTGTCTACTGCAATTTAAGCTCGTATATAAGTGTCACGCGACAAAAATAAAATAAAAGTGGTTTGGACGAGTTTGTTCTGCGTTTACGTTCAGCTGAGAAATGAATTCATGATCAGTGTAGTGTAAAGTCTCGGGTCGGAGTTGTGCTGGGCCTTAGTGAATCAAGTGCCACGTGGGATTCAGATTTCACTGACAGAGCAATTTCATTAGTTTGAAGTTCCGAGGATTTCTTAAGAGGATTCAACTGCTAGAGTTTTTGCATTGTTGTGTGTTTGGACAATGAGTTGAGGGAAACCTGTTTTAAAATTTGTCACGCAAATTTGTCTGGGTAGCAAGTTCAAATAAGTGTCACAGAATCCTTCCTCAAATGTCACATATCACCAAGAAATTATACTGAGCAAAGAAAACAAATGTTAAAATGATACGTCTACATTTCATTTAGCTCGACGTTTTCCCGCAATAAACAATGTTCGACAATGAAACGTGACTCTAAAGATGTATCAATCTGATCAGGTTTTCCTGTGCTGTCGCCATAGTTATTTGCGTTTATTTTTATTTTATGTGCATAGATTCATTTCATTTTCCTTCCTTTTCGTTTTTTAAGTCATTTCTACTATCAGGATGCTAAATAAGACATGTTCCTGTCTTCCTCCACACGACTAATTTTCGCTTGTCTTTATTTTCCAATGGTTGAAATTTGATTCATTCGAGCGAGGAAAGTTTTGGAGGAGTTTGAGTGTGAGTACGATTTCTGACTCAAAACAAATTCCAGCATATTCTGTCAGAACTCAGATAAGGAGGAATAAAATAAACTTCCTCTCTGAATGATGTAAACATATATTGCTTTAGGAACAACGCTTCTTCAAGGCGACGCTGGGAGCCGTATTCGCATGTCGTAACGACAGAAATATTTCCGCAATATCACAGATATTTTATCGCAATAGAAACAACCCTTTTACCTGCACACATAATCGAATGAATAGATATTCTCTTCACATTGTTGATACAAAATCCAGCAATCAGATGATGAGAATAGCTCAGTCAATCAGCATGAGGGTGTAATCGTGATTTGATACCAAATTCTCTCTAACACTTTACAAAATCACATCTTAGCTGTCAGAAGGTCAACACTATGAAATACTTTTCAAAGTCAGAATTTGAGCCTAATAACGACTAATTTACACAGCTATTGCCAGATGTTTTGCTGAGCAAATTTTATTGAACTGAATCGAACACCTAGTAACAAACTGTTTTCTGTATCAGTATCCAAGCCAACATCATAGCGATTGTGATATCGTATATACAAAAGATTAAATTTAAGAGATCTAATTCAAAGCCGGGTGAAAGAAGAGAGGCCCCGCTCTGATCAAGGCGAAATTTCCAACGAAAAACTTCGAAATTATAACAGCTCAAAGATATGATGCGTAAAAACAGTTGCATCACCGATCAAATTCAAGAAGAGCGCCAAGTTAGCTTTATGTGTCATAAAATGGAGTCAGAAAGCAAAAGTTTTCATTTTCATTAAAAAAGACATCACGATCTGATTAAAACTTGGTCGTTTTGTTATTGTGTACTATTTAACAAAATGAGTCAAACCTTTATTTAGTAATTTCTTTTTTTTTTCTGCTTTTAACCGGCTGGGTTTAATTTACCTTTACTACGGCTTCTGTGATGACAGAAATATTTCCGCTATATCACAGATATTTTATCGCAATAGAAACAACCCTTTTAAGTTTTACACATGATCAAATATACAGTTATTGGCTTTACAGTTTTGATACAAAATCCAGAAATCAGATGATGAGAATAGCTTGATCAATCAGCATGAGGGTGTAATCTTGATTTGACACCAAATTCTCTCTGACACTTTACAAAGAAATTTATGGCAGATAGAAGTCAGACTTATGAATCACAACTTAGCAGTCAGAGGGTCAACAAGCCTAACTACGACTAATTCGAACAGTTTTTGCCATGAAGCTTTGGCCAGATTTTTCGCTGAGCAAATTTTGTAGAACTAAATCGAATACGTAGTAACAAACTGCCTTCTTCATAACTAAATTGCTTCAGTCTCCAAGCCAACTTTTCCAACATCATAGCAACTGTGGTATCGAATATAGAACAGATCAAATCTAAGAGATTTAATTCAAGGCCGGGTGATGGAAGAGAGGCCCCGTTCTCATCAAAGCGACATTTTCATGCTACAAACGAAAAACGTTGAAATCATAACGGCTCAAAGATATGATGCGTAAATGCGAATGTTAGAAAAAAACAGTTGCATCACCAATCAAATTCAAGAAGAGCGCCAAGTTAGTTTTATGTGTCATACAAACAAACAACCCTTTTACTTGCACACATGATCAAATATAGTTATTCTCTTTACAGTGTTGATACAAAATCCAGCAATCAGATGGTGAGAATAGCTCAATCAATCAGCATGAGGATGTAATCTTGATTTGACACCAAATTCTCTTCAACACTTCACAAAACATTTATAGCAGATGGAGGGGAGAATTGCGAATCACAACTTAGCAGCTAGAGGGTCAACACTATGAAATACTCTTCAGAGTCAGAATTTAAGCCTAATTACGACTAATTTAAACAGCTATTGTCATGAAGCTTATGTCAGATTTTTTCGCTGAGCAAATTTTGTTAAACTAAATCGAACACCTAGTAACAAACTGTTTTCTGTATCAGTATCCAAGCCAACATCATAGCGACTGTGGTATCGGATATACAACAGATCAAATTTAAGAGATCTGATTCAAAGCCGGGTGACGGAAGAGAGGCCCCGCTCTGATCAAGGCGAAGTTTTCATGCTACAGACGAAAAACGTCGAAATTATAACGGCTCAAAGGTATGATGCGTAAATGCGAATGTTAGAAAAAAAAAAACAGTTACATCACCGATCAAATTCAAGAAGAGCGCTAAGTTAGCTTTACGTGTCATATTAGGTAGTCAGAAAGCAGAAGTTTTCATTTTCATTGAAAAAGACATCACGATCTGATTAAAACTTGGTCGTTTTGTTATTGTGCACGATTTAACAAAATGAGTCAAACCTTTATTTAGTGATTTCTATTTCTTTTTTCTGTTTTCAACCGGTCAGGTTTAATTTGCCCTTACTATGGCTTCTGTGACGACAGAAATATTTCCGTTATACTACAAATGTTTTATCGCAATAGAAACAACCGTTTAACTTGCACACATGATCATATATCCAGTTATTCTCTTTACAGTGTTGATACAAAATCCAGAAATCAGATGGTGAGAATAGCTCAATCAAAAAGTATGAGGGTGTAATCTTGATTTGACACCAAATTCCCTTTAAAACTTTACAAAGAAATTTACAGCAGATGGAAGGGAGACTTACGAATAAGATCTTAGCAGTCAGAGGGTCAACAAATACTCTTTAAACTCAGAGTTTTAGCCTAATTACGACTAATTCCAACAGATATTATCGTGAAGCTTTTTCCAGATTTTTCAAAGAGCAAATTTTGTAGAACTAAATCGAACACCTAGTAACAAACTGTTTTCTGTATAACTAAATTGCTTCAGTCTCCAAGTCAACATCATAGCGACTGTGGTATCCAATATACAACAGATCAAATCTAAGAGATTTAAGTCAAAACTGGATGAAGGAAGAGAGGCCCCGCGAAATTTTCATGCTACAAAAGAAAAACGAAATTATAACTGCTCAAAGCTATGATGCATAAATGCGAATGTTGAAAAAAACAGTTACATCACCGATCAAATTCAAGAAGAGCGCCAAGTTAGCTTTATGTGTCATATAAGGGAGTCAGAAAGCAAATTTTTTCATTTTCATTAAAAAAGACATCAAGATCTGATTAAAACTTGGTCGTTTTGTTATTGTGTACGATTTAACAAAATCAGTCAAACCTTTCTTTAGAGATTTCTTTCTTCTTTTTTCTGCTTTCAACCGGTCGGGTTTAATTTAGCCCTTACAACGGCTTTTTGTATTAATTATATTCTGCTACGAAAAAATCCCTTCAGTTTCTTGCGTTTAGTTTCAAAGTCATAGCAGCGAAACATCAAGATATGTTTCTGTTACTTTTCAGATTTAACTGACAGAAGAATTTCATCAGTTTGAAGTTCCGGATTTCTTAAGAGGATTCAATTGCTATAGTTTTTGTATTGTTTTGTGTTTGAACAATGAGTTGAGGGAAAACTTTTTTCCATTTGTCACACAAATTTGTCTGGGTAGCAAGTTCAAATAACTGTCACAGAATCCTTCCTCAAATGTCACACATCACCAATAAATTATACCGAGCAAAGAAAACAATGTTAAAAATGATACGTCTATGTTTCAATTACCTCGACGTTTTCCCGCAATAAACAATGTTAGACAATGAAAAGCGACTCCAAAGATGTATCAATCTAATGAGATTTTCCTGTGCTGTCGCCATAGTTATTTGCGTTTATTTTATGCGCATAAATTAATTTCATTTTCCTTCCTTTTTGTTTTTACGTCATTTCTACCATCAGGATGCTAAATATGACATGTTTCTGTCTCCAAAGATAAACAACTTCCTCCACACGACTAATTTTCGCTTGTCTTTATTTTCCAGTGGTTGAAATTTGATTCATTGGAGTGAGGAAAGTTTTGGAGGAGTTTGAGGGTGAGTACGATTTCTGACTCAAAACAAATTCCAGCATATTCTGTCAGAACTCAAGTAAGGAGAAGCAAAATAAACTTCCTCTTGGAATGATGAAAACATTGATTGCTTTAGGAACAACGCTTTTTGAGCCGACGTTTGAGAGCCTTATTCGCCTGTCGTGACGACAGAAATATTTCCGTTATATCCCAGATATTTTATCGCAATAGAAACAACCCTTTTACTTGCACACATGATCAAATATATAGTTATTCTCTTTACAGTGTTGATACAAAATCCAGCAGTCAGATGATGAGAATATTTGACACTAAATTCTCTCTAACAATTACAAAGAAATTTATAGCAGATGAAAGGGAGATCTTATCACATCAATCACATCTTAGCGGTCAGAGGGTCAACGCTTTGAAACACTCTTCAAAGTCAGAATTTGAGCCTAATTACGACTGATCTGAACAGTTTTTGCCATGAAGCTTTTTGCCAGATGTTTTTCTGTGCAAATTTTGTTGAACTTAATCGAACACCTCGTAACAAACTGCTTTCTGTCTGACCACATTGCTTCATTATCCAAGCCAACATCATAGCGACTGTGGTATTGCATATACAACAGATCAAATCTAAGCCGGGTGACGGAAGAGAGGCCCCGCTCTGATCAAAGCCGCGAAATTTGCATGCTACAAGCAAAAAACGAAATTATAACGGCTCAAAGCCATGATGCGTAAATGCGAATGTTAGAAAAAAACAGTTACATCACCGATCAAATTCAAGGAGAGCGCCAAGTTAGCTTTTTTGTGTCATATAAGGGAGTCAAAGCAAAAGTTTTCATTTTCATTAAAAAAGACATCACGATCTGATTAAAACTTGGTCGTTTTGTTATTGTGTACGATTTAACAAAATGAGTCAAACCTTTGTTTATTGATTTCTTTTTTCTTTTTTCTGCTTTTAACCGATCGGGTTTAATTTGCTCTTAGTACGGCTTTTTGTATTAATTATATTCTACTACGAAAAAAACGCTTCTGTTTCTTGCGTTTAGTTTTAAGGTCATAGCAGCCAAACATCAAGATATGGTCCTGTTGCTAAAAATATAAACTTTCGACACCTTATGGTCCTGCATAGCAATATGAATGCTGACTTGTTTTTCTTCTCAGCGAGAGGAATTTGATTCATTTGTATGGAGGAAATGTCACAGAAGTTTTAAGGTAAGAACCACATAACAATCAGCTATGCTATTCTGGGGAAAAATAAAACAACTTAACCCTTTTTTTCCCAGAAGTGATTAAGAAGTAGAAGTTGTTGTCTTGATCAAACAACAATTTCTCGTCACTAATGTACATTAAAATGTGTAGCAGTTAGACGGGAGATGGGTTTAAGAGCGAATTACAAATCAGGAGTTGTCTGGAGGCTAATTTATAAAAGTCTAACAAACACACGGCATGCACGGATTCCCTACTTGATTTGTACAATTTCAGTCCCAAAGCTTTGATTGAATTATTTTTTGTGTGCTGAATTGCAGCATATTCTCTGAGATCTGCGAGCAAACATCATTGCGGCTAAAGCATGGACGAATACCAGTTTAAATCTTATACCGCGCCCGGTGTGGCAAAACCGCTGCGTCTGATCTACACAGATGTATAATCGCAAAACCATTTGCACTTGATCCTCCTTAGTTTCGAGTTGTAAACTAGCTGTCTACTACAATTTAAGCTCATAAGTGTCACGCGACGAAAATATAATAGGAGTGGTTTGAATGAGTTTGTTTTGCGTATATGTTCAATTAATAAGTGAATTCATGATCAGTGTCGTGTGAAGTCTCGGGTCTTAGTTCAAAGACGATTCAAAGGCCGAGATTCTTGTTTGGTTTTGTTTCAAAAGGATTGAGGCTAACTTTTAGTATCAGTCAGTCACGCAACATTCTTGCATGGCTAGAAGCCGAACGACCTTTATCGAATGCTCAAATGTCACGCATGGCTGAGAAAAACTACTGGAAAAAATACTGCTTTTAAAAAATATTATTTAATATATCGCTACACCGTTGAAATATTTGTTGACAATAAATGAGGTTATACCGCAGGCTTAACCATTGATGAATATCTATGAAATGTTTTAGTTCTCACCGTGGTTGTTTGCGTTATTTCAAGAGTTTGGGAGAAGATGTATTTCAGTTTATTGATTTTCTTTTCATTGTCTGTCACTCGATCAGAACTCTAAAAATAACACTCTTCTGTCTTCAAAAATAAACACATTTATTGCTCGCTTGCTTTCGCTTTCCTGGTGTTATTTGATTGATTCGCGCCAAAAGCTTCGGAAGAATTCAAGGATTGCTAATTAATAATTTTCTGTACACGCTCATTCAAATTTTATGATTACATAACAGAAAAATATTGGGCCGGTAATTCCTTTGAACTGCCTATTTATAACTCCTCTTAGACTGTTGTAAATATGAATCGTTTCAGTAACAACGACACAGTAAGTGAAAATTTTCGACCAGATTCTAGTACTGCACGTTCATTGCGTTTTACCTTTTATCTGGTAGAAAATGATTCAAAGAATCAAAAATAATCCTCTTGCTAGCAGAACTGATTGACGCGAATATTCTCCTGAATAATTTCATCGAAAATGCAACAAAGAGGCAAGAGAATAAACAAATCTATCTTGAGTTGTAATCTTGACATAACACAAAAGTCTCCTGTTAATTTGTTAGAAAGGAATTGGTCGCTCCACGAAAGGAGATGTGCTGTCTGATTTTAATAGCAGTTGAATGGTTACCAAATAGGCTACTCAAATTCTAAAGTTAACTCGACACCTTTAATCATGTATCGAAGATTTTGGTAGTTTACGTTAATTTTCCGAGCTCACCCCGACATCTTCCAACAAATTGTACTGATAACAGTACTAGGGTGTCCCAAAAAACATCAGAGCAGTTGCAGTAGCAGAAATCTAAGTCTGATATTTCCGGAGGAGCGTGACTGTTTCATCTGATCCCATGTTTTATTTCAAGCAAAGTCGTCACTGTAAAAACCAGTGAGTGTACTATAATCTGTATTCATTCACAAAATTGCGTAAAACGCACTGCGCCACAAATTGAAGTTTCCTGTATTTCTTGAATGGCTTACATAGAATGTAGGCATTGGGCGAGCTATCAGTAATGATGACATTTCAACATTGCTTTTAAAGTTTAAAACGGGAACTGGTTAAGCACGTTGTCGCAAAAAAATTTGGCTCCATCCTGAGAAGAGTTTAAAATTCAAATTTAAATCAAACAATAAGCAAAACCACTGGTTTTATACCTTGTCACGGTGGACGTTTCCTTTCTCTGCCCTTAGTAAAATTACCCTACATCTGATGCAAAAAAAAAAAATTCAGATGCTAAAGTAAGGTTTATTGCGTATCAGATTGTTAATGTATTGCAAAATTTGATATCGACTCAGTCAATTTGCTGCTTTTATAATTGAATCGATTTTACCATCTCAGTAGCGGATCCAGACCTTGAGCTAAGGGGGTGGGGGGGGGGGGTGGCGGCGGTTTTTTTGTCGTTTGCCCTGCCGGTTTTTCTTCCTTCTGCGATTCTTTTTTTTAACCCAAAATAAGGGAAGTGGGGGGATGGCCCGGGCTCCCCAGGCCCCTCCCATATATCCGCCTCTGCGTATGAGGAAATAATAATATAATTACTAATACAATCGACCCTGTATATTTGGCGATCACCTTATATTAGGCGGTCAGTTGTCAAAATTCCGAGTTGTTTCCTCTTTAATTACTGTAATTTTCACCTCTATTTAGCGGTCGCCTCTATCAAACGGTCGCGGTCACCCTCTACCAAGTCCCAACGGCCTGTTTTTAATGTCTTTTACTTGTAATGAACGATCACCGAAAGTGGGACCACTCAAATAAAACTAAGAATAATCTTTCAAGTAATTTTTAATCCATGTTTCTCTCCCAAAAACAAAGGAAGTATTATTATAGTGAGATTCTGTACATTAGGTGGTCAGTTGTGGCATGAAGTGGCATTATATATCGTTTTTGATGATACCCCTAATCTGTAGAATCTCCATTTAGCGGTCATCCTTCCATTCCCCGCGGGTGACCGCTTAATACAGTTTGACTGTTTATATGTCTAATAATAAAGAAAATTTAACTAAACTAAGATGAAAAAAGAAAATAAATAAGGAACATCTTCCTTACTATATATATATATATCTTTTCTTTATTTCAGCGGCTTTCTTCTTAAACATTCGAAGACCATAATGGACAGCAAAGCAGAAGTCGAAAAAACCATCAAAATAGCTTGTACTGTTGCCTTATTCCTTGGAAACACTAAACGCTATTTAAAAGCAATCGAGCTATGCAACGAATGTTTAGTGGTCCTGAATAACGTAACTCACAGTAAAGAAGATCATTTTACAAAATCCCTTTACCTTAGGATCTTCATGCTAATGTTTCGGGTATACTTCGACATCAGTGATCACACAAGGAGTGAAAGATGCGCCGAAAAAGCTGTTTCACTATCGCACGACACTGGTAACGCGATGATAGAAGCATCCTTCAGCGTAAGTCTGGCAAAAATGTATTTTGACCAAAGACGGCTTGAAGAGTCAGAAAAATTTTGCGAGAGAGCAATCAGAATCGTAAAGGTAATTAGGGAGAGAGAAATAGAAGCCCAAGCCTACACTTGTCTCGGACGTGTTTCCCAAATGCAAAGAAAATATCAAAAGGCAAAAGGGAATTTCGAGAAGGCACTTGCCATCTACATGGAAATTAGAGACAAGAAGGGAGAAGCAGCAGCTCGCGCAAACCTAGGAGAGGTGTTATATTCACTTAGCAAATATCAGAAGGCTGAAGAATATCTTGAGAAAGCACTTGCCATCTACATGGAAATTAGAGACAAGAAGGGAGAAGCAGACGCTCGCACAAACCTAGGAGCGGTGTTACATTCACTTGGTGAATATCAGAAGGCTAAAGAATATTTTGAGAAAGCACTTGCCATCTACATGAAAATTAGAGACAAGACGGGAGAAGCAGACGCTCGTACAAACCTAGGAGAGGTGCTATATTCACTCGGTGAATATCAGAAGGCTAAAGAATATCTTGAGAAAGCACTTGGCATCTTTATGGAAATTAGAGACAAGAGGGGAGAAGCAGTCGCTTGCACAAACCTAGGAGCGGTGTTACATTCACTTGGTGAATATCAGAAGGCTAAAGAATATTTTGAGAAAGCACTTGCCATCTTCATGGAAATTAGAGACAAGAAGGGAGAAGTAGCAACTCGCGCAATCCTAGGAGAGATGTTACGTTCACTCGGCGAATATCAGAAGGCTGAAGAATATAATGAGAAAGCACTTGCCATCTACATGGAAATTAGAGACAAGAAGGGAGAAGCAGACACTCGCCTAAACTTAGGAGCGGTGTTACATTCACTTGGTGAATATCAGAAGGCTAAAGAATATTTTGAGAAAGCACTTGCCATCTACATGGAAATTAGAGACAAGAAGGGAGAAGCAGCAGCTCGCAAAAACCTAGGAGTGATGTTACGTTCACTTGGTGAATATCAGAAGGCTAAAGAATATTTTGAGAAAGCACTTGCCATCTACATGCAAATTAGAGACAAGGAGGGAGAAGCAGACGCTCGCAAAAGCCTAGGAGAGATGTTACGTTCACTCGGCGAATATCAGAAGGCTGAAGAATATAATGAGAAAGCACTTGCCATCTACATGGGAATTAGAAACAAGAAGGGAGAAGCAGACGCTCGCACAAACCTAGGAGCGGTGTTAAGTTCACTCGGCGAATATCAGAAGGCTAAAGAATATTTTGAGAAAGCACTTGCCATCTCTATGGAAATTAGAGACAAGAAGGGTGAAGCAGTCGCTCGCACAAACCTAGGAGCAGTGTTACCTTCACTTGGCGAATATCAGAAGGCTAAAGAATATCTTGAGAAAGCACTTGCCATCTATATGGAAATTAGAGACAAGAAGGGAGAAGCAGACGCTCGCACAAACCTAGGGGCGGTGTTACATTCACTTGGCGAATATCAGAAGGCTAAAGAATATTTTGAGAAAGCACTTGCCATCTCTATGGAAATTAGAGACAAGAAGGGTGAAGCAGTCGCTCGCACAAACCTAGGAGCAGTGTTACCTTCACTTGGCGAATATCAGAAGGCTGAAGAACATTATGAGAAAGCACTTGCCATCTACATGGAAATTAGAGACAAGAAGGGAGAAGCGATCGCTCGCACAAACCTAGGAGAGGTGTTACATTCACTTGGCGAATATCAGAAGGCTGAAGAATATAATGAGAAAGCACTTGCCATCTACATGGAAATTAGAGACAAGAAGGGAGAAGCACACGCTAGCAAAAACCTAGGAGAGGTGTTACATTCACTTGGCGAATATCAGAAGGCTGAAGAATATCTTGAGAAAGCACTTGCCATCAGCATGGAAATTAGAGACAAGAAGGGAGAAGCAGACGCTCGCACAAACCTAGGAGAGGTGTTACGTTCACTCGGCGAATATCAGAAGGTTGAAGAATATAATCAGAAAGCACTTGCCATCTACATGGAAATTAGAGATAAGAAGGGAGAAGCATGCGCTTGCACAAACCTAGGAGAAGTGTTACATTCACTCGGCGAATATCAGAAGGCTGAAGAATATAGTGAGAAAGCACTTGCCATCTCTATGGAAATTAGAGACAAGAAGGGAGAAGCAGACGCTTGCACAAACCTAGGAGCGGTGTTACATTCACTCGGCGAATATCAGAAGGCTGAAGAATATAGTGAGAAAGCACTTGCCATCTCTATGGAAATTAGAGACAAGAAGCGAGAAGCAGTCGCTTGCACAAACCTAGGAGCGGTGTTATATTCACTTAGTGAATATCAGAAGGCTAAAGAATATCTTGAGAAAGCACTTGCCATCTACATGAAAATTAGAGACAAGACGGGAGAAGCAGACGCTCGTACAAACCTAGGAGAGGTGCTATATTCACTCGGTGAATATCAGAAGGCTAAAGAATATCTTGAGAAAGCACTTGGCATCTTTATGGAAATTAGAGACAAGAGGGGAGAAGCAGTCGCTTGCACAAACCTAGGAGCGGTGTTACATTCACTTGGTGAATATCAGAAGGCTAAAGAATATTTTGAGAAAGCAATTGCCATCAGCATGGAAATTAGAGACAAGAAGAGAGAAGCCTTCGCCTGCACAAACCTAGGAGGGGTGTTTGATTTCCTTGGCGAATATCAGAAGGCTAAAGAATACCACGAGAAAGCACTTGCCATCAGCATGGAAATTACAGACAGGAGGGGAGAAGCAGGCGCTCGCTTTAACCTAGGAAAGTTGTTACATTCACTTGGTGAATATCAGAAGGCTAAAGAGTATTTCGAGAAAGCACTTGTCATCTTCATGGAAATTAGTGGAAGAGAGGGAGCAATGGTATGTTTCCTTGGACTCGGAAGTTGCTTTCTTTCGCTTGGAAAATATCGGGACGCTCACGAACATGGGGAGAAAGCACTCTCTATTGCGATGGAAACCGGTAACAGATCAGGAGAAGCGCAAGCGTATGGTATCCTTGGAGAGGTTCGTTATTCCTTACTTGATTATCAAAGGGCCAAAATATACAACGAGAAGCAGATTTTTATCAGCACTGAGATTGGTCACAGACGTCAAGAGGCAATGGCATACCTGGAAAAAGCAAGGATACTTCGACATGACAAACAAAACAAAGCTGTAGAATGCACTGAGAAGGCGCTCTTAATATTTAGTACTATTGGCGACATTAGAGGCGAATTTGCAGCCCTAGCTCAACTCTCTTACATTAAAGTATTGCAATCACAGTTCCAGGAGGCGGAGTCTCATCTTCATGAATGTATTGCCAAGTATGAAAAATTGCGACATTCCTTGCACGGAAACGAGCAGTTTCAAGTATCTCTTTTAGATCATACAGGACTTTTTCCATACAAGATGCTTAGTGGATTTCTTTTTTATTCCACAAATCCTAAAGAAGCACTTTATGTCGAGGAGCTGGCACGGGCTAGGTGCTTGGCAGAGTCTATGGCACTCAACTTTTCCGCTGAAAATCACATCTTATCTGATCCCAAATCATGGTTCGGGATTGAAGAGATTTCAAGAAAAGAAGAGAACTGTACTTTCCTGTACATTTCGTATTTTGATCGAATTGTTCTATTGTGGGTTTTGAAAAGTAACGGAGACACTTTATTCCGATCTTCCGAAGTAGTGGATGACAAGACTCTCATAGCGGAGAAAGCTTTCGATTTAAATAGTTTTTTCGACCAAGATCTCCGCGGCTTTGGAATTTTACCTGCCCATAAATGCGAAGATCGATCTTTGAGTGAAACCATGCCGATATCACTTCACGACCAGAGCGAAGCAGATTTGCGAGGAGAGGAAACTCCAGAAACTACAAGAAGACTTAATTTGTGTTCCAAACTCATCATCACTCCAGTGGCCGATCTACTTACAGAGCCAGAGATCGTTATTGTACCCGAGCGTAGCTTGTACCGAGTCCCATTTTCAGCCTTAAGAGACAAATCAGACGGTATATACATATCGGAGACTCACAGGATTCGCATCGTCCCTTCCTTGACGACTCTTAGGCTCATTCAGGACTGCCCAGCAGATTTTCACAGCGAGGTCGGTGCAGTAGTTGTTGGTGACCCCAAGGTAGGAAAGGTGTATTACATGGGAGGTGAAAGGACATTTGTACCATTGCATTGTGCAAGAAAGGAAGCAGAGATGATCGGAGAACTGCTCGGAGTTCAGCCTTTGTTGGGAGAGCGTGCAAAGAAGCAGGAAGTACTTCAAGCGATGAATTCAGTGAGTTTGATTCATATTGCTGCCCACGGTAACGCCGAAAGAGGAGAGATTGCCCTCTCCCCCAGCCTTGCCACTAACACTATTCCAGAGGAGGACGACTACCTTTTGAGGATCTCTGATGTATCACAAGTTAAGTTGCGAGCCAAACTGGTAGTACTCAGCTGTTGTCACAGTGGACGTGGAGAAATTAAAGCCGAGGGAGTTATTGGAATCGCTCGAGCGTTCCTAGCATCCGGCGCACGTTCAGTGTTGGTGACACTGTGGGCCATAGAGGACGAAGCAACAGAGAAGTTTATGAGGCGTTTCTACAGACACCTTGTTGATGGAGATAGTGTCAGTGAATGTCTTCATCAGGCCATGAAATGGCTGAGAAGCAACGGCTTTCCCAAAGTTTCCCAGTGGGCTCCGTTCATGTTGATTGGAGATAACGTGACATTTGACGTCAAGAAACAAAGGTTAGTGTTATTTCCGAAAGGTCACTAGGCACACACTGAGTCACGTACAGAATCTGGTTTCGATTCAGTTAAGGTCAATGTAACGAGGAGGGGACGTGTTGGTGTTCATTCCAATGTCTTACGCGTGCCTTCTCTGAACACAATGACATAAATAGTTTTGAGAATCCTAAATTTTAGCTAGAAAAATACCAGCGGCATACTGTGTATATGACCATTTTCAAACTCAGAACGATAGTTAAAGTTTTCAACCGCAATTAACAATTTGCAGAACCGGTGGGGCCGCGCGCGAATCAGCTACAACAATAGCGAAGATTATAATGACAGCAGTTTTTAAATGCAACCTTTAACTTAAGTATTTTTTTGTTTGTTTTTCTTTAGGAAAGAAGAAATTGACTGCGAAGGACAACAATGAACTATAAAAGAAACAGTCAGCCAAGCCTTTCAAAAGATTGTCATGAATAATTTCATTGAATATAAATATATGTAACGGCAAGGGAAGTTTAAGTTTAATTTTTCCATTCAAGTAAACTTTAGAATGTACATCTTTATGTAGTTTCGAAAACGTAGATTGCGATTGGAAAGGTTTCGAAGAATTTCTCTTTGTATGGAATTTTTTCCCAGTAACAAAGAATGTAGCGAAGCTATTCAGCTTGTAGTTGTTTCAGCGTGCGACCTAAATCACTTGATTACTTGGTAGTTTTGATCGAATATTCTGTGAGTCAGTTATTTCTTATAAAGGTTCTTGGGAGTCTAACTTATTTGAGTAGAAAGGAGATCATATGCCTAATCTAAGTTAGTCGTGAACGAGCGGACTCCTTTGAGTAAGTTAAACGAGAAAAGGTAAATTGTTTAGTTTTAATTTTCAACCGGGGTCAGAAATGTGAGATGCAGATATGATTGATGTTTACACCGAATTATTCCATTAGATCAACTCATTTTGAGGTATTATCGATTATATCCTTGATCGAATGTTGTGTTTTTAAATAAAAGTAGCATAATTTGTAAATTAAATCGTGATTCTTTTAGTCATTTTTTTTCGGCCAAACCCTTGAAATTTTACGCCCAAAGCTGCCTTCTCCTTGTCACTTATCTGCAAAATATTTTCATGTTATCCTGTTGGCATTTGACTTCTAGCAAATCTGGAAAAGAAACTCCACTTCGTATTAAACATAAATGTTGGTACACGCGCTATAAAGAAGGTGACTCATATCACATGGGAATTTTACACCCCAAAAGCTCTTGTCCATTGCGAATGACTGACGTTAATAAGCACCTCCTTTCCGATCATGCGCGTAACCCTGACAACAGACTCAGCCGTTCATGATATTTGCATTCTTATCCTCGGTTACATGCGTTTCCTTCGATTACTCAATGGTTCCTTCCGGTTTTTTTTTATCATGAAGTCTCATAAGTAAAAAATCAAGATTACTTCGCAACGAGATTTTGTCGCAAATGTGCTATTTTCTTGTAATTTAATTGGCCGTTGTTTTGATTTTGGGGAGACAGAAAAATCCAACGAGTTTACTTCATTTCTTTCCCTTCCTCTTATGACAGGAATGCTCTTTGCAAATGTCTTATGTAATCCCCCTTTTTTTGAGAGAACATTTTGGGTGTGGCTTGCGTTTTTTCCATTTTACTTATTTGTGTTCTGAAAGACTGGTTACCCAAGGCTACTTTCTTTTTGCTGTCGAGTTACTTTTTCTAAGAAACCAAGAGTTACTTGTTCTCAGAAACAGAGAAGGCTTTTTCACAAACTTTTGTAAAAGAAAGAGTACAAATTGCCTATCTTCTGATAGGAAGAAAGAATGATTGCACATTTTGATCAAATCGAAGTTTCCTGGTCAAGTACTTTGTTCATAACAGAGGATGTAAAGACTTCCCATTTAATCCCCAGATTTCCAAGTACACTACAAGAAAACGAGTTGAAGTTGGAAATTATCCGAGAGCCTTAGCGAACTTCGCCAAAAACATACGTCCAAGAAAACCTTATCTTCGTCGAGCACTTAGCGTTCAACAATCTGCCTAAAAAAAATAATTGACGTTACAATAATATTCCAGAAGACAGGATATATTTATAATAGTCACGCGCAGCCGAATTCTTCCATAGCACGTGCACCAAAGTGGTGCCCTTCAAAAGTAAAGTTATCCGCAAATCACTCAGTAGACACGACAATGGACAAGAAAAAGATGAAAGACGTTCGATAGTGCTTTAGAACCCTCTATTTAGATAGCACATAACGGTTCCTTTCCGTGTTTTGACCTCCACCAGAAAAAGACAACAACAACAACAAAAGCAAAAACACAAAGTTAGTAGCGTCTCACAACAGCTGATGATGAAGAGAAGTACAGGGACTCTTATTTCGTAATGACATTCCTCCTTCTTAACATTCAAGATGTAACAAAAATTACTTCAAAAACCAACCTTCAAGCACGTTAAAGTACTCAAAATTTATATTTTCTAATGATAAGCAGAGAGCATCCCGGCGATAATTCATTTATTCAACTACCAAACAGCTAATGAAAATTGTACATGCAGTACCAAAGAACACATCCATTTTATATAAATATAAACATATAACAAAAAGTATGGATTTGACAACAACTCCCTCTCTGTTCATCTTAATAAACTTAATTACCTTTTGTTCTCTACACATTTTTAAAAATTGTAATAAATAATAAATTATTAATATAACTAATAATGAAATTTACATCAAACTATTATAAATCTATTAAAATACACAATAACCAAATCTAAGACAAGTTTCTGTAAACCAGATCTGCCAGCACAGAGCAGTCTATTGAAAAGTTCACACATCAATCAGAATTCCAAGTCATTCTATTTGGAGGTTGGTTTGGCTACTGTTAACTCTTCCTCTTAATTAAGCAAACACTTCCTGTGACTAACCACTTTGTAAATACAAACTTTTTCCTCGTCATGAAATGTTTTGGAAAAGAACCACGACCAGTTTAGTCACCAGAAATTTGACATTTTTTCTGTTAATTTTATAGTTCTCGGACATTAAAAACACAAAGCATTCCAGAGGTTTTCTGCCCTCCGGTACCAAAAACCCTGATAGTTTTGTCTGATTTACAAATCCAAACTGCGTGATAGTTATGGAAGATTCTTGATTTCATGAAAAATGAGTGATATTGTGGATAAAGGGATTTGAAGGAAATGTTTCAAACATGAAAAATAAATAAGTATTTAACTACAGTTAAAGTTGCCTGATTCAGCCAATAATTGCTTCTGAAACTACTCTTACTAGTATGTTTACTTTATAACAACTGATTGGGTTGCAAAAAAAAGTCATCAGTTGCCCAAAAGGTTTCTACTAGTTGTTTTGATTTTTCTCTACATGTAAGTAATTTTTTTTCTTGGCGTAAGAAGGGTTCTTTGAGAGAGAACCAACTGCTTATCACTCCTCTGATAATACTGTAGGGGAGCTCTCAAAATAAAGAAAAATCTCTAAAAAATCAGTTTGTACATTAAATATCCTGGCCAGTCATTTGTGACAACTAGAAGATTTCTTTAAATAACAAATCCGCCCTGTTTCATAAAACAATTTATGAGCTTAACACTTCACTGAAAATTGCTTGCTCAATAAATTAGTAAGAGTAGCTAGTTAATCCCTGACAGAAATAAAAGGAATGCTTTACACAGTAAGGTAGCACATACAGAGGATAATTTTCATCACATTCACACAAGTTTTTAATCAAAACATGTAAATGGGTGCATAGAAAAGAGCTCTGAGTAGCTTGTGATAGACAGCTAGATTCTCCTTCCAAAATAGCATGTATTCCATTGTGAAACAAAGGGAGAAGTAGCAGTTACATCACAACTCACTCAAAGCTTTATTCAATGCATTCCCCTTCAGTTTTGTTAGCAAAAGTTAAGACTTGCATTTATCCAAACCTCAGATACACTTTAAAATCAATATGCACAACATTGGTCTGCTCAACCTTGATGCAACATTTTAAAACGTTCCAAGTACACATATAAAAGACAGGCGTAAAGAAATTAGAGACCCATCATTCGATACTCATTTGCGCCCCTATGCTAGACCCAAACAAACATATCAGTCTGATTCAAAACAGATGTTTGCACTGTCCATATTCTGTATTTACAAGTATAAGAAGAGGAAGGAACTTTTGGGTCATCTCATGACCCAAGTATAAATTGTCCTCTTAACAAATAATTATGCTCTTACGCTTATATGTGTAAACAACCTGAGTGCTGTTCTATTTTAAGTGATTATGAAGAACATCACTGCTCCAGCCTCTATCAACTGTCAGCCAACTGTTGGCCAACAGATAACCCACAGGTTACAAATTGGCCATCAACAAAAGTTTTAATGGATTTTAAAGCAATATACCTGCCAATTAACCTCCAAAATAATACTTTGACTTGGTTTTTATGAACGCTTTTAGAAGTTGATCTTACTCTGCATACACTGAACACTATTAAATGACTTAATACCACATACGATTCAACAATAACATTTTGGCCACAATCTCTTGAACAATGAAGTATGTCCAATGAGCCTATTGGCCAACTGTCAGGTGGACTGTTGGCCAATTGTTGATTGTGAGTTGACTAACAAGCTTTTTCAGGGAGTTGTTCTTCACAATTACCCTATTTTCTTTGTTTAATTGATAAAACATACACTTGGGACCCTGGGAGTAGGTTTATGTACGATCATAATATATCAGTTGCTTGCTACCATGCAGAACCACGCCAAAACAGAGAGCATAAGGAGTACAATCTGTGGGAAGTGCATGGGAGAGCCGCCAGAAATTGGTAGCTGGGAATGTTCAAAGTCTTCTGAAAGAAACAGTTTAACAAGAAGACAGTCATACTGATATAATCTTGTAAATAAAATAAGAAAGATGGTAAGTTTTGGACTTGGTAAAGAAATAGAGAAAGATGTTTTTTTTGTCTTGTCATGAGCATGGAACAAGGAAAAGATTACGAGTTAATTCCCATAAGTAATCGAACCTCAGACCTTTGGGTTCCATGCTCTGATGCTCTACCACTGAGTCACAGAGGCTATGATGAGCATGGCCCATTACAAAGTTCTACACCTTTACATCAGTATACATATTCTACATACTGTTATCCATACATTTCCCAAGGTGCTGATAAGGAGAACTTGATTAACAATCAAGAGCTACTTTATTCAGTGATCATTGTCTCTATTCTTGTGACTTTAATGTGTGATTTTGGGCTGATATTGTTTGGAGAAATCAGATGTTAGTCTCTCTTAAAGCTTAAAAGGTATATGGCTTTCATTATATGTAGGTTCCCTTGCCATTAATCTTTGTTTGTTTGTTTGTTTGCTTTCTCTTTCAGTTGTTGTCAATTGTAGTAATGTCACATATAATGACAAATTAACCCTTTACACTCTAACATCAGGATGCATATTCTCCATACATTTCCTAAGATGCTGATGAAGAGAATTTGTTTAAAAATCAAGAGCCTCTTCCTTTATTCTTGAGACCCTAATGTGTGATTCAGGGGTGATTCTGTAAGGAGTAATTTGATGCTAGTCACTCTCTGGGGTCAAAGATTAAAAATATTATATAAATATATATATAAATAAATATATGTAACATTTTAACTCTGACCCCTGGGAGTGACCAGCATCAAATTACTCCTTACAGAATCACCCCTGATATACACCATATAGGGTCAAAAGTATGGACTTACCAAGATCTATAATCACTTCATTTGAAGGGGGTCCTAAGCCTGCCTTGTTCTGGGCCCTGACTCTAGCATTGTACTTTCCATTTGGAAGTCTCAGGCCGCCATATTCAGTACTTGTAGTTTCGGCTTTGTTCGGTGACTTCCACGAGAGACCTTTAGCCACATATTGAATAACATAACGCTTGATTTCTGTGCCACCATCTGTTGATGGGGGATCCCATTTCAGTTGGATATAAATTGCTGCTTCATCAAATACTGTTTGTGTTTTAAGATTTCTTGGTGGTGATGGTGGAGCTGTAACAAAAAGTATCCTTACAATTTAGTTGAGAATTAGAGAGATTTCCACTCTGATATCGACTGACAACAGCAAACTAAATTTAAGACTCCCAGCTAACATCCATTGAACAACCTAGAAGCAACTCAAAAGCTAGACATTTGGCAAAATGGAATCTATTTGTTAACCCTTTACAGTCCCTATCATCATTATGCATTTTCTCTCTACTCTTCTCTATACATTTCCTAAGGTGCTGACTAAGAGAATTTGTTTAACAATCAAGAGTTTCTTTAGTTGGTGATCATTTCCTTCATTCTCATGACCTCAATATGTGATTCTGGGATGATATTGTAAGGAGAAATTAGATGCTGGTCAACTTTCAGGGGTTACAGGATTAATGTTTATCGTATGATAAAAGGCAAAATGATGTTAATGGTGACCCCATTAGATCAGAATTTAGACCCAATAAAAATGCATTATTTAAACCTTTACACTGTAACATCAGTATGCATATTCTCCATACTTCTCCCTAGACATTTCCTAGGTTCTGACAAGGAGAATTTGTTCAACAATCAAGAGATTTTTTAGTCAATGTTCTTCTCCTTTATTCTCATGACCTTAATGTTTGAGTTAAGGGTGATTTGAGAGGAGAAATTAGATGTTAGTCACTATTAGGTGTTAAATGGTTAATAATTCAGGTTATCATAGGAGGGGAATTCTCCTTATCATATATGGTATCAAGCAGATAGATCTTGCAAAGAAAGGAAAAAATCAATACCAAGGTATTGTTTAATTTAACACAAAACTTTCACAGCTAAAATTCAAAGAAATGTAGGGCAGACAGATGGGAGAATTGATACAAAGATCTTGTGTGTAACAGGGTTAATAACACATACTAAGCTTTTTGACATTGACTGCATGGTATTTTGTTCTTGGCTTGGAATTTCTCAAACTCAACATCCTCTTTGGTAACCATTCGTAGGTAGCTCTTGCTAGCTGTGTCATCATGCCATCCCTTGGGTTACTGTTGTGTTTGATGGGATATGCATTCACGAGAACATTGCTGTATGGCCCTCCAGAATCGTCACCACACAAACTACTGTTATCTTGTGGTTCAACCAAGACTCTTTACTGACATCAGAGGCAGACTTATCTATCAAAAGATCTAGAATATGGCAAAAATAGCGCATGAACGATCGTCAAAATCAGAGACTAAAAGGAGAAGAGCATGCAACTAGCTTCCCTATTTTGTACATATGCGTTGTTAGATATGTATTTCAATTGTTAAGGAAAATAAATTTGTCGTTGCTGGTTGTACACAACAGTAGGTTAGTGATCTCCAAAATTTGAACACAACTGAGGAAATATGAACTTTCAAGCCAGTAGAGCATTTTCTTTTTTCCTGTCAAATTTTAAATAATTTCAAGCAATTTAGGTAATAAAAAGAGGTACTTCAGCCAGTAAATGTTGCCATTTACTGTCTGAAAAGAAGAACACTGCTAAGTTCCTAGTTTTTACCTCCACTATCAAAAAGTAATTATGATGTCATGACACAGAGTTTGTTTAGAGATTGCAAAGAGAAACAATCTTTCAAAGATAGAGTCATTTTATCAACTAAGCTGGTGTAAACTGGCCACCATAGAGAGCTTCTCAAGCAGCCTGTCACCCTTTACCTCCCATGAGTGACCAAGACAGAATTTCTCCCAACAAAATTGATACAATATCCAACAGACAAGTGACAAGAATAGAGAAAAATATCAATTAGGGGATTACAAGTTGATCTAATACCTAATTCTCCAAGCTAAACCCTTGCAAAATGGCTTTTGGAATTCCTAGGAATAAAGGTGTGAATTTTCCCGGTAAATTCGGACTGGGAATTCCTAGGAGAATTCCTAGGAATTATTAACCATAACAACTCAGGTTCTAAAAACCTAGAAATTCCGAGAAATTCCCAAAAATGCCCAGAAATTCCCACTAAATTCCAAGTTTATAGCCAACAGGACTTGGAATTCCTAGGAATTCCAACTCAGAGAACCAATGACTTTCCCTGAAAAGCTGTAAATCTAAAAAATTCCTAGGAATTTCTGGGAATTTTTGGGAATTTTTAGGAATGTTTAAGAATTACTGGGAATTTTAAGCAAAAATATGAGGCTAATGATATAAAATAAATATTTTAAATTAAAAAAACCCAGCTAAAATTCAAGTATTAAATAAAATTTATTTAGAAGCTTAATTAAGGCTTACATGTAAAATATTTTTTGATTAATTATTAACATCAATGTGTGGTAATATTAGGATGGAATTTGATTTATTTTTCTTTTCTTGAAAACTTCATACGGATTAATCCTCAATTACAGCTATTCATATAAAATAGTTCTAATCAATCATCAAATTTGGTTTGACACAAATTGTGAATAAAATCTGTTGATTCTTTTCCATAAAATACAATATCTTAAGTTATATTTGAAAACCAAGCACTCTTGGGAGTGAAGGGGCTAATTACAGACAAATAAAATTGATTTTTTGATTAAAATCTTGTTGTAACTGTAACAATAAATTAGAATGAAGTTATCCTAAACTGCAAACTTAGCTGCTGTTTGTATTTTTTTTCCTGGGCTCACAATGAGTTGGCCTTGAATGAGGTTGTCAACAAGAACCTTGACCATTTTGTATCTGGATTCCTTGACATCTGAATTTGAAAAAAAATAATATATTAAAATATGTATATTTAAAGCTCAGACCAGGCTTTTAAGATGGCTATGAGGAAAAGGGCATTCCTTGGATTCTCAAATTGAGAAATCTCTGTTATATTGAGTGACTTTTATATTGAAGTTAGTACATCTCTCTCATGGATTTTACTAAAAAAGGGCTGAATACATTATTTTGTTTTTACCAAGGAGGGCTTCTTTATGTACTAAGGTTTGTTTAATAACAGTTCCTATTATGAATCTTGAATGTTCCCAAACGTGACTAGAGGAATCTTGAAACGTTACTGATAGGTTTATTTCATTGTAAAGAATAAGCTTAAGAAACTGCGGCATGCAAGTGACCGATTCGATTCTCAGAATTAGTCTAGTTTCAGTTGCGCCGAGCGTTATGTAAGCTTAATTCAACCCGCTACATCTATTCTTTTATAAGATTTTGATCACGTAACGAATATCGCAATTTTTACTCACCACAAACTTTCAAAATCGTAGCTTTACAGATGGCCACTCGACCCTTGTTTGTACCAGTCAATATGTCAACTGTTGTCCCTTCTTTTAACTCCACGGCGCCAACGACTTTCTTCTCTTTTACAACACTCACGCTATTCTCGTTTTCCCATTGAACCACAATAAAAGCTATCTTTAGAAATGTTATATTAAGCAAAACAGTTGAGAAAAGCGATCAACCGATGAAAAGTACATTCAAAGATGAGCGCCAAATGGAGTCTTCTTTGTTTCCGATCACGGGCATGATCACGTGGATCTTTTAGGACTTGTCATTGGCTAGCAAAGTGAATCCGCTGGCTTGCCGATTGCAGTGTTAAGAGAAGCGCACAACTTTATTCTGACTTCTCCGTCCGGTTCTCTGCTTCTAGAAGATGGATACCTTGGTGATATAAATAAAGATGTGAGCTCACTCTATGTAGAAATAATCGACAAGAATCGATCGTATTACAAATGCACGATTTGTGGTCGAAAGTTGTCGAGGAAACAAAGACTCGAAACTCACTTGAGTTGTGTTAATGGCAAAGGTGAGAAATAACACAAGCCAATCACAGTTTTGAATGCGACTACAAATCGTCTTTTACCCTCATATTTGGAAAAGAAGGATACCACATTCACAAGTATAAGAGATACATAGATGATCCCAGTGTACCAGTACCTAAATCTACAAAGCTTGACCGTAGCAAGCGTTCAGCAACACGTTCCAACACCGCCATCTCGATTCCTCAGTCAGTCGTTTCCACTGAACTTAAAGCAGTATTGACAACAGAGTAGAGTGCGTCTTACAAAGGAGAAACATTTGTACAAGAGACAGAAGTAGCTATATGCGATTACAGAGGTGTGTTGGAACTCTGGTCCACAAATAGTTGCCAAATACCATGCACTGCCCGAAGTATAAAACAATTTTGTTGATAGCTGACAGACAGAGAAGAACAACAAGTAAACTTAAGAGCTGTTATTATTGAAGTGTGACTAGCACTTTTCATTTTTATATTCCTAGGAATTCCCAGGAATTCCCAGAAAACCGGGAATTCAGTTTGCAAGGGTTATTTGCATAATTGGGAATTTTTGAGAATTCCTAGGAATTCCCAGAAAACTGGGAATTCAGTTCGCAAGGGTAAGACTGACCAGCTTCTAATTTCTCCTTACAATCACACTCCCAAATCAATCACTAAGGTCACAAGAATCAAGGAAATGATCACCAACATATAAAGCTCTTGATTATTACACAAATTCTCCCTGTCAGCACTTCAGGAAATGTACAGAGAACAGTATAGAAAATATGCATGCTGATTTTAAGATGTAACAGATTAAAAATTACTCTACACTGTATATACTTGGTGCACAAGACTGTGGGTTATTCCAGTAGGCACCAGTTTGACCTGCAAAGTTTGCCAGCTATAAGAAAGGTGATTAGTGAGAAAGGTTGCAAAAAAATTGAGAGCAAAATTTTGTCACCAAATCTTTGTTTGAGCAGATCTATAAATAAAATTATATAGTTCTAATCTTCAACATAATCTTTAATGTAGATGAATATGGAGGGTTAGTTTCTTTTATTAGAGTGCTGTGCCAGAAGGAGAGTATAAATTGGCTACCATAGTATATAAATGTATTTCTCCAGATACAACTCTGAGACAGACAGACTGACTGATTTAATTTTCTAACCAAAGGTCAGATCCCACTGTAAAGAATGTGGGATAAAATTTGGACGATACTATTGTGAGATCTGCCGCTTGTTTGATGATACAGAGAAGGGGCAGTTTTACTGCAGTGGTTGTGGAATTTGCAGGTATTGTCATTTTTATGTTAACAAATACTAACACTGTTAGTAAATGTAGTGTTTTTGATATGGTTGCGGAAAAGATTACAATGTAGTGAGTTATTGAAGGAGAAGTATAGTCCACACCATTGAAATGTAATTTATCTAAAAATTAACTTTGTACCAATCACCACCGCTGAAAAGCTTATCTATAAATTTAGTTTGTACCATGTGTTAAGATTCCAAAGAGTACTAGCAACAGTTAGCCATTTGGAAGTTGTTTTAGACGTATCAGTACTTCAAGTTCAAAAATAGGTGCTGCCCTTTTGAAAACAACCTCTTCCAGAAAGCTAGCTACACATATGTGATGTCCCAGAACTGGTTCACAAACAGAAGCTGCTCTAGTTCTATTATTTCTTGTCACTTGCCTGCTTGATGTTGTATTGATACTGTGGGGAGAGATTCAGTCTTGGTCACTCATGGGAGTGAAAGAGTTAACCCTTTAACTGCCATGAGTGACCAAGACAGAATTTCTCCTTACAATATCAATACAATATCATGCTGACAAGTGATGAGAATGAGGAAAAATATCAATTAGGGAATTATAAATTGATCCAATACCAAAATTAATTCTCCAAACTGACATTGCAAGAACTTCAAACAGACAGTAAGGAGAATTACTAATGAGATCTTGGGAGTTAAAGGATTAATTGTTCTTAGATCTCCATTGGAAACAATTGAGGTTGCCATCAGAAGCTGCGAGGGGGCGGAAACCCAACTTTCAATGCACTTGTATTATTAACCAGTAATCCCTGCATAATCTTTATTTTGATATGTAATGCATCAAACTGACTTAAGAAATCTTCATATGGCAGAGTTGGTGGAAAAGAGAACTTCTTCCACTGTGATCGATGTGACATGTGCCTTGGAATTCAGCTGAAGGACTTGCATAAGGTGAGTTTACTGTGGCGCTCTGTTAAACCACTACCGTCGAACACCAGTATGCAATTTCTCTTAACTGTTCTTTATACATTTTCTATGGTTCTTAGAGGAGAATTTGTTGAACTATCAAGTTACATGTAGAGCTGCTTGAGTTTGTGATCATTTCCTTTATTCTCATGGCCGTAATGTTTGATTCAGTGGACTGGTACAGTTGCAAGAAATGAGATGCTTATAAAAGTAATATTAATACTAATAATAATAATAATAATAATAACAACTTTATTTATATGGCGCTTGTATTCTCTGCTCAAGGCACTTTACAATCATACAAAATCATACATCATTGATAAAAATTTTCAAATTTACAACCATATCCTACAATATGATACTTAAACATAGCTAAAATTCATAATCAAATATGATTAAAAAAGAAAAACAAAACTAAAGCCAGCCATATCTTATTATATGATACTTAAACATAGCTAAAATTCACCATGATCAAAAAAAGGAAATTAAGTGTAAAGCAATATTATTATATAAATCTATAAAAGTAACGATCTGTTATTCAATAAATTTACTAAACAGAAACATCTTAATTGCTCTTTTAAAAATTGAGAGACAGCCACGCTCTCATCACCAACATGTAACAATTGAAAGGATGGAGAGGGACGATACTCTAAGTGGATGAGCATGATTCCATTTTACAACATTGCACTGTTCCAAATAATTCACCCTATCAATTTCAAGACCAGTTGAATGCCATTTATGTTTGAGCCTTCACCTCTTCCTCTTCTGAGTGGTGATCTCCTCATTATACCAAGGGGCATTTGGTTGAATGACAATAGTGCGAGTTTTTTTAGGTGCCAGCTTGTCCAAAGCCTTGCACAACACCTCATCATACTCCTTGGCCAACGACTCAATACATTGCAAGACACATCCACCCGACAAACCGGTCAATATAGTCATCTCATTGAAAGCACCAAAATCAAATCCCTTTAATTTATGAGAGACAACAGTCTTCCTCTCATTTACTGGTTTCCATAAGTTCAGATTAAAGCAAACAGCCTTGTGATCAGAGATAAACTGTTCCATGACTGTGACAATCTTTAGGCCTAAAGCACCCTCAGTCTCATTCCTTGTAATGACTAAGGTTAACATTAATTTTGCATATGCAAAGGAAAAAACCATGATCATGAAAATGTTCTATTTTTCAGATTTAAACAAGGTTAAAAACAATTTATACATTTAACTTAAACTTTTTTCTTTTCAATTGTTTGATAAATACATGTACCCAGATTACCTTAGGTATACATGCAAACAAAGTGTGCCTTTATTGCTGCTGAAATATACTAATCTAGAAGTACTGTTTTGTTGGCCATTACGACAGTCTTTAGAAAATATGTAATTGTGCTTTGAAAACTGAGTCCTTATCATAACATGTGTTAATTAGGTTAAACTCATGATTGGTTTGGCTTCTTGTTAAATGAATTCTAAATTTTCTTGTCTCAGTGCGTTGAAAAGAGTTCACGGTCTGATTGTCCCATTTGCTATGAGGTGAGAGTTATGCTACATGAAATAATTGACCTTTTATCTCCGAAGATCTGATTGTTAATTCTCCCATCTTGCTGCTAGACATTTCCCATTACATTGGTTATAAGAATGTGGTGTTAGATCAAGATAACAACTTCTACCTGATAAGTTTGAGTATTCTCATTTTCTGTTTGCTAAATACTGTGTGGATATAATAGGGGAGAATTTACATGTTAATCACTTCTGAGAGTTAAAGGGTTAAGTTTTGTTGTAGAAAGTTGTATAAAAACGACTTATTCACAGGTACACAAAGCAACATTAATGTTGTGATTTGGAATTTGGTATTAGTCATCTTTTAAAAATTACCTTGTGTAGCAGTGACATCTTCTGGCAAGTGAGTGCTTAACTAAATCTTGAGATGGACAGGGGTCATTTTTCTTCCCCAACCATCCCTCCCTTCACTAGTTCTTCATTCTCACAAATTCCTCTCATGTAAAATCTTTTAGTTGATCCAGCTTTTAATCTTACCCAGCCAATACAAGTATTACATGATTGTACAGTGTAGACTGTTCCACACAATTTTTTTATCCTTGCATGGGGTCGTGGGATCCTGAGTAGGCAAGTAGGGCCCATCTTATCTGCTTAAGATTGCCAATCATACCACAGGAGTTGCTCAATCTTGCCCACAGGCACTGCTAACTTTATAATAAGGTGGCTTAAACACTTGATCAGAGTGTTTATAGTTAAATTGCTGAGCAGAAAGTATGCTTGTTATGCACTGCCAGGCTGTTTAAACTATAGCTGACATTTCAAGCCTTAGCCCTGCGCCAGAGCGAAAGACACTAGACTGACAAAAAGATGCTCTGGTGAAAGATGCTTGTTCATAATAGCTACATGTACATTAGTACATAGGGCTGGTGCTTGAAACATTAGCTTCAGAAATGTGTTACAGTGGCCAATTTACAATATCAACTCAGTTGACCCTTTAACTCTCAGATCAAACTTGTAATTCTCCATACTGTCAGCCATACAATTTTTATAATGTTGGTTCAGAGAATTTAGTATTTGATCAAATAACTATCCCCAAATTGATACTTGTCTTTATTCTTCTCACTTAACTGATTGATATTGTATTGATATTGTAAGGAGAAATTCTGTCTTGGTCACTCATGGGAGTTAAAGGGTTAACTCTTTCACTCCCATGAGTGACCAAGACAGAATTTCTCCCCACAGTATCAATACAAGATCAAGTAGACAAGTTATAAGAATAAAGAAATATATCAGGTAGGGTATTATTAGTTTATCCAATACCAAATTCTCAGAACTGACATCATGATCATTGTATAGCAGGCAGTTAAGAGAATTTCTAAATACAATTTTGGAAGTGAAAGTGTTACATAACTTGACCTATTTAGTCATCTAAAAGATAGTAATGTCATAGTTAATTGATCTCACTATTATTAGGATATTCACACCTCAAGAATACCAGCACATGTACCTTCATGCGGGCATCTACTTCACAGGTATGATTCTCCTTCACCTTCAAATTTTTGTTTGTTGCCGTAATGCTTGTACATGCACCATCAACAAACTGAGGTAACTAAAACTAATATTTCTTCAAGACATTTAGGTGATCACATCAAAGGCATCGGCCTTTACACTGTTCAATATACAACTGTACAGAATGATTGGTGAAAAATAAATCAGCTAATGCACCAATCATATTATTGAGGAAATTGTAGAGGTTATGGTAAATGTATTTTATAGCATGCAATTTCTCTATTTGTATACCAATCTTAAATGTGCTTTGAGAAAGTGTCAGTCAGTAACAGTGAAAATTGTTACTTTGCAGCTCTTGCTTCACCAAGTTACTGGAGTCAGGGTATGTCATTTTTTTATTTTGTTTTGTCTTTGTCCTTCCTGGGGTGGAACAAGATGGAATGGGACAAAGAAGCAGAGATGGCACTTCATTAATGGAAATCTCTTCCCAACACTCTGTTGTGGTTACACAAATAGAATCTTGGGTATTGCTGTACTAAATCTTCTAATGAAGTGGTACAGCTGTGTCATTCAAAATGTCAGCTTTAGGAACTTTCTATAATGGGCAATTTTCATTTTCAACTCAGTTGATAACAGCAAATATTATCTTTACATAGAATACTTCCCACAGATGCAATGCCAGTGACAGTTTCTTCAAAAACTTACCCAGTTAATTAATCGCAAGGCAATTTAACCCTTTCACTTCTAAGACCTATGCTGTAACTTTTCCTACTGTATGACAAACAATTCTCATAATGTTTGTTTGGAGGATTTGATATAAATAATAGTACAACTGAAGCACTGGGATCTTTTCACAATTCAATTATGTATTTCTTTTAGTTCTACTTAATATAAACTTGTTTTTGTACCATAGTAATAAACAATTTTTATTCTGTGTTTAGGGGGTATGCTTGCCCAATATGTAACAAGTCCCTTATTAATATGACCCGCATGTGGCGCACACTAGATCTTGAGATATCTCAGACACCCATGCCAGAGGAGTATAGGGAGTTCTATGTACTGGTAAGGTGCTGTTGTTAATCTAATGCCTGCTTTTTTACCATTTAAGCCCCAAGTTCTCATTGTTACATGTAGTTCTTCCCTTAAGCTGCTACACATTTCCTTATCAATTAGTTATGAGAAGTTGGTCTTAAATCAAGATAATAACTTCTACATGTACCTGATAAGTTTGAGTATTCTCATTTCCTGTTTGATGGATAAACTATGGATATTATCAGGAGAAGTTTCATGTTAGTCACTTCTGGGAGTCAAGACATTAATTTTAGACCTAAATGTTGGTCCTACTAAAAAACTTGCCAGTGGTGATCTAACAGTCATTAAGAGGTGTAAGAGTGATTACCATCTAATTTCTCCTCACAATATCTCCCCTGAATCACTCATTAAGTGATGGGTTAAGTAAAGTATGTACATTGTAGGTTCTTCATAAATGTTGGACAAGATCGCTGAGGAATATAACTATAGTACAAATAGACAAGTTTTTGTCCATAGAGTTTTGCATGGTTTTGGAACATTACATAATTGAACCTTGATTATCTGGAATCCTTGGGGACTGGACAGAATAGCGTGGATAACTGAGAGTCTGGATAGTCAAAATATAAATATTTATGAGCCAAAAAATACAACTGATCAACTGAAAAGAAACTAGATCATTTTATTATTATCATGCAAGAATTAAAGCATGTTCTCAAATTTTTGTCTATCATCTGTTAACCTTGAATTTTGCTAAAAGTATTTACAAAAAGGTATTAACCATTTAGCCCCTAAGAGTGACTAGCATCTAATTTCTCCTCACTATATCCTCCCTGAATCAAACATGAAAGTTATGAGAATAGAGGAGATGATCAGCAACTAAAGCAGCTCTTGACTGTTACACAAATTCTCCTTGTCAGCTTCTTTGGAAATGTATTGAGAACAGTATGGAGAATATACATACTGATGTTAGGGGGGGGGAAGGATTAAGGTAGCCAACAATGTTTTATTACAACATAATTGATCCTTTGGGCAATGGAAATTAATAAAAAGTAGTCACAGATCTTGAATTTGATGGGGGCCAGAAAAGCAAGTCTGGATAATGGGAAAATCTGGATAATTCAGGGTCGACTTTATCACCCATTTTATATCCAGCTGACTAACTAATTCAGGAGTACATAAAATTCTAATGACCAACAGTGCAGTTGGAAATGCAATATTTTTACCTCCTTTTTGGTCCATTGCAGGTTCTCTGTCGCGATTGTAACAAGGTAAGCAGATTACTTGGCATAATTTGTACTTAGAAAATTAAAACACATTTACTAAAAGATGTTGCAATTTATGACTACATCACACTGCTGAGAGACTGTTAACATCACTTCTAAGTGGTTGTAGGGAAATATTGAGTGTATGTGAATGTCATGAAACTTTTTTTTTCTAATAGAAAAGCAAAGTAAAATTTCATGTTCTCGGCTTGAAGTGCATGGAGTGTGGTTCCTACAACACGAGCAGAGAGGGTGAGGAGGGTGTCCCTGTGGTACCCAGACCTGCCATAGGTGACCCAGCTGCAGATAACGAGGATGGCTGGGAAACAGAAGAAGAAGAGGAAATTGTAGGAGGAGAGGAAGAACCTGCAGCAAATGGAAATGAAACACGACAACAACAAGACGACAGTATAAGTGATGAACTGAATATAGCAGATGTTGTGATAAATGTAGACGGTGACAGGGACAGTGTTCTGCCTTTAGACTGACGGAGGCACACCATGAAGCCTTTTGCGTGCTCTCTTAACCTGATTGAGCTCAAAATAGTCAATGAGAAACTCCCACAGGAGCTGCAAACTAAGGCAGCAAGCAAATGAGCCTTGGATAGAAAATAATTTTCCTCACTGCTTCTGCTGCCCCCCCAATCATACAGCGCCATTCGTGAAAGTCTGCTCAAAGGTCAAGAGCAGTATGTTGCATCTGGTGAACACCAAGTTAAATTTTGTCACGAGTTTTGGGCAGTTGACTTTGCATGAGGTTTGAAATGCACTATTTATTACTTGGTGTCACCATGCGTACATATTTGTAGGAGATATGAAGCAGCAGGGATTTTGAAGAGCCTTATGGAGAGCCGCTCGAGGCATACCGGGAGCAACTCTGACTTCTTGAGTCCTCGTTAAACTTCCCAAGTGCTTCATATCTCGCTCAATGCGAATTGGCACGTGTAAGAGTCAATTGATTTGGTACATTTTCAACCCGGTATTTACTGTTGTAGAAAGAGAGATTCCATCAGACCGCTCGTACACACGTTTCCGCTCGTATACACGCGTTGTCTGTGAGCACGATTGTAATATGAAACACGCATGCACATCTGAATTTAATTTCACCAATTTATTGGCTATATTGTAATCGTTTTTAACCAGGTAACCAAAGGAATAAGTAAAATTTTGAAACAATGCTATAAGTGGCACGATCCATTTTACCGTCAGACTATCGTTTCTTTCTATTTACCTGATAGAATGAAAACTCCCTCCTTTTCGGCTAGGTCCGCCACGAGTTAAATAAAGATTAGCGAAAAGAAAAATTGATCTTATCGCACCGTTAAGGAAAAAAAAAGGCCGTGAACACGCCGTGCGGAGTTCTGGGAATGAGGCTCAAAATGTAATTAATCCGTAAAATAAGCTTGTCTTGGTAGTGTGTTGACGGTTATCTTAACAAGTAGATAAGAGACTTCACAATGCACCGCTATGTGTCACAGTTACTGATTTGTGTACAACACTTTAATTTGTTCGATCGTTTAGTTTCATCGTCTGGGTCATGAAAGTCCTCAAAAAGATTATTGTTGGTGAACAGTAACTGAACACAGCGGTCAAACGTCTGGCATGTGCAAAGGAATTAATTTTAGCCGGCCGCGCACTGCGCGAAATTTCTCATGGTCTTTCATATCGTCACAATCTAGCATTGTATAGTATCAAATCTTTGAAATACAGGCGCAAAGAGCAGTGTCACAAACTTCTTCACTCAGTTGTATCTCGGTAACAGTGTGCACAAAACCCATCATGTGTTACTATCCCAAAAAATTATACAATTTTGGAATCTAGCGCAATTTTACGTTATCAAAAAATGCGCACTAATCGTTACACGTAAACATAAATTCCATCCATGTTCAGTCGGTAGACCTTCTGTACGTTGTCTTTTTCTACGCAGTTATATGACACGAAATTCTTTTTTTTTTTAGATATTATGGGCATACATCATTAACTCTAAATTTTATGCTATTTAGCCTCAGGAGGCCGCGAATTTGAATACTTTTAACGAACTATCCGTCTCTCTAAGCACCCTTTAATCAAATTTTAAGGCCACGAGAAAGTAGGAAATGATCACCATCTGAGGCGGCTCTCGATTGTTAAACAAATTCTCCTTGTCAGCAGCATAAGAAATGTACAGAGAACAGTATGGAAAATATGTATACTGATGTTAGGGTTTAAAAGGGTTAAGGCAAACATTCGCTCTAAATTTTATTTCTGCGTGTTCCGTTACTGCCTCTTTCTCATTACATATTGCATTAAGTGCCATTTCGTTTCTCTTTACAATAGTCAACAAACATTTATTTTGTGGAAACTATTTAGTCATTTTGGTCGCCAAAAGGCGAAATGTTCAGTATCTTGGATACAAGTACGTAATCTCCAATGGTCGAGCATGCTCGTTTTTAATCTGCGCTCTCGTTGGCTCTTTGGGGTACCTTCCCTTCTTCTCATTGGCCGATGATACTACCTGGTTTTGGTGTTACGACATTCAATCGAAAAGTGCGTTAAAGAGATCCTTGTTTCCAGTTTGCTCTGAAAATGAAATGGTTCCCAATTATCTTACTAAAAGAAAGCAGTAACCGTCCCTTTGTCCTTATGGAAATGAAAAAAGCTGAAGTAGTGTCACATACTCAGTAATTAAATAGCAACAAGGCAGACGAGCTCCATCGCACGCTTCGATGGGCTTGGACTATATCGCGCTCGCTAATATACGAGAGAATCGACCCTTTTTTCACCTTGCTGTTTTTTTTCTTTGGTTTACCATCGTAGATTATCCTATCAGATTACAAGTTATTTCATGTTTTCGTAGGACGTTTTTTTCTAATGTGCATTTTCAAATTGCTGGTAAACCATTTTTCAAATACGAATAAAACGAAAAACTCGTTCTGAAAGGAAATGATTTCTCGCCGTTGCCTCATCACAGACATTTCTGTGAAGATTTATTCGGTCGACATGTGATTTTTTTAATGAAATAAGGCTCCTCAAAGGAAAATGTGCATTTTCCTGTTGCTGATAAACCATTTTTCAAACACGAATAAAACAAATAATCTCGTTCTGAAAACCTAAGGAAATGATTTCCCACCGCTGCCTCAATACAAAGACATCTCTATGAAGATTTCGTCAGTTAACATGTGATTTTTCTCACGGAATTCAGGCTCCTCAAAAGAAAGTGTTCATTTTCAAATAAAAATAAAACAAAACAAAAAACTTGTGCGGAAAGCCTAAGAAAATGATTTCTCGCCGTTGCCTTAATACAAAGACATCGCTGTTACGATTTCATCGGTCAACATCCGTGACTTTTTTTGAAACGGAAATTACGGTCCATAAAAGGAAAATGATAAAAATGATTACATAAGCTTCAAGTTCTTCGACTCCATATTGGAGGGTAAACCGAGCCATGATGATCACTTGACTGATTATATGTCGACATGAATGTGAGTATGTCTGAAGATCCCCTTGTAAACTCTTCCCGGTCAAAGTTATTTTGTCCAGGTGCTCCGCTGATTATCTAGGATTTAGAAAGGAAAGCGTTCCTACAGCTTGGAATCGCTTTATCTGCCGTAATAGGTTTATTTGCAGTTTTGTTGAACATTTTGGTGATCTTAGCAATCAAGAAAACGAGAGAATTGCAGACAAACTCTGTCATTTTAGTCACCAGTTTGGCAGTCGTAGATCTCATAGTGGGTGCGGTTTCTGCCCCATTTAACATCACTTTAGATGCGTTAATTCTTCGAGGAACTATATCGGTGGGCATGATCTGTGTGATAGCTAAACTTACCAAATTTGTTTCGAGCACTACTTACCGTGCTTCGTACTATCACGTAATTCTGTTCAGTTGGGAGAGGTATGTTGCGATTGTAAAGCCTATGAAGTACAAGGCTATAGTAACCGAGAAACGCTTAACGAGATTAGCGATAATCGCCTGGATGACAGCCCTTACAACATCGGTCTTATTTCTCGCATTAGAAGCTACTGCGGTTTCCAGAATGGTACCTCGTGTTATATTTGCTATTGTCCAGTTACTCGCCTTTACCCTTATGGTGTATTTTTATTCCATGGTTTATATCGGAATACGAAAATGGAACCGAAGCCAATTCAGCCACGTCAATGCTCTGATCAAAGCGAGGATGGAACGTAAAACGGCTTTGACGGTGTTTCTGCTAACAATTGCCATTTTAATCGCTATCGTTCCTTTAGGGGTTGCACACGTCTTAGCGCAACGTTCCCCTTTTTTTCGTGAAATTTCAGTTTTGCGATGGGCAGAAACTTTCCTCCGGTTAAACTCCATTGTAAATCCTGCGCTGTATTTTTATAGACACAGGAAATATAGGGAAGCTGCTCTTAGACTGCTAAGTAAGCCACGGGAAATTCAGCCAGCGGTTCACGTGGGTCTTCGTAAAAGACGCCAGCGATATTCTTCCGCGTTTGTAAATGTGAAAGAGCTTGTCTACATAGAAAGAGGTCAACGCCTCACACGGTCACAGTCCTGGACAGCGGACACACACATGGTCACTGGAACACCGACTGTGTCTCGAGAACCACTGGTCGCAATAATGAACAGAAGAATGTCATGTCCACCCTTAACAAGGCATGAAAACCTTCGTGAAGTGATTCAACCTTTCACTCAAACTGTTAAGGTGCAGATTGAACTTCCACTTACAAAGAAATAAGCAAAGAGGAAGAAAAAGGTTATCGTGTGTTTGTAAAGGAAATCAGAAGTCACAACACACAAGATCAAAAACTTGGGAAGAATACTCATATCTACTGTTAGAATTTGTGGGCGTGACCAAGCGTGACTACACTAGACGTGACTACACTAGGCGTGACTACACTAGGCGTGACTACACTAGGCGTGACACACTGATGTACGCGCGCACAGCCTTATTGGCTTTGTGACTTCGTGCTTCTGTTTTTCGAAAGAAATCCTCGCTTGTGTTGTGTTTGTAAATACAGTCCCGAGTTGTAAGATTAAAATGTTCATATTGGAACCTTGAGTGGACCTAAAATACTTTCCAATATCTTATACTTAAAGACACTCGTTACAAATCGCCCCAGGCTACCTCTCAAAGACACAATTCAGCGCCAACAGTTCCAGCGATGAATTATGTTACTTAACCCTTCACAGGCTAACATCAGTATTCATATTCTCCATACTGTTCTCTGTACATTTACTGAGGTGCTGACAAGGAGAATTTGTTAAACAATCAAGAGTTTCTTTAGTTGGTGATCATTTCCTTTATTCTCATGACATTAATGTGTGATTCAGTGGTGATATTGTAAGGAGAAATTAGATCTTCGACAGCCTCACCTGTGTATTCTTCTTCTCCGCACTGTTCTCTTTAGATGTTTATGACGAGGAGAATTGTTTGATAATCAGGAGCTTCTCGAATTTGGTGATCATTTTCTTTCCTCTCATCACCTTTTCATTTGATTGAAGGGTTATATACCGTAGGGAGAAATCAGCCGCCAGTCACTATAGTAGATGAACAGAAGGTATTTTGATCGAGTGTCGTATAATCGAAATTTTAGTTTTTGCAACATTCCATCAGAACACGAAGAATTATCACAAGTAGCCAATAAAATCTTACAGTGAAACAAAGCAAAATGCTTGAAGCGCGGGAAAATGTGCATCACCAGGTGGCGATTAGATTCAGTCTTGTTTCTGGTTGGTTGAGATCGGGTCGTTAGTTCCCCAACCAATCACAACGCAAAGGAAGGGAAAACAAAGATAAACCTGAATTACTTGCAATATTCAGTCGAAAGCACGCTTGAAGGACCGTCAAACGAGAGGGTTGTTACTAAAACGGGAAACAAGCTTAAGAAATGGAGAATAACGAGTCGGAAAATCAAATGGGAAATTGAGATTGGAAAAGTCGTTTTTTTACATCAGTTGTCTACAATGCGGAATAAATATTTTTCAGAGATAATTATTGATATTCTTTTTTGTTAGCGTTTACGGCAAAAAGAAAGTGACAGAAAAAGAAAGAGGTTACACAGAATGTACATTTTCTCATTGCTTGTATCTTTCTTTTCTTCTGCGGGGCTCTGAAAAACACAACTGGCAAAATATTCACCGTATTACTTGCTAAACCATCACATGAGGTACCTACATCGCAAATCAGTCTATAGAAAAAAGAATAAAGGGGTAAGTTTCTAAAGAAACTGTGGTTCTGCGTCTGTGGGAGAGTATAGCAGGTAATTTAGTGTTAACAACTGAGTTGAAAACGTAAATCAGCCACCGTAAAGGGTAAAAAAGCTAAATTACTTGCGATTGAAAAAAGAATTACACGACGAGAAAAAGTCATATAACGACCATTCGTGCAAGCCAAGAGTCCTCACAAAGTCCTCACAAAGAAATATTTGTTAGTTTTGGTCTTTTTTTACTTCAAACTAGGCTTCACGAGTGACTGATGTTTGTCACTAGAATTAACTAAGATTACTAAGATGTTCATTAAGATTGTAACTGGACTCACGATGGCTGTAATGACGAATCCAAGCTGAGGATAGATTTTTTTCTTTGAGTCTGAGATGAACAGTAAATTACTGAAACAAAAGAAGACTGGCTTGGAGGAATAATTATCTACAGTTATAAATTTAGGAAGTAATCAGTCGAACCCATTTACTTGAATCTTTAGTTTTCCATGATTTTGTAAGTTAAGAAAGGCGTGGTATGCGAGACTTCCGCTAAAGCTTAGGAAAGGAAATTACTTGCAATCAGGCAATTGTCAGACATCAGATCATTTAGCACGAAGATTCAAAGATAAACTGCTATTCTACACATGATCCTAAAGAACTCCACCGACAGTAAATATATCGATCTTCTTATCAGAAGTGTAGTCCACATATTTAAAGCCAAAAATTCGCGTAAGCAGTCAAAATAAAGCTACCAGTAATTATTGCCTTTTCGTAAATTCGATTCCTCCTTCTTGTTCTTCTTTTTTTTTTCTACATAACTTAATGAAAATGTACATTACTATTATCAGAGAGATCTGCAAATTGACGAGTGTTGGGCGGAAATTGTTGACGAATACTTTAAAGATTTGGAAACTTGGGGAAATGTCAAAATCATCAATTGCCCACAACATCCAAATTGCTGACTGGATATGCACGACAAAGCGATTACAAATTTACGCAACAAAGCGATAAATAATTTTATTCGAATCTCTTAATTTCTCCTCTCGTTTATGAACGACAAATTTTGCGAGCTATTTTTCCTGTTCCTTTTTCTGGCTGTAAGTCCTTAGTTACTCTAGAATAAGAATCAGTCGTGGTTTGGACGCTCATTCAGAAAATTGGTCCGGAAATTGAGTGCAATCTTGAAGCAGAATGATGTCAGTTCCGCACATCTTGATGACCAAAGTGATTTCCAGATGATGACAGTGATTACGCCACCTCTCATTGTTAGGAAAAACAGAGCTCCAAAATATTGCACAGAAATTGTCGACGAATGGTTTTAAGATTTGGAAAATGCATATGCCTGAGACTTGGAAAATTATTCTATTCATTTACCTACTGCAACATCGCAAACCCTTATTTTGTCCGACAGAGTTTCATCTTTTTGCTATATCAAAATCAAGTGTGCTTCCGCAATGAACATGAGAAGTTTGGAAAAAAACAATCTGCAATTTTACGCTTAATCAAAAGTATAACATAATTCTCGATCGTGATCGGTTATTACCAGCCCGATTTGAGCACTTATAACATACCTAAAAAAATTACGCGCGTCTGATTGGCTGAAAACGGTTGCATTTTATATGTAACACGAGTGCAAATGACAAGTAGTGCGCCCAAGATCTCTGTTGTAACTTTTCTTACTGGCTGACAAACAATTCTCATAATGTTAGTTTGGAGAATTTTATATAATTACAGTGCAACTTATGCGCTGGAATCTTTTCACAATTAAATTATGTATTTCTTTTAGTTCTACATACCAACTTTTTCTTGTACCGTAGTAATAAACAATTTTTATTCTGTATTTAGGGGGTATGCTTGCCCAATATGTAACAAGTTCCTTATTAATATGACCCGCATGTGGTGCACACTAGATCTTGAGATATCTCAGACACCCATGCCAGAGGAGTATAGGGAGTTCTATGTACTGGTAAGGTGCTGTTGTTAATCTACTGCCTGCTTTTTTACCATTTAAGCCCCAAGTTCTGATTGTTACATGTAGTTCTTCCCTTAAGCTGCTACACATTTCCTTATCAATTAGTTATGAGAAGTTGGTCTTAAATCAAGATAATAACTTTTACGTGTACATGATAAGTTTGAATATTCTCATTTCCTGTTTGGTGGATAAAGTATGGATATTATCAGGAGAAGTTTCACGTTAGTCACTTCTGGCAGCTGGCGAGTTACTGGTAGTGAATATGATTATTAGTGATTGAGATATTTATTTTAGATCTAGATGTTGGTCATACTAAAAAACTTGTCAGTGGTGATCTAACAGTCATTAAGAGGTGTAAGAGTGATTGGCATCTAATTTCTCCTCACAATATCTCCCCTGAATCACTCATTAAGTAATGGGTTACGTACAGTATGTCCATAGAGTTTTGCATGGGTTTTAAACATTACATGCTTGAACCTGGATTATCCAGAATCCGCGGGGACTGGGTAATCGAAAATATGAATATTGATGAGCGAAAAATAAAACTGACCAACTGAAAAGAAACTACATGTAGATCATTAAATTAATATCATGCAAGAATTAAAGCATATTCTTAATTTTTGTCTATTAACTTTATTTTGCTAAAAGTATTTACAAAAAGGTATTAACCATTTAGCCCCTAAGAGTGACTAGCATCTAATTTCTCCTTACTATATCCTCCCTGAATCAAACTTGAAAGTTATGAGAATAGAGGAGATGATCACCAACTAAAGCAGCTGTTGATTGTTACACAAATTCTCCTTGTCAGCCTCTTTGGAAATGTATTGAGAACATTATGGAGAATATACATACTGATGTTAGGGGGGAAAGGATTAAGGTAGTCAACAATGTTTTATTACAACATAATTGATCTTTTGGGCAATGAAAATTAATAAAAAGTAGTCACAGATCTTGAATTTGATGGGGGCCAGAGAAGCAAGTCTGGATAATGGAAAAATCTGGATAATTTAGGGTCGACTTTATCACTCCTTTTATATCCAGCTGACTAACTAATTCAGGAAAACATAAAATTCTAATGATCAACAGTGCAGTTGGAAATGCAATATTTTTACCTCCGTTTTGGTCCATTGCAGGTTCTCTGTCGCGATTGTAACAAGGTAAGCAGCTTGAAGTCCTGGCATAATTAAACTTGGAAATTTGAAACACATTAACTAAAAGATGTTGCAGTTAATGGGTAAATCACAGTGCTGAGAGACTGTAAGCATCACTTCAAAGTGGTTGTAAGAAAATATTGAATGTATGTGAATGTCATGAAACTTTTTTTCCAATAGAAATGCAAAATAAAATTTTATGTTCTCGGCTTGAAGTGCATGGAGTGTAGTTCCTCCAACACAAGCAGAGAGGGTGAGGAGGGTGTCCCTGTGGTACCCAGACCTGCCATTTCCACCGCAGTGCAAATGTGTGAATTTTCATATATCTAAAATCTTCATTCACTTGGATGTTTATTTGGACCCAATTCATTGACCAGCTCCCAGTTGGCTTGTTAGCTCAATTGGTAGAGCGCTGCACCGGTATCGCAGAGGTCATGGGTTCAAATCCCGTACGGGCCTAAAAAATATTTTTCAGGTCCTATTTACAACTACTCGTTTCAGTAGTGTTCTTAGCTGCGAGGATCTCCTAATTTCATCTTTCCACCGCAGTGCAAATATGTGAATTTTCATATATCTAAAACCGGTATTTATTGTTGTAAAAAGAGATATTCCATCAGTCCGCTCATACACACCATCTGAGGCGGCTCTCGATCGTTAAACAAGTTCTCTTCGTCAGCAGAATCAGAAATGTATAGAGAACAGTATGGAGAATATGCATATCAAAGGTTAAGGCAAACTTTCCGTGTTCCGTTATTGCCTCTTTCTCATTAGATATTGCATTAAGTGCCCATTTGGTTTTTCTTTACAATAGTCAACCAACATTTATTTTTTGGAGACTGCTTAGTCATTTTGGCCGCCAAAAGGCGAAATGTTCAGTATATTGGATACAAGTGCGTAACCTCTATTGGTCGTGGATGCTCGTTTTTAATCTGCGCTCTCATTGGCTCTTTGAGGTAACTTCCCTTCTCATTGGCTGATGTTACTAGCTGGTTTTGGTGTTACGACATTCAATTGAAAAGTGCGTCAAAGAGATCCTTGTTTCCGAATCGCTCTGGAAATGAAATGATTGCTTAGGGTTATCTTACTAAAGGAGAGCAGTAACCGTCCCTTTGTCTTTATGAAAATAGAATTAAAAAAAGCTGAAGAAGTTTCACATAATCTGTAATTTAACAGCAACAAAAATAAGGCAGACGAAGTCCACCGCACTCCCCGATGGGCTTGGACTATATCGCGCTCGCTAATATACGAGAGAATCAACCCTTTTTTTACCTTGCTGCTTTTTTTCTTTGGTTTACCATCATAAATTATCTTATGAGATTACAAGCCATTTTCTATTTTCGTGGGACGCTTTTTTCTAATGTGCATTCTCAAATTGCTGATAAACCATTTTTCAAATACGAATAAAACGAAAAACTCGTTCTGAAAGGAAATGAGCTGTGAAGATTTCATCGGTCAATTTGTAATTTTTCTCACAGAAATCAGGCTCCTCAAAGGAAAATGTGCATTTTCAAATGAGAATAAAACAAATAAACAAAAAAAAAACTCGTGCTGAAAGCCTAAGGAAATGATTTCTCACCGCTGCATTAATACAAAGACATCTCTGTGAAGATTTCATTACTAAACATCCGTGATTTTACTTAAGCGGAAATAACGGTCCCTTAAAAGGAAAATGATAAAGAATGATTACATAAGCTTCAAGTTCTTTGATTCGGATTATTGGAGGGTAAACCGAGTCATATTGATCACTTGACTGATCATATGTCGACATGAATGTGAGTATGTCTGAAGATTTCCTTGTCAACTCTTCCCGGTCAAAGTTCTTTTGTCCAGGTGCTCCGCTGATTATCTGGGATTTAGAAAGGAAAGTGTTCATACAGCTTGGAATCGCTATATCTGCCACCATAGGTTCATTTGCACTTTTGTTGAACATTTTGGTGATCTTAACAATCAAGAAAACGAGAGAATTGCAGACAAACTCTATCATTTTAGTCACCAGTTTGGCAGTCGCAGATCTCTTAGTGGGTGCGGTTTCTGCCCCATTTAACATCACTGTAGATGCGTTGATTCTTCGAGGAACTATATCGGTGGGCATGATTTGTTTGATAGCTAAACTTACAAAATTTGTTTCGAGCACTACTTACCGTGCTTCGTACTATCATGTAGTTCTGTTCAGTTGGGAGAGGTATGTTGCGATTGTAAAGCCTACGAAGTACAAGGCTATAGTAACCGAGAAACGCTTAACGAGATTAGCGATAATCGCTTGGATGACAGCCCTTACACCATCGGTCTTATTTCTTGCATTAGAAGCCACTGCGGTTTCCAAAATGTTACCTCGTGTTATATTTGCCATTGTCCAGTTACTCGCCTTTACCCTTATGGTGTATTTTTATTCCATGGTTTATATTGGAATACGAAAATGGAACCGAAGCCAATTCAGCCACGTCAATGCTCTGATCAAAGCGAGGATGGAAAGTAAAACGGCTTTGACGGTGTTTCTGCTAACAATTGCCATTTTAATTGCTATCGTTCCTTTAGGGGTTGCACACGTCTTAGCGCAACGTTCCCTTTTTTTTCGTAAAATTTCAGTTTTGCGATGGGCGGAAACCTTCCTCCTGTTAAACTCCATTGTGAATCCTGCGCTGTATTTTTATAGAAACAGGAAATACAGGAAAGCTGCTCTTAATCTGCTAAGTAAGCCACGGGAAATTCAGCCAGCGGTTCACGTGGGTCTTCGTAAAAGACGCCAGCGATATTCCTCCGCGTTTGTAAATGTTAAAGAGCTTGTCCACATAGAAAGAGGTCAACGTCTCACACGGTCACAGTCCTGGACAGCGGACACACACGTAGTCGCTGGAACACCGACCGTGTCTCGAGAACCAGTGGTCGCAATAATTAACAGAAGAATGTCATGTCCACCCTTAATAAGGCATGAAAACCTTCGTGAAGTGATTCAACCTTTAACTCGAACTTTCAAGGTGCAGATTGAACTTACACCTACAAAGAAATAAGCAAAGAGGAAAGAGAAATTATCGTATGTTTGTAAAGGAGATCAGAAGTCACAACACACACGATCAAAAACTTGGGAAGAATACTTTTATCTTGTGTTAGAATTTGTGGGCGTGACTAGGCGTGACTACACTAGGCGTGACTACATTAGGTTCGACTACACTTGGCGTGACTACACTAGGTGTGACTACATTAGGTTCGACTACACTTGGCGTGACTACACTAGGCGTGACGTACTGATGTACGCGCGCATAGCCTTATGGGCTGTGCAACTTCGTGCTTCCTCGCTTGTGTTGTGTTTGTAAGTACAGTCCCGAGTTGTAAGATTAAAATGTTCATATTGTAACCTTGATTGAACCTAAAATACTTTCCAATATCTTATACCTAAAGAATCCTGTTACAAATCGCCCCAGGCTACCTCTCAAAGACGCAATTTTAAAGACATCTCTGTGAACATTATATCGGTCAACATCTGTAATTTTTGTCAACAGAAATAAGGCGCTTCAAAGGAAAACCAAAGAAATATTTATTAGCTTTGGTCTTCTTTTACTTCAAATTAGGCTTCACGAGTGATTGATGTTTGTCACTAGAATTTGAGTATATCAGAAGAATCGCTTACAAACTCTTTCCGATCAAAACTCTTTTGTCCAGGTGCTCCACTGTTCGTGTGGCGAGTGCAATTTTGTAATCTTTGAAAAATTGAAAAGTGCTTATTAACACCAATGCCCCTATTCCCCTACCTTTTTTGCTGAAGGTTATGCGTTACCGTGACTAGCGTACGTTATATTCCTGCAAAGCTTCTAAAATGAACGATATTAGTCTAATTATCGTTTTTTTGAAAAGAGATGAGCGTACGCTTTGCGGTGAGTAAATACTTAAACGGATCAATGTTGTTTAAGAAAACCATCGTCAACCCAAAAGGCGTTTTAAGTTGAGGTAATGGACTGAGAAAAAAATTTATGACAGGGATCGGTATTAGCCGGTATAATTTGTCGGGATTACTGAATCATGAGAAAGCTTTAGTCGGGATCACGGGACTGAAGAACCTTTTTGAGGACCCTTCCTTATGAATTTAGTTATGCCAGTTATCGTACAAACAATGTCCTCCGATACAGTTCCTCGAATAATTACTGATCACATCCAAACTGAGGTCAATGAAGCAAAAACCGCACCTACTTAAAGATCAGAGGCAGCCAAACTGGTGATCAGGGAAGTTCGAGTTCCTCCTTTAATCTCTTGTTTTCTTGATCGCTAAGATTACCAAGATGTTCAATAAGATTGTAACTGGACTCACGATGCCTGTAATGGCGATTCCAAGCTGAGGATAATTTTTTTTCTTTGAGTCCGAGATGAACAGTAAATTACTTAAACAAAAGAAGACTGGTTCAGAGGAATAATTGTCTACAGTTATAACTTTAGGAAGTAATCAGTCAAACCCATTTACCTGAATCTTTAGTTTTCCACGATTTTGTAAGTTAAGAAAGGCGTGGTATGCGAGACTTCCGCTAAAGCTTAGGAAAGGAAATTACTTGCAATCAGGCAATTGTCAGACGTTGGACCATTTAGCACGAAGATTCAAAGAAATACTGTTAATCTAGATACAATCCTATAGAACTCCACCGACAGTAAATATATCGATCTTCTTACCAGATGTGTAGTCTACATGCTCCATACAGTTAAAGTCACCAATTCGCGTTAGCAGTCAGAAACAAATATAGCTACCAGTAATTTTTACCTTTTCGTTAATTCGATTCCTCCTTTTTCCTTGTTTTGTTTTTTTTTTTACATAACTAAATGAAAATGTACATTACTATTATCAAAGAGATCTGCAAATTGACGAGTGTTGGGCGGAAATTGTTGACGAATACTCTAAAGATTTGGAAACTTGGAGAAATTTCAAGTTCATCAATTGCCCACAAAATAGAAATTGCTGACTGGATATGCACGACAAAGCGATTACAAATTTACGCGACAAAGCGATAAATAATTTCATTCGAATCTCTTAATTTCTCCTCTCGTCTATGAACGAGAAATCTTGCGGCTTATTTTTCCTGTTCTTTTTTCCTTAGTTTCTCTAGAATAAGAATCAGTCGTGGTTTGGACGTTCATTCAAAAAAATTGGTCCGGAAATTGAGTGCAATCTTGAAGCAAAATGCTATCAGTTCCGTAAATCTTGATGACCAAAGTGATTTCCAGATGATGTCAGTGATTTCGCTATCCCTTGCGCTCGTTGTTAGGAAGCACGGAGCTCCAAAATATCGCACGGAAATTGTTGACAAATAGTTTTAAGATTTGGAAAATGCATATACCTGAAACTTGGAAAAGTGTCATGTTCATTTACCTCCTGCAACATCGCAAACCCTAATTTGTCCGACAAAGTTTTTTTTTTCGCTATATCAAAATCAAGTGTGTTTGCACAATGAACAAGAGAAATTTTGGGGAAATAAACCAATCTGCAATTTTACGCTTAATCAAAACTAACAAAACAAAATTCTGGAGCGTGATTGGTTATATTTTTGTTTATATATTAAAATTTCTTGAATTTATCACTTTTGACATTTATTAAAATACACTTCTTGCCAGCTTCTATTCTTCTTTACGATGTACCAAAGATGCCCGCGGTGGCAAAAGGGGAATTACGAATTAAAGTGACGTTTATAAGCTGGAGCGAAAAACTCGAAAATCATAATTGCGTTTGCTCCACAACCTCGTGGAATTTTAAATAACGGTCATACGACCGATAAAGCTCGAGAAGAACAAATCTGTAGAGTAACAAGCACGGACATAGCTTTCTGTTTCGCAGAATTTCTCACTAAGTTAGAAGGAAACTCTGCACACGTTGGTTCTACAGACTTGGACTGTATACTATCGGTTAACTTGACTTTATTCTTCACAATCCAACATTACACGTTCTGTTTTTCGACCTAACTCAATCCCATCTTTTTTGAGAAACAAAAATGCTTTGTTTTATTAGCTACGGATACACACACCCAGATACGTAAGTCCGGAGTGGTTAGATAATTTAAGCTAACTTGACAAAGTTCCAGTTTTGTTTTACACATTCTTCAATGATTCGTGGCCACTAATTTCCTGTTACGTCGGCTTGCTCGACAATCATAATGTTGATCTACGCATGCGGTTTTACTAGCGACTATTTGATTAAATACATCATTGTTTAGTTTGTGAAGGCTCGATCACACGATGCCGGTTAATACTTCCTTTGACATTCCACAAATCAATGTTAGCGACAAGAAATAATAACTTACTTAATCAACTACTAAATATACCGGAACAGGAAAACTTTCTTATGAGCACGTGCAAACCTTTCACGACATTCTGTGTCATCCGAGGGAAGCTGGAAAACATTAAACACATTACATGTACAACTAGAGATGATTTTAAAAATGCACTCCTTTAATATGAACGCGGAATTAACCCTTTCATTTCCAATATCTCAATGGTAATTCTCCCTAATGTTGGTCGTACATTTCTAATAATCTAAGTTCGGAGAATTTGATGTTGTATCACATGAAAATGACTGAACGAGATTTTTTTTCTATTCTCATCACTTGCTTGCTTAACATTATATTGATTTTGTAAGGAGAAATTATGTCTTGGTCACTTCTAGGGGTGCATGAAAGGGTTAACAGTCAAATGATTCAACGCAACAGGACTCTAATTTGGGCCGAACTTCGATTTTTTTTTCCGTTGTAACTGATGAGCTCCATTTATTCCTTTCTCGGGCCTTTTGCATTACATGTACGTATGTTTTGAAAGGAAATTTTTATTTCAGTTTCTTGCCTATAGTTTCATCAGTCATTGCATAAAAACAGTACGGTATGTTTCTGTCTCCAAAGATATGGGATTTCCTTACCTGATGGTTCTATATGGCGAGTGATAACTAGGTCATCGATATCGGATTTAATTATTCGTGAGGGGAACGTTTTGGACAAGCTTGAAGGTAAGTACTGCATCAAATTCTTATAATCGACAAACATGAAAATGTTTGACAACCAGAGACCATAAGCAGCTAAGCAGAAAAATCACGATTCAGGAGTTGGAACTTAAAGATAATTATACGAAGTCTTTGCACACTCGGTTTATAATTTAATCCGAATACGAAGCTTTAGCCGAGTTGTTTGTTAATGGACGGTTCTCGAACTACCACAGAAAACTCTAAATACTGTCCGCATTACTATACTGGAAGCCCAAGGTTTGTGATTGAATTAGTGGACAAAAAACGGACCAAACCTAAGAAGCACAGAAAGAAAATTGTTTCGTTTGGTATCCTGTTTTATTCTGAGCAGAGTTATCAACGACAAAACATTTTGTATGTAATTATCACTTATTTGGGGTTCACAAATTACCGTCAACAATTTGCTAGACTGGTGTCACCTGATATGAAACCATGATGTCTATTTTGATCACGCATTCGCGAAAGTGCATGTAGCCGATTGAAAGACTTAGGCCCAGTTCAGAAGTCGTGCTTCTGCCATGAACAAAACAGGGCAGAAAAACGGCGTCTGAACCAAACCTTTTAATTAAGTTCGGTAAAGAATTTAAGTTCGACAACCCCCGCCGTGCTACACGACTCTGGCACGACAAAATTCATAAATTATACTAATGTACTTCGGCGGGATTGCGTTACCGTGGGGAATTCACGAGAATAATTCTCCTTTATGGGGTATGCGCTAAGAGTGCTTCGGTAAATACTAAATTTCGCACGACATTAGCCCGACATCTGAATCAGAGTTGTGCTGGCCTAAGTGAATCAAGTGCGACATGGGATTCAGATCTACCTGACAGGGGAATCTCAGTAGTTTGAAGCTCTGAGGATTTCTGAGAAGATTCGACATCCATAGTTTTTGTTTGTCTTGTGTTTAATGAGTCCAGGGAAAACTTTTTTTTTAATTTGTCACGCAAATTTTTTGTGGTAGCTAGTTCAAAAGAGTGTCACAAAATCGTTCCTCGAATGCCACACATCACTAAGAAATTATACTGAGCAAAGACAATGCATGTTAAAAAAAAACGTATACATTTACCTCGACGTTTTCCTGCAATAAACAATGTTAGACGATGAAACGCGACTCTAAACATGTATCAATCTGATCAGGTTTTCCTGTGCTGTCGTCATAGTTATTGACGTTTATTTTTATTTTATGTGCATAGATTAATTTCATTTTCTTTCCTTTTCCTTTTTAAGTCATTTTTTACCATCAGGATGCTAAATATGACATGTTTCTGTCTCCAAAGATAAACAACTTCCTCCACACGACTAATTTTCGCTTGTCTTTATTTTCCAGTGGTTGAAATTTGATTCATTCGAGTAAGGAAAGTTTTGGAGGAGTTTGAGGGTGAGTACGATTTTTGTCTTCTTTTAGCATATTCTGTCAGAACTCAAGGAGGAATGAATGATGTAAACGATGTACGATTTAACAAAACGAGTCAAACCTTTATTTAGTGTTTTTTTTTCTTTTTTCCGCTTTCAACCGTTCGGGTTTAATTGCTCTTAGTACGGCTTTTTGTATTAATTATATTCTGCTACGAAAAACTCCCTTCAGCTTCTTGCGTTTAGTTTCAAAGTCATAGCAGCGAAACATTAAGATTTGTTCCTGTTGCTAAAATATAAACTTTGGACACCTTATGGTTCTGCATAGCTAATACTGACTCGTTTTTCTACTCAGCGAGAGGAATTTGATTAATTTGTAGGAAGGAAACGTCACAAGAGTTTGAGGGTAAGAACCACATCACAATCAGCTATGCTATTCTGGGGAAAAATAAAACAACTTAACCCTTTTTTCCCCAGAAGTGATTAAGATGTAACTTCTCTCTATGATATCCATAAATCATCCTCCAAACAGGCGGTGAGAATAATTTAACTTATCAGGTAGAAGTTTTTGTCTTGATCGAAGACCAATTTCTCGTCACTAATGTACATGAAAATGTGTGGCAGTTAGACGGGAGAAGGGTTTAAGAGCGAATTACAAATCAGGAGTTGTCTAGAGGCTAATTTATAAAAGTCTAACAAACACACGGCATGCACGGATTTCCTACTTAATTTGAATTACTTCAGTCCCAAGGCTTTGATCGAATTCTTTTTTGTGTGCTGGATTACAGCATGTTCTCTGAGATCTGCGAGCAAACATCCGAGTGCTGCTAAAGCATGGACGAATACCAGTTTGAATCTTATACCGCACCCAGCGTGGCAGAACCGCTGCGCCTGATCTACGCAGATGCATAATCGCAAAACTATCTGCACTTCATCATCTTAAGTTCCAATTGTAAAATAGCTGTCTACTGCAATTTAAGCTCATAACTGTCACGCGACGAAAGTACAATAGGAGCGGTTTGAATGAGTTTGTTTTGCGTTTATGTTCAGCTGAGAAATGAATTCATGATCAGTGTAGTGTGAGGTCTCGGGTCGGAGTTGTGTTGGGCCTTAGTGAATCAAGTGCCACGTAGGATTCAGATTTAACTGACAGAGCAATTTCATTAGTTTGAAGTTGCAGGGATTTCTTAAGAGGATTCAACAAAGTGTCACAGAAGTTTTCATTTTCATTTAATAAGACATCACGATCTGATTAAAACTTGGTCGTTTTGTTATTGTGTACGATTTAACAAAATGAGTCAAACCTTTATTTAGTGATTTCTCTTTCTTTTTTCTGCTCTCGACCGATCGGGTTTAATTTATCAGCTAATGCTGACTTGTTTTTCTTCTCAGAGAGAGGATTTTGATTCATTTCTATGGAGGAAATCTATGCAGATGTATAATCGCAAAACTATTTGCATTTGACCATCTTTAGTTCTAGTTTTAAACTAGCTGTCTACTGCAATTTAAGCTCATAAGTTTCGCACGACGAAAACATAATAGGAGTTGTTTGAATGAGTTTGTTCTGCCTTTATGTTCAGCTGAGAAATGAATTCATGATCAGTGTAGTAAGAAATCTCATGTCGGAGTTGTGTTCGGCCTTAGTGAATCAAGTGGGACGTGGGATTCAGAGTTATAACTGTCAGAGCAATTTGAAGTCTGATGATTTCTTAAGAGGATTTAACTGCTATAGTTTTTGTGTTGTTTGGTGATTGAACAATGAGTTGAGGGAAAACTTTTTTTAAATTTGTCACACAAATTTGTCAGGGTAGCAAGTTCAAATAAGTGTCACAGAATCTTTCGTCAAATGTCACACATCACCAAGAAATTATACTCAGCAAAGAACACAAAGGTTAAAATGATACGTCTATATTTCATTTAGCTCGACGTTTTGTCGCAATAAACAATGTTAGACAATGAAACGCGACTCTAAACATGTATTAGTCTGATCAGGTTTCCTGTGCTATCGCCTTAGTTATTTGCGTTTATTTTTATTTTATGTGCATAGATTCATTTCATTTTCCATCCTTTTCTTTTTTACGTCATTTCTACCATCAGGATGCTAAATATGACATATTTCTGTCTCCAAAGATAAACAACTTCCTCCACACAACTAATTTTCGCTTGTCTTTATTTTCCAGTGCTTGAAATTTGATTCATTCGAGTGAGGAAAGTTTTGGAGGAGTTTGAGGGTGCGTACGATTTCTGACTCAAAACAAATTCCAGCATATTCTGTCTGAACTCAAATAAGGAGGAATAAAATAAACTTCCCCTTTGAATGATGTAAACATTGATTGCTATAGGAACAACGCTTTTTGGGGCAACGTTTGGGGGCCGTATTTGCCTGTCGTGACAGAAATATTTCCGCTATATGACAGATATTTTACCGCAATAGAAACAACCCTTTTACTTGCACACATGATAAAATAAATAGATATTCTCTTCACAGTGTTGATACAGAATCCAGCAATCAGATGATGAGAATAGCTCAGTCAAGCAGCATGAGGGTGTAATCTTGATTTGACACCAAATTCTCTCTAACACTTTACAAAGAAATTTATGGAAGATAGAAGTCAGACTTATTAACTTAGTAACAAACTGCCTTCTTCATAACTAAATTGCTGCGGTCTCGAAGCCAACTTTTCCAACATCATAGCAACTGAGATATCGACTATACAACAGATCAAATCTAAGAGATTTAATTCAAGGCCGGGTGATGGAAGAGAGACCCCGTTCTCATCAAAGGGACGTTTTCATGCTACAAACGAAAAACGTTGAAATCATAACGGCTCAAAGATATGATACGTAAATGCGAATGTAGAAAAAAACAGTTGCATCACCAATCAAATTCAAAAAAGAGCGCCAAGTTAGTTTTATGTGTCATATAGGGGAATGGTTTGAATGAGTTTGTTTTGCGTTTATGTTCAGCTGAGAAATGAATTCATAATTAGTGTAGTGTAAAGTCTCGGGTCGGAGTTGTCTTGGGCCTTAGTGAATCAAGTGCCACGTGGGATTCAGACTTCACTGACAGAGCAATTACATTAGTTTGAAGTTCTGAGGATTTCTTAAGAGGATTTAACTGCTATAGTTTTTGTATTGTTTTGTGTTTGAACAATGAGTTGAAGGAAAACTTTTTTTTAATTTGTCACGCAAATTTGTCAGGGTAGCAAGTTCACAAAAGTGTCACAGAATTTTTCCTCAAATGTCACACATCACCAAGAAATTATACTGAGCAAAGAAAACAAATGTTAAAAATGATATGTCTTTATCTTATTTACTTCGACGTTTTCCCGCAATGAACAATGTTAGACAATGAAACTTGACTCTAAACATGTATCAATCTGATGAGGTTTTCCTGTGCTGTCGCTATAGTTATTGACGTTTATTTTTATTTTATGTGCATAGATTAATTTTATTTTCCTTCAATTTCGTTTTTACGTCATTTCTACCATCAGGATACTAAATATGACATGTTTCTGTCTCCAAAGGTAAACAACTTCCTCCACACGACTAATTTTCGCTTGTCTTTATTTTCCAGTGGTTAAAATTTGATTCATTCGAGTGAGGAAAGTTTTGAAGGAGTTTGAGGGTGAGTACGATTTCTGACTCAAAACAAATTCCAGCATATTCTGTCTGAACTCAGATAAGAAGGAATAAAATAAACTTCCTCTCTGAATGATGTAAACATTGATTGCTTTAGGAACAACGCTTTTTGAGGCAACGTTTGGGAACCGCATTAGCCTGTCGTGACGACAGATTTCCGCTATATCACAGATATTTTATCGCAATACAAACAACCCTTTTACCTGCACACATGATCAAATATATAGATTTAGGCAAGCCTAAAAGCGGAGCTTGCATTTTTTTTCCCGCACGTCAAAAAAACTAAAGCCCCTATTATGGATAAAGTGCGTGGTAATATTAATGGATTTTCATTCGAAACTTCTCCGTGTCCGTGTAGAGGACTGATTATAAGAGAATGCCAGTGGTACAGTTGGCCGCGCATGCTAAAAGTAGCACCTTGTACGGTCGGTCGTACGGTCGTAAGGTCGTACATTTAAATTTTTTCGGCTTGATGGGTTATTACTATTTTGTATAATTATGGGGCAACGCTCTGCGAGCTCCGCTTACATACAGTTAATCTCTTTATAGTGCTGATACAAAAATCAGAAATCAGATGATGAGAATAGCTCAATCAATCAGCATGAGGGTGTAATCTTGTTTTGACACCAACTTCTCTTCAACACTTCACAAAAAATTTAAAGCAGATGGAAGGGAGACTTACGAATCACATCTTAGCAGTCAGAGGGTCAACACTATGAAATACTCTTCTAAGTCAGAATCTGAGCCTAATAACGACTAAGTTGAACAGTTTTTATCATGAAGCTTTTACCAGATTTTTTCGCTGCGCAAATTTTGTGGAACTAAATCGAACACCTAATACCAAACTGCTCTCCATATAACTAAAATGCTTCAGTCTCAAAGCCAACATCATAGCAACTGTGGTATCGAAATACAACAGATCAAATCTATGGGATTTAATTCAAAGCCGGATGACGGAAGAGAGGCCCCGCTCCGATCAAGGCGAAGTTTTCATGCTACAAACGAAAAACTTCCAAATTATAACGGCTCAAAGGTATGATGCGTAAATGCGAATGTTAGAAAAAAACAACTGCATCACCGATCAAATTCAAGAAGAGCGCCAAGTTAGCTTTATGTGTCATATAAGGGAGTCAGAAAGCAAAACTTTTCATTTTCATTAAAAAAGACATCACGATCTGATTAAAACTTGGTCGTTTTGTTATTGTGTACGATTTAACAAAATGAGTCAAACCTTTATTTAGTGATTTCTTTTTCCTTTTTCTGCTTTCAACCGGTCAAGTTTAATGTCCCCTCACAACGGCTTTTTGTATTAATTATATTCTGCTACGAAAAAATCCCTTCAGTTTCTACTAGCTGTCTACTGCAATTTAAGTGTCACGCGACGAAAATATAATAGAAGTGGTTTGGATGAGTTTGTTCTGCGTTTATGTTCAGCTGAGAAATGAATTCATGATCAGTGTAGTGTGAGGTCTCGGGTCGGAGTTGTGTTGGGCCTTAGTGAATCAAGTGCGACGTGGGATTCAGGTTTAACTGACAGAGAAATTTTATTAATTTGAAGTTCCGGGAATTTCAGTTAGAGGATTTAACTGCTATAGTTTTTGTATTGTTTTGTGTTTGAACAATGAGTTGAGGGAAAACTTTATTTCCATTTGTCGCGCAAATTTGTCTGGGTAGCAAGTTCAAATAAATGTCACAGAATCCTTCCTCAAATGTCACACATCACCAAGAAATTATACTCAGCAAAGAAAACAAATGTTAAAATGATACGTCTATATTTCATTTAGCTCGACGTTTTGTCGCAATAAACAATGTTAGACAATGAAACGCGACTCTAAAGATGTATCAATCTGATCAGGTGTTCCTGTGCTATCGCCATAGTTATTTCAGTTTATTTTTATTTTATGTGCATAGATTCATTCCATTTTCCTTCCATTTCGTTTTTACGTCATTTCTATCATCAGGATACCAAATATGACATGTTTCTGTCTCCAAAGGTAAACAACTTCCTCCACACAACTAATTTTCGCTTGTCTTTATTTTCCAGTGGATGAAATTTGATTCATTCGAGTGAGGAAAGTTTTGGAGGAGTTTGAGGGTGAGTACGATTTCTGACTCAAAACAAACTCCAGCATATTCTGTCAGAACTCAAATAAGGAGGAATAAAACAAACTTCCCCTTTGAATGATGTAAACATTGATTGATTTAGGAACAACGCTTTTTGGGGCAAGGTTTGGGAGCCTTGTTCGCCTTTCGTGACGACAGACATATTTCCGTTATATCCCAGATATTTTATCACAATACAAACAACCCTTTTACTGTTTTTTTTGAAAGAAAATAATAGGAGTGGTTTGAATGAGTTTTTTTCTGCGTTTAAGCTGAGAAATGAATTCATGATCAGTGTAGTGTAAGGTCTCGGGTCGGAGTTGTGTTGGGCCTTAGTGAATCAAGTGCCACGTGGGATTCAGATCTAACTAACAGAGCAATTTCATTAGTTTGAAGTTGCGGGGATTTCTTAAGAGGATTTAACTGCTATAGTTTTTGTATTGTTTTGTGTTTGAACAATGAGTTTTCAATTTGTCACAAATTTTTCTGAGTAGCAAGTTCAAATAAGTGTCACCGAATCCTTCCTCAAATGTCGTACATCACCAAGAAATTATACTTTACAAAGAAAACAAATTCTTAAAATAATGCGTGTATATTTCATTTAGCTTGACGTTTTCCCGCAATAAACAATGTTAGTCAATGAAACGCGACTCTAAACACGTATCAATCTGATCAGGTTATCCTGTGCTGTCGTCATAGTTATTGGTTTTTTTTTGTTTGTTTTATGTGTATTGATTCATTTCATTTTTCTTCCTTTTCGTTTTTAAGTCAATTCTACCGTCAGGATGCTAAATATGACATGTTTCTGTCTCCAAAGATGAACAACTTCCTCCACACGACTAATATTCGCATGTCTTTATTTTGCAGTGGTTAAAATTTGATTCATTCGAGTGAGGAAACTTTTGGAGGAGTTTGAGTGTAAGTACGATTTCTGTCTCAAAACAAACTCCAGCATATTCTGTCAGAACTCAAATAAGGAGAAGTAAAATGAACTTCCCCTTTGAATGACGAAAACATTGATTGATTTGTTTTGAACAACGCTTTCTGAGGCAACGTTTGGGAGCCGTATTCGCCTGTCGTGACGACAGAAATATTTCCGCTATATCACAGATATTTTATCGCAATACAAACAACCCTTTTACTTGCATACATGATCAAATATATAGATTTAGGCAAGCCTAAAAGCGGAGCTTGCATTTTTTCTCCCGCACGTCAAAAAAACTAAAGCCCCTATTATGGATAAAGTGCGTGGTAATATTAATGGATTTCCTTTGCAACCTCTCCGTGTGCGTGTAGAGGACTGATTATAAGAGAGTGCCAGTGGTACAGTTGGCCGTGCATGCTAAAAGTAGCACCTTGTACGGTCGGTCGTACGGTCGTTTTTTCGCATGTCTTTATTTTGCAGTGGTTATGTCTTTATCTTATTTACTTCGACGTTTTCCCGCAATGAACAATGTTAGATAATGAAACGTGACTCTAAACATGTATCAATCTGATCAGGTTTTCCTTTGCTGTCGCCATAGTTATTTGCGTTTATTTTTATTTTATGTGCATAGATTCATTCATTTTCCTTCCATTTCGTTTTTACGGCTTGTTGGTTTATTTCTATTTTGTATAATTATGGGGCAATGCTCTGCGAGCTCCACTTACATACAGTTAATCTCTTTATAGTGCTGATAATAAAAAAACTTAGAAATCAGATGATGAGAATAGCTCAATCAATCAGCATGAGGGTGTAATCTTGATTTGACACCAACTTCTCTTCAACACTTCACAAAAAATTTAAAGCAGATGGAAGAGAAACTTACGAATCACATCTTAGCAGTCGGAGGGTCAACACTATGAAATACTCTTCAGAGTCAGCATTTGAGCCTAATAACGACTAACTTGAACAGTTTTTGTCATGAAACTTTTGCCAGAACTTTTTGCTGAACAAATTTTGTGGAACAAAATCGAACACCTAGTAACAAACTGATTTCTGTATAACTAAAATGCTTCAGTCTCCACGCCAACATCATAGCAACTGTGGTATCGAATATACAAAAGATCAAATCTATAGGATTTAATTCAAGGCCGGATAACGGAAGAGAAGCCCCGATCTGATCAAGGCGAAATTTTCATATTAAAATCGAAAAACTTCGAAATTATAACGGCTCAAAGATATGATGCGTAAATGCGAATGTTAGAAACAAACAGTTGCATCACCGATCAAATTCAAGAAGAGCGCCAAGTTAGCTTTATGTGTCATATAAGGGAGTCAGAAAGCAAAACTTTTCATTTTCATTAAAAAAAGACATCACGATCTGATTAAAACTTGGTCGTTTTGTTATTGTGCACGATTTAACAAAATGAGTCAAACCTTTATTTAATGATTTCTTTTTTCCTTTTCTGCTTTCAACCGGTCGGGTTTAATTTTCCCTTCCAACGGCTTTTTGTATTAATTATAATCTGCTACCAAACAATCCCTTCAGTTTCTTGTGTTTAGTTTCAAAGTCATAGCAGCGAAACATTAAGATATGTTCCTGTTACTAAAAATAGAAACTTTCGATACCTGATGGTTCTGCATTGCTAATCATGATGCTGACATTTTTTTTCTTCTCAAAGAGAGGAATTTGATTCATTTGTATGGAGAAAATCTATGCAGATGCATAATCGCAAAACTATTTGCACTTGATCATCTTTAGTTCCAGTTTTAAACTTGCTGTCTACTGCAATTCAAGCCCATAAGTGTCACGCGACGAAAATAAAATAGAAGAGGTTTGGACGAGTTTGTTCTGCGTTTACGTTCAGCTGAGAAATATATTCATGATCAGTGTAGTGTAAAGTCTCGGGTCAGAGTTGTGTTGGGCCTTAGCGAATGAAGTGCGACGTGGGATTCAGATTTAACTGACAGAGCAATTCATTAGTTTGAAGTTGCGGGGATTTCTTAAGAGGATTCAACTGCTACAGTTTTTGTATTGTTGTGTGATTGAACAATGAGTTGAGGAAAAACTTTTTTAAATTTGTCACGCAAATTTGTCTTGGTAGCTAGTCCAAATAAGAGTCACAGAATCCTTCCTCAAATGTCACACATCACCAAGAAATTATACTCAGCAAAGAAAACAAATGTTAAAAATGATACGTCTATATTTCATTTAACTCGACGTTTTCCCGCAATCAACAATGTTTGACAATGAAACGCGACTCTAAAGATGTATCAATCTGATCAGGATTTCCTGTGCTGTCGCCATAGTTATTTGCGTTTATTTTTATTTTATGTGCATAGATTCATTTCATTTTCCTTCCTTTTCATTTTTGCGTCATTTCTACCATCAGGATGCTAAATATGACATGTTTCTGTCTCCAAAGATAAACAAATACTCCACACGACTAATTTTCGCATGTCTTTATTTTGCAGTGGTTATGTCTTTATCTTATTTACTTCGACGTTTTCCCGCAATGAACAATGTTAGATAATGAAACGTGACTCTAAACATGTATCAATCTGATCAGGTTTTCCTTTGCTGTCGCCATAGTTATTTGCGTTTATTTTTATTTTATGTGCATAGATTCATTCATTTTCCTTCCATTTCGTTTTTACGTCATTTCTACCATCAGGATATTAAATATGACATTTTTCTGTCTCCAAAGGTAAACAACTTCCTCCACACGACTAATTTTCGCTTGTCTTTATTTTCCAGTGGATGAAATTTGATTCATTCGAGTGAGGAAACTTTTGGAGGAGTTTGAGGGTGAGTACGATTTCTGACTCAAAACAAATTCCAGCATATTCTGTCAGAACTCAGATAAGGAGGAATAAAATAAACTTCCTCTCTGAATGATATAAACATTGATTGCTTTAGGAACAACGCTTTTTGAGGCAACGTTTGGGAACCGCATTCGCCTGTCGTGACGACAGAAATATTTCCGCTATATCACAGATATTTTATCGCAATACAAAAAAACCCTTTTACTTGCACACATGATCAAATATATAGATTTAGGCAAGCCTAAAAGCGGAGCTCGCATTTTTTTTCCCGCACGTCAAAAAAACTAAAGCCCCTACTATGGATAAAGTGCGTGGTAATATTAGTGGATTATCATTCGCAACTTCTCCGTGTCCTTGAAGAGGACTGATTATAAGAGAGTGCCAGTGGTACAGTTGGCCGCGCATGCTAAAAGTAGCACCTTGTACGGTCGGTCGTACGGTCATACATTTAAGTTTTTTCGGCTTGATGGGTTACTACTATTTTGTATAATTATGGGGCTACGCTCTGCGTGCTCCGCTAATATACAGTTATTCTCTTTACAGTGTTGATCCAAAATCCAGAAATCTAATGAAGAAAATAGCTCAATCAATCAGCATGAGGGTCTAATCTTGATTTGACACCAAATTCTCTTCAACACTTCACAAAAAATTTAAAGCAGATGAAAGGGAGACTTACGAATCCGAACTTAGAAGTCAGAGGGTCAACACTATGAAATACTCTTCAAAGTCAGAATTTGAGCCTAACAACGACTAAGTTGAACAGTTTTTATCATGAAGCTTTTACCAGATTTTTTCGCTGCGCAAATTTTGTTGAAATAAATCGAACACCTAGTACCAAACTGCTCTCCATATAACTAAAATGCTTCAGTCTCCAAGCCAACATCATAGCAACTGTGGTATCGAAATACAACAGATCAAATCTATGGGATTTAATCCATCAGGATGCTAAATATGACATGTTTCTGTCCCCAAAGATAAACAAATTCCTCCAAATTCCTGCCTGATCTACACAGATGTACAATCGTGAAACTATCTGCACTTGATCACCTTAAGTTCCAGTTGTAAACTAGCTGTCTACTGTAATTTAAGCCCATAAGTGTCACGCGACGAAAATATAATAGAAGTGGTTTGGATGAGTTTGTTCTGCGTTTATGTTCAGCTGAGAAATGAATTCATGATCAGTGTAGTGTCAAGGCCAAGTTTTCATATTACAAACGAAAAACTTCGAAATTATAACGGCTCAAAGATATGATGCGTAAATGCGAATATTAGAAAAAAAACAGTTGCATCACCGATCAAATTCAAGAAGAGCGCCAAGTTAGCTTTATGTGTCATATAAGGGAGTCAGAAAGCAAAACTTTTCATTTTCATTAAAAAAGACATCACGATCTGATTAAAACTTGGTCGTTTTGTTATTGTGTACGATTTAACAAAATGAGTCAAACCTTTATTTAATGATTTCTTTTTTCCTTTTCTGCTTTCAACCGGTCAGGTTTAATGTCCCCTCACAACGGCTTTTTGTATTAATTATATTCTGCTACGAAAAAATCCCTTCAGTTTCTACTAGCTGTCTACTGCAATTTAAGCCCATTAGTGTCACGCGACGAAATTAATAGGAGTGGTTTGAATGAGTTTTTTCTGCGTTTATGTTCAGCTGAGAAATGAATTCATGATCAGTGTAGTGTGAGGTCTCGGTTCGGAGTTGTGTTGGGCCTTAGTGAATCAAGTGCGACGTGGGATTCAGATCTAACTAACAGAGCAATTTCATTAGTTTGAAGTTTCTGCTATCAACCGGTCGGGTTTAATTTAACCCTTACTACGGCTTTTTGTATTAATTATATTCTATTACGACAGAATCCCTTCAATTTCTTGCGTTTAGTTTCAAAGTCATAGCAGCGAAACATCAAGATACGTTCATGTTGCTAAAAATATAAACTTTCGACACCTGATGGTTCTGCATTGTTAATGCTGACTTGTTTTTTTTCTCAGAGAGAGGAATTTTATTCATTTGTATGGAGGAAATCTAAGCAGACGAATAATCGAAAAACTATTTGCACTTGATCATCTTAAGTTTCAGTTGTAAACTAGCTGTCTACTGCAATTTAAGCCCATAAGTGTCACGCGACAAAAATGTAATAAAAGTGGTTTGAATGAGTTTGTTCTGCGTTTATGTTCAGCTGAGAAATGAATTCATGATTAGTGTAGTGTAAGGTCTCAGGTCGGAGTTATGTCGTGCCATAGTGAATCAAGTGCCACGTGGGATTCAGATTTCACTGACAGAACAATTTCATTAGTTTGAAGTTGCGGGGATTTCCCAAGAAGATTTAACTGCTATAGTTTTTGTATCGTTTTGTGTTTGAACAATGAGTTGAGGGAAAACTTTTTTTCCATTTGTCACACAAATTTGTCTGAGTAGCAAGTTCAAATAAGTGTCACAGAATCCTTCCTCAAATGTCACACATCGCCAAGAAATTATACTCAGCAAAGAAAACAAATGTTAAAAATAGGTCCGCAATGCGTACATGTGTGGCTTACAAATTTGAGCTGCTTTTTAGTGTCTGGTGTCTCATTGGGTTTCTATTAGAAGAGCTAATATCTGATTGCCATTAGATAGTTTTCAATATCGATCCTGTTCATCAATAACACAAGATAAATAGCATAAAAAAAGTCCTGAAATGTTCATTCTGAAGATGAGAGTTATTGGCCAAACTTTGTTATTGGAGGTCTCATTTTGACAAGAAAGGTTGCACATGTAACCCAAGGATTTTAGGAACTGAAAAAACATCAGCATAATCTCCCATAGAGGTCTGATAGATTCAGTCATGATTATGTTTACGTAACGAAGTGGAATTGACTTCTGAAGTTTGTAGGTTGATTGTCTTGTCCAAGGCAAGTGATGTGAAATGAACTCTAAGGAAGAATTTAATATGAATATTTTTGGCATTTTGTGTACCAGTACACAAAATTAAAATAAATTTTTCACAAACATCAAATGTTGAGCTCATAGCGTGTGTGCAGTTTAAAGTACTTGAAAAATTTACAAGTGCTCATCAGCTCATCATACGAGAAATCATGTTATTAATTATTCATAATGTATACATGAAAGATACACATTTTCAGGAAATCAACAAACTGATGGCAGATAAATTTGACAGTATTGACTAAATGAAGTATGTGCCATCAAAATTTGTCCTTCAGCTGAATTCTTACTCAGAAATGCAATTTTGTTAGTTTTTATCAATATACATAAGAGTATCCCAGCTTTTGTATATTTTTGTCAGCTACTGCATGTATCAATCAGAACAACCTACTTTGTGCAAATCTGATTGGTTCCTAATGTGATCTATTATTGCTGGGCCTAGTTTATATTATTTTGTACATGAGTTATTACTTGAAAAAGGCACCTAGCTATTTTTAGCCAATCAAAAAAGTGTAACTTTTCATGTATGTCAGTATTGTGATGAATTCACCAAACCAAACAAGTAACTGAAAAGGAGTTGTAGTCTACGAAATAAAGGCCTTGTATTGCTACCAAGCATAGATACCAATGCTTATCTGAACTATTATGAAGAGAATCTAGAAGACTGCTAAGCTTGAAGGAGGTCATGAAATCTTAAGGTCTCAATAATTCTGGCCATAACTTGGAAAACATAACACTAATCACATTTCAGTTAACATTAAAGCACTAGGCTCCTATTCATATTTTAATAAAAGCAAAACCACTTTGTCACTGAGTTTCAATGGATTACTCCCCAAAGTTTGGAATCAATCACAATAGACATTTCGCACCGTGTTAATGACAAACCGCAGTTTCGGGTTAGGCGTTAGACGTTTGTGACTTTCATTGGTTTAGCGAAAAGTATGTAAACATGGAAGTATAATTTCATTTAAAGAGGCCGTCAAATTGAATTTCCAGACAACAGCAGTGTTTGATTTTCTAATGGCAACAAAAAAGTCCTGTTTTCACTCACTGGCTAAAAATTGTTTATTCTATTCGTATTGGATGACACGTAATGCTATGGGTGGCAGGGTATTCTGCAGTTTAGCCAAAATTTTTATCTCAGCATGTACTAAAAAGACTGGTTGAGTAATTTTCTTACTAAGCATGTGGTATAAACAGAAATTCAGGATAAAAAACGTTCCGCTAAATGACTTACGTGAAATGTGACTGCACAGAGTCAATAATAACTCCTAAGTTTCAATGTGGCACGACCTGCACTGAAGGTCCAGACCATGAAATGTTGGCCTGTGAGAGCACAACTCCACGCTGTAATCCGCACTTAGAAGACAAGCCGACTATAGGAAAGCCGGCGTGTGAAATCTAAGCAACAAAGATGAACGAAAAACTAGATAAAAAACCGGTCTTCGACAGCGTGTTACAGCTACCATTAAAAAATAGTCGCTTTCTGAAGCTTTGAAGCTCAGGCAACTTAGCCGAGCATAGACTGGAACCTATCTTCGACGATAGTAAACCACGTGACAAGCGCTCTGTTCACCGTGACAAATCCAGCCAGGAATAAATATCTTCGATCACGACGTAGTGTGGTTTACAATTCGTGTAAGCCACACAAAAATGATACGTCTCTTTTATTTACCTCGACGTTTTCCCGCAATAAACAATGTTAGACAATAAAACGCGACTCCAAAGGTGTATCAATCTGATCAGGTTTTCCTGTGCTATCGCCATAGTTATTTGCGTTTATTTTTATTTTATGTGCACAGATTATTTCACTTCCTTTGTACGTCATTTCTACCATCAGGATGCTAAATATGACATGTTTCTGTCTCCAAAGATAAACAACTTCCTCCACACGACTAATTTTCGCTTGTCTTTATTCTCCAGTGGTTAAAATTTGATTCATTCGAGTGAGGAAAGTTTTGGAGGAGTTTGAGGGTGAGTACGATTTCTAACTCAAAACAAATTCCAGCATATTCTGTCAGAACTCAAATAAGGAGAAGCAAAATAAACTTCCTCTTGGAATGATGAAAACATTGATTGCTTTAGGAACAATGCTTTTTGAGGCAACGTTTGGGATTCGTGTTCGCCTTTCGTGACGACAGAAATATTTCCACTATATCCCAGATATTTTATCACAATACAAACAACCCTTTTACTTGCACAAATGATCAAATTTAGTTATTCTCTTTACAGTGTTGATACAAAATCCAGCAATCAGATGGTGAGAATAGCTCAATCAATCAGCATGAGGGTCTAATCTTGATTTGACACCAAATTCTCTTCAACACTTCACAAAACATTTATAGCAGATGGAGGGGAGACTTAGGAATCACATCTTAGCAGTCAGAGGGTCAACACTATGAAATACTCTTCAAAGTCAGAATTTGAGCTTAATTACGACTAATTTAAACAGCTATTGTCATGAAGCTTTTGTCAGATTTTTTCGCGGAGCAAATTTTGTTGAACTGAACCGAACACCCAATAACAAACTGTTTTCTGTATCAGTATCCAAGCCAACATCATAGAGACTGTGGTATCGGATATACAACAGATCAAATTTAAGAGATTTGATTCAAAGCCGAGTGACGGAAGAGTGGTCCCGCTCCGATCAAGGCGAAGTTTTCATGCTACAAACGAAAAACGTCGAAATTATAACGGCTCAAAGGTATGATACGTAAATGCGAATGTTAGAAAAAAACAGTTACATCACCCATCAAATTCAAGAAGAGCGTCAAGTTAGCTTTATGTGTCATATAAGGGAGTCAGAAAGCAAAAACTTTCATTTACATTAAAAAAAGACATCAAGATCTGATTAAAACTTGGTCGTTTTGTTATGGTGTTTCGATTTAACAAAATGAGTTAAACCTTCATTTAGTGATTTCCTTTTTTTTTTTCCTTTTTTTTTTTCTGTTTTCAACCGGTCAGGTTTAATTTGCCCTTACTACGGCTTCTGTGACGACAGAAATGTTTCCGCTATATCACAGATATTTTATCGCAATAGAAACAACCCTTTTACTTGCACACATGAACAAATATACAGTTATTCTCTTTATAGTGTTGATCCAAAAACCAGCAATCAGATAATGAGAATATCTCAATCAATCAGCATGAGGGTGTAATCTTGATTTGACACCAAATTCTCTCTAACACTCTACAAAAATTTATAGCAGATGGAGGGGAGACTTACGAATCACATCTTAGCAGTCAGAGGGTGAACGCCATGAAATACTCTTCAAAGTCAGAATTTGAGCCTAATTACGACTAATTTAAACAGCTATTGTCATCTCCGATATTATAACTGCTCAAAGATATGATGCGTGAATGCGAATGTTAGAAAAAAACAGTTACATCACCCATAAAATTCAAGAAGAGCGCCAAGTTAGCTTTATGTGTCATACAAGGGAGTCAGAAAGCAAAACTTTTCATTTTCATTCAAAAAGACTCACGATCTGATTAAAACTTGGTCGTTTTGTTATTGTGTACGATTTAACAAAATGAGTCAAACCTTTATTAAGTAATTTCTTTTTTCTTTTTCTGCTTTCAACCGGTCAGGTTTAATGTCCCCTCACAACGGCTTTTTGTATTAATTATATTCTGCTACGAAAAAATCCCTTCAGTTTCTACTAGCTGTCTACCGCAATTTAAGCCCATAAGTGTCACGCGATGAAAATAATAGGAGTGGTTTGAATGAGTTTTTTTTGCGTTTATGTTCAGCTGATAAATGAATTCATGATCAGTGTAGTGTAAGGTCTCTGGTCGGAGTTGTGTTGGGCCTTAGTGAATCAAGTGCGACGTGGGATTCAGATCTAACTAACAGAGCAATTTTATTAGTTTGAAGTTGCGGGGATTTCTTAAGAGGATTCAACTGTTATATTTTTTGTATTGTTTTGTGTTTGAACAATGAATTGAGGGAAAACTTTTTTTTTCAATTTGTCACACAAATTTGTCTGAGTAGCAAGTTCAAATAAGTGTCACAGATTCCTTCCTCAAATGTCACACATCACCAAGAAATTATACTCAGCAAAGAAAACAAATGTTAAAATGATACGTCTATATTTCATTTAGCTCGACGTTTTCCCGCAATAAACAATGTTAGTCAATGAAACGCGACTCTAAACACGTATCAATCTGATAAGGTTATCCTGTGCTGTCGTCATCGTTACTGGCGTTTTTTTATTTTATGTGCATAGATTCATTTCAGTTTTCTTTCTTTTCGTTTTTAAGTCAATTCTACCTTCAGGATCCTAAATATGACATGTTTCTGTCTCCAAAGATGAACAACTTCTTCCACACGACTTATTTTCGCATGTCTATATTTTCCAGTGGTTAAAATTTGATTCATTTGAGTGAGGAAAGTTTTGGAGGAGTTTGAGTGTAAGTACGATTTCTGACTTAAAACAAATCCCAGCATATTCTGTCAGAACTCAAATAAGGAGAACTAAAATGAACTTCCTCTTTGAATGATGAAAACATTGCATGAGAGTGTAATCTTGATTTGACACCAAATTCTCTTCAACACTTCACAAAAAATTTAAAGCAGATGGAAGAGAGATTTACGAATCATATCTTAGAAGGCAGGGTCAACACTATGAAATACTCTTCAGAGTCAGAATTTGAGCCTAATAACGACTAAGTTGAACAGTTTTTGTCATGAAGCTTTTGCCAGATTTTTTCGCTGGGCAAATTTTGTGGAACTAAATCGAACACCTAGTAACAAACTGATTTCTGTATAACTAAAATGCTTCAGTCTCCACGCCAACATCATAGCAACTGTGGTATCGAATATACAAAAGGTCAAATCTATGGGATTTAATTCAAGGCCGGATGACGGAAGAGAAGCCCCGTTCTGATCAAGGCGAAATTTTCATACTACAATCGAAAAACTTCGAAATTATAACGGCTCAAAGGTATGATGCGTAAATGCGAATGTTAGAAAAAACAGTTGCAATACCGATCAAATTCAAGAAAAGCGCCAAGTTAGCTTTATGTGTCATATAAGGGAGTCAGAAAGCAAAACGTTTCATTTTCATTTAAAAGGACATCAAGATCTGATTAAAACTTGGTCGTTTTGTTATTGTGTACGATTTAACAAAATGAGTCAAACCTTTATTTAGTAAATTCTTTTTTTTTTCTGCTTTTAACCCGTTGGGTTTAATTTACCTTTACTACGGCTTCTGTGATGACAGAAATATTTCCGCTATATCACAGATATTTTATCGCAATAGAAACAACCCTTTAAGTTTTACACATGATCAAATATACAGTTATTCGCTTTACAGTGTTGATACAAAATCCAGAAATCAGATGATGAGAATAGCTTGATCAATCAGCATGAGGGTGTAATCTTGATTTGACACCAAATTCTCTCTGACACTTAACAAAGAAATTTATGGCAGATAGAAGTCAGACTTATGAATCACTTAGCAGTCAGAGGGTCAACAAATACCCTTTAAACTCAGAGTTTTAGCCTAACTACGATTAATTCGAACAGTTTTTGTCATGAAGCTTTGGCCAGATTTTTCGCTGAGCAAATTTTGTAGAACTAAATCGAATACGTAGTAACAAACTGCCTTCTTCATAACTAAATTGCTTCAGTCTCTAAGCCAACTTTTCCAACATCATAGCAACTGTGGTATCGAATATAGAACAGATCAAATCTAAGAGATTTAATTCAAGGCCGGGTGATGGAAGAGAGGCCCCGTTCTCATCAAAGCGACGTTTTCATGCTACAAACAAAAACGTTGAAATCATAACGGCTCAAAGATATGATGCGTAAATGCGAATGTTAGAAAAAAACAGTTGCATCACCAATCAAATTCAAGAAGAGCGCCAAGTTAGTTTTATGTGTCATATAAGGGAGTGGTTTGAATGAGTTTGTTCTGCGTTTATGTTCAGCTGAGAAATGAATTCATGATCAGTGTAGTGTAAAGTCTCGGGTCGGAGTTGTGTTGGGCCTTAGTGAATCAAGTGCCACGTGGGATTCAGATTTCACTGACAGAGCAATTTCATTAGTTTGAAGTTCCGAGGATTTCTTAAGAGGATTCAACTGTAATAGTTTTTGTATTTCAGAACTCAACTAAGGAGGAATAAAATAAACTTCCTCTTTGAATGATGAAAACATTGATTGCTTTAAGAACAACGCTTTTTGAGGCAAGGTTTGGGAGCCGTGTTCGCCTTTCGTGACGACAGAAATATTTCCGCTATATCCCAAATATTTTATCACAATACAAACAACCCTTTTACTTGCACACATGATCAAATATAGTTATTCTCTTTACAGTGTTGATACAAAATCCAGCAATCAGATGGTGAGAATAGCTCAATCAATCAGCATGAGGGTGTAATCTTGATATGACACCAAATTCTCTTCAAAACTTCACAAAACATTTATAGCAGATGGAGGGGAGACTTGCGAATCACAACTTAGCAGCTGGAGGGTCAACACTATGAAATACTCTTCAGAGTCAGAATTTAAGCCTAATTACGACTAATTTAAATAGCTATTGTCATGAAGCTTTTGTCAGATTTCTTCGCTGAGCAAATTTTGTTAAACTAAATCGAACACCTAGTAACAAACTGTTTTCTGTATCAGTATCCAAGCCAACATCATAGCGACTGTGGTATCGGATATACAACAGATCAAATTTAAGAGATCTGATTCAAAGCCGGGTGACGGAAGAGAGGCCCCGCTCTGATCAAGGCGAAGTTTTCATGCTACAAACAAAAAACGTCGAAATTATAACGGCTCAAAGGTATGATACGTAAATGCGAATGTTAGAAAAAAAAACAGTTACATCACCGATCAAATTCAAGAAGAGCGCTAAGTTAGCTTTACGTGTCATATTAGGGAGTCAGAAAGCAGAAGTTTTCATTTTCATTGAAAAAGACATCACGATCTGATTAAAACTTGGTCGTTTTGTCATTGTGTACGATTTAACAAAATGAGTCAAACCTTTATTAAGTGATTTCTTTTTCTTTTTTCTGTTTTCAACCGGTCGGGTTTAATTTGCCCTTACTATGGCTTCTGTGACGACAGAAATATTTCCGTTATACTACAAATGTTTTATCGCAATAGAAACAACCGTTTAACTTGCACACATGATCATATATCCAGTTATTCTCTTTACAGTGTTGATACAAAATCCAGCAATCAGATGGTGAGAATAGCTCAATCAAAGAGTATGAGGGTGTAATCTTGATTTGACACCAAATTCTCTTTAAAACTTTACAAAGAAATTTACAGCAGATGGAAGGGAGACTTACGAATAAGATCTTAGCAGTCAGAGGGTCAACAAATACTCTTTAAACTCAGAGTTTTAGCCTAATTACGACTAATTCCAACAGATATTATCGTGAAGCTTTTGCCAGATTTTTCAAAGAGCAAATTTTGTAGAACTAAATCGAACACCTAGTAACAAACTGTTTTCTGTATAACTAAATTGCTTCAGTCTCCAAGTCAACATCATAGCGACTGTGGTATCCAATATACAACAGATCAAATCTATGAGATTTAATTCAAAACCGGATGAAGGAAGAGAGGCACCGCGAAATTTTCATGCTACAAAAGAAAAACGAAATTATAACTGCTCAAAGCTATGATGCATAAATGCGAATGTTAGAAAAAGACAGTTACGTCAACGATCAAATTTAAGAAGAGCGCCAAGTTAGCTTTATGTGTCATATAAGGGAGTCAGAAAGCAAAAATTTTCATTTTCATTAAAAAAGACATCAAGATCTGATTAAAACTTGGTCGTTTTGTTATTGTGTACGATTTAACAAAATGAGTCAAACCTTTCTTTAGAGATTTCTTTTATTTTTCTGCTTTCAACCGGTCGGGTTTAATTTAGCCCTTACAACGGCTTTTTGTATTAATTATATTCTGCTACGAAAAAATCCCTTCAGTTTCTTGCGTTTAATTTCAAAGTCATAGCAGCGAAACATCAAGATATGTTTCTGTTACTTTTCAGATTTAACTGACAGAAGAATTTCATCAGTTTGATGTTCCGGATTTCTTAAGAGGATTCAATTGCTATAGTTTTTGTATTGTTTTGTGTTTGAACAATGAGTTGAGGGAAAACTTTTTTTCAATTTGTCACACAAATTTGTCTGGGTAGCAAGTTCAAATAAGTGTCACAGAATCCTTCCTCAAATGTCACACGTCACCAATTAATTATACCGAGCAAAGAAAACAATGTTAAAAATGATACGTCTATGTTTCAATTACGTCGACGTTTTCCCGCAATAAACAATGTTAGACAATGAAAAGCGACTCCAAAGATGTATCAATCTAATGAGATTTTCCTGTGCTGTCGCCATAGTTATTTGCGTTTATTTTTGTTTTATGTGCATAGATTCATTTCCATTTTCCTTCCTTTTTGTTTTTACGTCATTTCTACCATCAGGATGCTAAATATGACATGTTTCTGTCTCCAAAGATAAACAACTTCCTCCACACGACTAATTTTCGCTTGTCTTTATTTTCCAGTGGTTGAAATTTGATTCATTCGAGTGATGAAAGTTTTGGAGGAGCTTGAGGGTGAGTACGATTTCTGACTCAAAACAAATTCCAGCATATTCTGTCAGAACTCAGATAAGGAGGAATAAAATAAACTTCCTCTCTGAATGATGAAACAATTGATTGCTTTAGGAACAACGCTTTTTGAGCCGACGTTTGAGAGCCTTATTCGCCTGTCGTGACGACAGAAATATTTCCGTTATATCCCAGATATTTTATCGCAATAGAAACAACCCCTTTACTTGCACACATGATCAAATATATAGTTATTCTCTTTACAGTGTTGATACAAAATCCAGCAGTCAGATGATGAGAATATTTGACACTAAATTCTCTCTAACAATTACAAAGAAATTTATAGCATATGAAACGGAGATCTTATCACATCAATCACATCTTAACGGTCAGAGGTTCAACGCTTTGAAACACTCTTCAAAGTCAGAATTTGAGCCTAATTACGACTGATCTGAACAGTTTTTGCCATGAAGCTTTTTGCCAGATGTTTTGCTGTGCAAATTTTGTTGAACTTAATCGAACACCTCGTAACAAACTGCTTTCTGTCTGACCACATTGCCTCATTATCCAAGCCAACATCATAGCGACTGTGGTATTGCATATACAACAGATCAAATCTAAGCCGGGTGACGGAAGAGAGGCCCCGCTCTGATCAAAGCCGCGAAATTTGCATGCTACAAGCAAAAAACGAAATTATAACGGCTCAAAGCCATGATGCGTAAATGCGAATGTTAGAAAAAAACATTTACATCACCGATCAAATTCAAGAAGAGCGCCAAGTTAGCTTTATGTGTCATATTAGGGAGTCAAAGCAAAAGTTTTCATTTTCATTAAAAAAGACATCACGATCTGATTAAAACTTGGTCGTTTTGTTACTGTGTACGATTTAACAAAATGAGTCAAACCTTTGTTTATTGATTTCTTTTTTCTCTTTTCTGCTTTTAACCGATCGGGTTTAATTTGCTCTTAGTACGGCTTTTTGTATTAATTATATTCTACTACGAAAAAAACGCTTCTGTTTCTTGCGTTTAGTTTTAAGGTCATAGCAGCCAAACATCAAGATATGGTCCTGTTGCTAAAAATATAAACTTTCGATAGCTTATGGTCCTGCATAGCTAACTGAATGCTGACTTGTTTTTCTTCTCAGCGAGAGGAATTTGATTCATTTGTATGGAGGAAATGTCACAGAAGTTTTAGGGTAAGAACCACATAACAATCAGCTATGCTATTCTGGGGAAAAATTAAAACAACTTAACCCTTTTTTTCCCAGAAGTGATTAAGAAGTAGAAGTTGTTGTCTTGATCAAACAACAATTTCTCGTCACTAATGTACATTAAAATGTGTAGCAGTTAGACGGGAGATGGGTTTAAGAGCGAATTACAAATCAGGAGTTGTCTGGAGGCTAATTTATAAAAGTCTAACAAACACACGGCATGCACGGATTCCCTACTTGATTTGTACAATTTCAGTCCCAAAGCTTTGATTGAATTATTTTTTGTGTGCTGGATTACAGCATGTTCTCTGAGATCTGCGAGCAAACATCATTGCGGCTAAAGCATGGACGAATACCAGTTTAAATCTTATACCGCGCCCGGTGTGGCAAAACTGCTGCGCCTGATCTACGCAGATGTATAATCGCAAAACTATTTGCACTTGATCATCCTTAGTTTCGAGTTGTAAACTAGCTGTCTACTACAATTTAAGCTCATAAGTGTCACGCGATGAAAATATAATAGGAGTGGTTTGAATGAGTTTGTTCTGCGTTTATGTTCCATTAATAAGTGAATTCATGATCAGTGTCGTGTGAAGTCTCGGGTCTTAGTTCAAAGACGATTCAAAGGCCGAGATTCTTGTTTGGTTTTGTTTCAAAAGGATTGAGGCTAACTTTTAGTATCAGTCAGTCACGCAACATTCTTGCATGGCTAGAAGCCGAACGACCTTTATCGAATGCTCAAATGTCACGCATGGCTGAGAAAAACTACTGGAAAAAATACTGCTTTTAAAAAATATTATTAAATATACCGCTACACCGTTGAAATATTTGTTGGCAATAAATGATGTTATGCCGCGAGGCTTAACCATTGATGAATATCGATGAAATGTTTTAGTTCTCATCGTGGTTGTTTGCGTTATTTCAAGAGTTTGGGAGAAGATGTATTTCAGATTATTGATTTTCTTTTCATTGTCTGTCACTCGATCAGAACTCTAAAAATAACACTCCTCTGTCTTCAAAAATAAACACATTTATTGCTCGCTTGCTTTCGCTTTCCTGGTGTTATTTGATTGATTCGCGCCAAAAGCTTCGGAAGAATTCAAGGATTGCTAATTAATAATTTTCTGTACACGGTCATTCAAATTTTATGATCATATAACAGAAAAATATTGGGCCGGTAATTCCTTTAAACTGCCTATTTATAACTCCTCTTAGACTGTTGTAAATATGAATCGTTTCAGTAACAACGACACAGTAAGTGAAAATTTTCGACCAGATTCTAGTACTGCACGTTCATTGCGTTTTACCTTTTATCTGATAGAAAATGATTCAAAGAATCAAAAATAATCCTCTTGCTAGCAGAACTGATTGACGCGAATATTCTCCTGAATAATTTCATCGAAAATGCAACAAAGAGGCAAGAGAATAAACAAATCTATCTTGAGTTGTAATCTTGACATAACACAAAAGTCTCCTGTTAATTTGTTAGAAAGGAATTGGTCGCTCCACGAAAGGAGAAGTGCTGTCTGATTTTAATAGCAGTTGTAACAGTTGAATGGTTACCAAATAGGCTACTCAAATTCTAAAGTTAACTCGACACCTTTAATCATGTATCGAAGATTTTGGTAGTTGACGTTAACTTTCCGAGCTCACCCCGACATCTTCCAACAAATTATACTGATAACAGTACTAGGGTGTCCCAAAAAACATCAGAGCAGTTGCAGTAGCAGAAATCTAAGTCTGATATTTCCGGAGGAGCGTGACTGTTTCATCTGATCCCATGTTTTATTTCAAGCAAAGTCATCACTGTAAAAACCAGTGAGTGTACTATAATCTGTATTCATTCACAAAATTGCGTAAAACGCACTGCGCCACAAATCGAAGTTTTCCTGTATTTCTTGAATGGCTTACATAGAATGTAGGCATTGGGCGAGCTATCAGTAATGATGACATTTCAACATGGCTTTTAAAGTTTAAAACAGGAACTGGTTAAGCACGTTGTCGCAAAAAAATTTGGCTCCATCCTGAGAAGAGTTTAAAATTCAGATTTAAATCAAACAATAAGCAAAACCACTGGTTTTATACCTTGTCACGGTGGACGTTTCCTCTCTCTACCTTTAGCAAAATTACCCTACATCTGATGCAAAAAAAAAAATTCAGATGCTAAAATAAGGTTTATCGCGTATCATATTGTAAATATATTGCAAAATTTAATATCGACTCAGTCAATTTGCTGCTTTTATAATTGAATCGATTTTACCATCTCAGTAGCGGATCCAGACCTTGAGCTAAGGGGGTGGGGGGAATTGTCGTTTGCCCTGCCGGTTTTTCTTCCTTCTGCGATTCTTTTTTTTTTTTTTACTCAAAATAAGGAAAGGGGGGGGCGGGGGTGGCCGGGCTCCCCGGACTCCTCCCCTATATCAGCCACTGCATATGAGGACATAATAATATGATTACTAATACGGTCGACCCTGTATTAAGCGGCCCGCATTTGGCGATCACCTTATATTAAGCGGTCAGTTGTCAAAATCGCGAATTGTTTCCTCTTTAATCACTGTAATTTTCACCTCTATTTAGCGGTCGCCTGTATCAAACGGTCGCGGTCACCCTCTACCAAGTCCCCCTGGCCTGTTTTTAATGTCTTTCACTTGTAATGAACGATCACTGAAAGTGAGACCACTCAAATAAAACTAAGAATAATCTTCCAAGTAATTTTTAATTCATGTTTCTCTCCCAAAATCAAAGGAAGTATTATTATAGTGAGATTCTGTACATTAGGTGGCCAGTTGTGGCATAAAGTGGCATTATATATCGTTTTTGATGATACCCCTAATCTGTAGAATCTCCATTTAGCGGTCATCCTTCCTTTCCCCGTGGGTGACCGCTTAATACAGTTTGACTGCTTATATTTCTAAGAATAAAGAAAATTTTATTGAACTGAGATGAAAAAAGAAAATAAATAAGGAAGATCTTCCTATCTTTATATACATATTTTCTTCATTTCAGCGGCCATCCTCTTAAACATTCGAAGACCATGATGGACAGCAAAGCAGAAGTCGAAAAAAACCATCAAAATAGCTTGTGCTGTTGCCTTATTCCTTGGAAACACTAAACGCTATTTAAAAGCACTCGAGCTATGCAACGAATGTTTAGTGGTACTGAATAACGTAACTCACAGTAAAGAAGATCATTTTACAAAATCCCTTTACCTTAGGATCTTCATGTTAATGTTTCGGGTATACTTCGACATCAATGATCACACAAGGAGTGAAAGATGCGCCGAAATAGCTGTTTCACTATCGCACGACACTGGTAACGCGATGATAGAAGCATTCTTCAGCGTAAGTCTGGCAAAAATGTATTTTGACCAAAGACGGCTTCAAGAGTCAGAAAAATTTTGGGAGAGAGCAAGCAGAATCTTAAAGGTCATTGGGAAGAAGGAAATGGAAGCCCACACCTGCACTTGTCTCGGACATGTTTCCCAAATGCAAAGCAAATATCAAAAGGCAAAAGGGAATTTCGAGAAGGCACTTGCCATCCACATGGAAATTAGAGACAAGAAGGGAGAAGCACACGCTCGCACAAACCTAGGAGCGGTGTTACGTTCACTCGGTGAATATCAGAAGACTAAAGAATATTTTGAGAAAGCACTTGCCATCTTCATGGAAATTAGAGACAAGAAGGGAGAAGCACACGCTCGCACAAACCTAGGAGCGGTGTTACATTCACTCGGTGAATATCAGAAGACTAAAGAATATTTTGAGAAAGCACTTGCCATCTTCATGGAAATTAGAGGCAAGAAGGGAGAAGCAGACGCTCGCACAAACCTAGGAGAGGTGTTACGTTCACTCGGCGAATATCAGAAGGCTGAAGAATATAATGAGAAAGCACTTGCCATCTATATGGAAATTAGAGACAAGAAGGGAGAAGCAGACGCTCGCACAAACCTAGGAAAGGTGTTACGTTCACTCGGTGAATATCAAAAGACTAAAGAATATTTTGGGAAAGCACTTGCCATCTTCATGGAAATTAGAGACAAGAAGGGAGAAGCAGTCGCTCGCACAAACCTAGGAGCGGTGTTACGTTCACTCGGCGAATATCAGAAGGCTAAAGAATATCTTGAGAAAGCACTTGCCATCAGCATGGAAATTAGAGACAAGAAGGGAGAAGCAGACGCTCGCACAAACCTAGGAGAGGTGTTACGTTCACTCGGCGAATATCAGAAGGCTGAAGAATATAATGAGAAAGCACTTGCCATCTATATGGAAATTAGAGACAAGAAGGGAGAAGCACACGCTCGCACAAACCTAGGAGAGGTGTTACGTTCACTCGGTGAATATCAAAAGACTAAAGAATGTCTTGAGAAAGCACTTGCCATCTTCATGAAAATTAGAGACAAGAAGGGAGAAGCAGTCGCTCGCACAAACCTAGGAGCGGTGTTACTTTCACTTGGCGAATATCAGAAGGCTAAAGAATATTTTGAGAAAGCACTTGCCATCTTCATGGAAATTAGAGACAAGAAGGGAGAAGCAGTCGCTCGCACAAACATAGGAGAGGTGTTAACTTCACTCGGCGAATATCAGAAGGCTGAAGAATATGATGAGAAAGCACTTGCCATCTTTATGGAAATTAGAGACAAGAAGGGAGAAGCACACGCTCGCAAAAACCTAGGAGCGGTGTTATATTCACTTGATGAATATCAGAAGGCTAAAGAATATAATGAGAAAGCACTTGCCATCTTTATGGAAATTAGAGACAAGAAGGGAGAAGCAGTCGCTCGCACAAACATAGGAGAGGTGTTACCTTCACTCGGCGAATATCAGAAGGCTAAAGAATATAATGAGAAAGCACTTGCCATCTTTATGGAAATTAGAGACAAGAAGGGAGAAGCAGTCGCTCGCACAAACCTAGGAGCGGTGTTACCTTCACTTGGCGAATATCAGAAGGCTAAAGAATATCTTGAGAAAGCACTTGCCATCTTCGTGGAAATTAGAGACAAGAAAGGAGAAGCACAAGATCGCACAAACCTAGGAGAGGTGTTACATTCACTCGGCGAATATCAGAAGACTAAAGAATATCTTGAGAAAGCACTTGCCATCTTCGTGGAAATTAGAGACAAGAAAGGAGAAGCAGACGCTCGCACAAACCTAGGAGCGGTGTTACGTTCACTCGGCGAATATCAGAAGGCTAAAGAATATCTTGAGAAAGCACTTGCCATCTACATGGAAATTAGAGACAAGGAGGGAGAAGCAGTCGCTTGCACAAACCTAGGAACGGTGTTACATTCACTTGGTGAATGTCAGAAGGCTAAAGAACATTATGAGAAAGCACTTGCCATCAACATGGAAATTAGAAACAAGAAGAGAGAAGCCTTGGCTCGCACAAACCTAGGAGAGGTGTTTGATCTCCTTGGTGAATATCAGAAGGCTAAAGAATATCACGAGAAAGCACTTGCCATCTGCATGGAAATTACAGACAGGAGTGGAGAAGCAGACGCTCGCTTTAACCTAGGAAATTGGTTTTTTAAACTTGGTGAATTTCAGAAGGCTAAAGAGTATTTCGAGAAAGCCCTTGCCATCTTCATGGAAATTAGTGGAAGAGAGGGAGCAATGAAATGTTTCCTTGGACTCGGAAGTTGCTTTCTTTCGCTTGGAAAATATCGGGACGCTCACGAACATGGGGAGAAAGCACTCTCTATTGCGATGGAAACCGGTAACAGAGCAAGAGAAGCGGAAGCGTATGGTATCCTTGGAGAGGTTCGTTATTCCTTACTTGATTATCAAAGGGCCAAAACATACAACGAGAAGCACATTTTTATCAGCACTGAGATTGGTGACAGACGTCAAGAGGCAATGGCATACCTAGCAAAAGCAAGGATACTTCGACATGGCAAACAAAACAAAGCTGTAGAATGCATTGAGAAGGCGCTCTTAATATTTAGTACTATTGGCGACATTAGAGGCGATTGTGCAGCCGTAGCTCAACTCTCTTACATTAAATTATTGCAATCAAAGTTCCAGGAGGCGGAGTCTCATCTTCGTGAATGTATTGCCAAGTATGAAAAATTGCGACATTCCTTGCACGGAAACGAGCAGTTTCAAGTATCTCTTTTAGATCATACAGGACTTTTTCCATACAAGATGCTTAGTGGATTGCTTTTTCATTCCACAAATCCTAAAGAAGCACTTTATGTCGAGGAGCTGGCACGGGCTAGGTGCTTGGCAGAATCTATGACACTCAACTTTTCCGCTGAAAATCACATCTCATCTGATCCCAAATCATGGTTCGGGATTGAAGAGATTTCAAGAAAAGAAGAGAACTGTACTGTCCTGTACATTTCGTATTATGATCGAATTGTTCGATTGTGGGTTTTGAAAAGTAACGGAGACACTTTATTCCGATCTTCCGAAGTAGTGGATGACAAGACTCTCATAGCGGAGAAAGCTTTCAATTTAAATAGCTTTTTCGACCATGATCTCCGCGGCTTTGGAATTTTACCTGCCCATAAATGCGAAGATCGATCTTTGAGTGAAACCATGCCGATATCACTTCACGACCAGAGCGAAGCAGACTTGCGAGGAGAGGAAACTCCAGAAACTACAAGAAGACTTAATTTGTGTTCCAAACTCATCATCACTCCAGTGGCCGATCTACTTACAGAGCCAGAGATCGTTATTGTACCCGAGCGTAGCTTGTACCGAGTCCCATTTTCAGCCTTAAGAGACAAATCAGACGGTAGATACATATCGGAGACTCACAGGATTCGCATCGTCCCTTCCTTGACGACTCTTAAGCTCATTCAGGACTGCCCAACAGATTTTCACAGCGAGATCGGTGCAGTAGTTGTTGGTGACCCAAAGGTAGGAAAGGTGTATTACATGGGAGGTGAAAGGACATTTGTACCATTGCATTGTGCAAGAAAGGAAGCAGAGATGGTCGGAGAACTGCTCGGAGTTCAGCCTTTGTTGGGAGAGCGTGCAAAGAAGCAGGAAGTACTTCAAGCGATGAATTCAGTGAGTTTGATTCATATTGCTGCCCACGGTAACGCCGAAAGAGGAGAGATTGCCCTCTCCCCCAGCCTTGCCACTAACACTATTCCAGAGGAGGAGGACTACCTTTTGAGGATCTCTGATGTATCACAAGTTAAGTTGCGAGCCAAACTGGTAGTACTCAGCTGTTGTCACAGTGGACGTGGAGAAATTAAAGCCGAGGGAGTTATTGGAATCGCTCGAGCGTTCCTAGCATCCGGCGCACGTTCAGTGTTGGTGACACTGTGGGCCATAGAGGACGAAGCAACAGAGAAGTTTATGAGGCGTTTCTACAGACACCTTGTTGATGGAGATAGTGTCAGTGAATGTCTTCATCAGGCCATGAAATGGCTGAGAAGCAACGGCTTTCCCAAAGTTTCCCAGTGGGCTCCGTTCATGTTGATTGGAGATAACGTGACATTTGACGTCAAGAAACAAAGGTTAGTTTTATTTCCGAAAGGTCACTAGACACACACTGAGTCACGTACAGAATCTGGTTTCGATTCAGTTAAGGTCAATGTAACGAAGAGAGGACGTGTTGGTGTACATTGCAATGTCTTACGCGTGCCTTCTCTGAACACAATGACATAAATAGTTTTGAGAATTCCAAATTTTAGCTAGAAAAATACCAGCGGCATACTGTGTATATGACCATTTTCAAACTCAGAATGATAGTTAAAGTTTTCAACCGCAATTAACAATTTGCAGAACCGGTGGGGCTGCGCGCGAATCAGCTACAACAATAGCGAAGATTATAATGACAGCAGTTTTTAAATGCAACCTTTAACTTAAGTATTTTTTTGTTTGTTTTTCTTTAGGAAAGAAGAAATTGACTGCGAAGGACAACAATGAAGCATAAAAGAAACAGTCAGCCAAGCCTTTCAAAAGATTGTCATGAATAATTTCATTGCATATAAATATATGTAACGGCAAGGGAAGTTTAAGTTTAATTTTTCCATTCAAGTAAACTTTAGAATGTATATCTTTATGTAGTTTCGAAAACGTAGATTGCGATTGGAAAGGTTTCTCTTTGTATGGAACTTTTTCCCAGTAACAAAGAATGTAGCGAAGCTATTCAGCTTGTAGTTGTTTCAGCGTGCGACCTAAATCACTTGATTACTTGATAGTTTTAATCGAATATTCTGTGAGTCAGTTATTTCTTATAAAGTTTCTTGGGAGTCTAACTTATTTGAGTAGAAAGGAGATCATATGCCTAATCTAAGTTAGTCGTGAACGAGCGGACCCCTTTGAGTAAGTTAAACGAGAAAAGGTAAATTGTTTAGTTTTAATTTTCAACCGGGGTCAGAAATGTGAGATGCAGATATGATTGATGTTTACACCGAATTATTCCATTAGATCAACTCATTTTGAGGTATTATCGATTATATGCTTGATCGAATGTTGTGTTTTTAAATAAAAGTAGCATAATTTGTAAATTAAATCGTGATTCTTTTAGTCATTTTTTTTGGCCAAACCCTTCAAATCTCACGCCCAAAGCTGCCTTCTCCTTATCACTTATCTGCAAAATATTTTATGTTATCCTGTTGGCATGTGACTCCCAACAAATCTGGAAACGAAACTCTACTTCGTATTAAACATAAATGTTGGTACACGCGCAATAAAGAAGGTGACTCATATCACATGGGAATTTTGCATTCCAATAGCTCTTGTCCATTGCGAATGACTGACGTTAATAAGAAGCACCTTTCCGATCATGCGCGTAACCCTGACACCAGACTCAGCCGTTCATGATATTTGCATTCTTATCCTCGGTTACACGCGTTTCCTTCGATTACTCAATGGTTCCTTCCGGTTTTTTTTATCATGAAAAAGTCTCATAAGTAAAAAATCAAGATTACTTCGCAACGAGATTTTGTCGCAAATGTGCTATTTTCTTTTAATTTAATTGGTCGTTGTTTTGATTTTGGGGAGACAGAAAAATCCAACGAGTTTATTTCATTTCTTTCCCTCTTCCTCTTATGACAGGAATGCTCTTTGCAAATGTCTTATGTAATCCCCCTTTTTTTGAGAGAACATTTTGGGTGTGACTTGCGTTTTTTCCATTTTACTTATTTGTGTTCTGAAAGACTGGTTACCCAGGAATTATAGGAAGAAAGAATGATTGCACATTTTGATCAAATCGAAGTTTCCTGGTCAAGTACTTTGTTCATAACAGAGGATGTAAAGACTTCCCATTTAATCCCCAGATTTCCGAGTACACTACAAGAAAACGAGTTGAAGTTGGAAATTATCCGAGAGCCTTAGCGAACTTCGCCAAAAACATACGTCCAAGAAAACCTTATCTTCGTCGTGCACTTAGCGTTCAACGATCTGCCTAAAAAAAATAATTGACCTTACAATAATATTCCAGAAGACAGGATATATTTATAATAGTCACGCGCAGCCGAATTCTTCCACAGCACGTGCACCAACGTGGTGCCCTTCAAAAGTAAAGTTATCCGCAAATCACTCAGTAAACACGACAATGGACAAGAAAAAGATAAAAGACGTTCGATAGTGCTTTAGAACCCTCTATTTTGATAGCACATAACGGTTCCTTTCCGTGTTTTGACCTCCACCAGAAAAAAACAACAACAACAACAAAAGCAAAAACACAAAGTTAGTAGTGTCTCTCACAACAGCTGATGTTGAAGAGAAGTACAGGGACTCTCATCTCGTAATGACATTCCTCCTTCTTAACATTCAAGATGTAACAAAAATTACTTCAAAAACCAACCTTCAAGCACGTTAAAGTACTCCAAATTTATATTTTCTAATGATAAGCAGAGAGCATCCCGGCGATAATTCATTTATTCAACTACCAAGCAGCTAATGAAAATTGTACATGCAGTACCAAAGAACACATCCATTTTATATAAATATAAACATATAACAAAAAGTATGGATTTGACAACAACTCCCTCTCTGTTCATCTTAATAATCTTAATTACCTTTTGCTCTCTAAACATTTTTAAAAATTGCAATAAATAATAAATTATTAATAACTAATAATGAAATTTACATCAAACTATTATAAATCTATTAAAATACACAATAACCAAATCTAAGACAAGTTTCTGTAAACCAGATCTGCCAGCACAGAGCAGTCTATTGAAAAGTTCACACATCAATCAGAATTCCAAGTCATTCTATTTGGAGGTTGGTTTGGCTACTGTTAACTCTTCCTCTTAATTAAGCAAACACTTCCTATGACTAACCACTTTGTAAATACAAACTTTTTCCTTGTCATGAAATGTTTTGGAAAAGAACCGCGACCAGTTTAGTCACCAGATATTTGACATTTTTTCTGTTAGTTTTATAGTTCTCGGACATTAAAAACACAAAGCATTCCAGAGGTTTTCTGCCCTCCAGTACCAAAAACACTGATAGTTTTGTCTGATTTACAAATCCAAACTGCGTAATAGTTATGGAAGATTCTTGATTTCATGAAAAATGAGTGATATTGTGGATAAAGGGATTTGAAGGAAATGTTTCAAACATGAAAAATAAATAAGTATTTAACTACAGTTAAAGTTGCCTGATTCAGCCAATAATTGCTTCTGAAACTACTCTTACTAGTATGTTTACTTTATAACAACTGATTAGGCTGTAAAAAAAAGTCATCAGTTGCCCAAAAAGTTTCTACTAGTTGTTTTGATTTTTCTCTACATGTAAGTAAATTTTTTTCTTGGCGTAAGAAGGGTTCTTTGAGAGAGAACCAACTGCTTATCACTCCTCTGATAATACTGTAGGGGAGCTCTCAAAATAAAGAAAAATCTCTAAAAAATCAGTTTATACATTAAATATCCTGGCCATTCAGTTGTGACTATTAGAAGATTTCTTTAAATAACAAATCCACCTTGTTTCATAAAATAATTTATGAGTTTAATATTTTACTGAAAATTGCTTGCTCAATAAATTAGTAAGAGTAGCTAGTTAATCCCTGACAGAAATAAAAGGAATGCTTTACACAGTAAGCTAGCACATACAGAGGATAATTTTCATCACATTCACACAAGTTTTTAATCAAAACATGTAAATGGCTGCATAGAAAAGAGCTCTGAGTTGCTTGTGATAGACAGCTAGATTCTCCTTCCAAAATAGCATGTATTCCATTGTGAAACAAAGGGAGAAGTAGCAGTTACATCACAACTCACTCAAAGCTTTATTCAATGCATTCCCCTTCAGTTTTGTTAGCAAAAGTTAAGACTTGCATTTATCCAAACCTCAGATACACTTTAAAATCAATATGCACTACATTGATCTGCTCAACCTTGATGCAACATTTTAAAATGTTCCAAGTACACATATAAAAGACAGGCATAAAGAAATTAGAGACCCATCATTCGATACTCATTTGTGCCTCTATGCTAGACCCAAACAAACATATCAGTCTGATTCAAAACAGATGTTTGCACTGTCCATATTCTGTATTTACAAGTATAAGAAGAGGAAGAACATTTTTGGTCATCTCATGACCCAAGTATAAATTGTCCTCTTAACAAATAATTATGCTCCTAAGCTCATATGTGTAAACAACCTGAGTGCTGTCCTATTTTAAGTGATTATGAAGAGCATCACTGCTCCAGCCTCTATCAACTGTAAGCCAACTGTTGGCTGACAGATAACCCACAGGTTACAAATTGGCCATCAACAAAAGTTTTAAATGGATTTTAAAGCAATATACCTGCCAATTAACCTCCAAAATAATTCTTTGACTTGGTTTTTATGCATGCTTTTGATGTGGATCTTACTCTGCATACACTGAACACTATTAAAATGACTTAATACCACATAAGATTCAACAAAAACATTTAGGCAACAATCTCTTGAACAATGAAGTATGTCCAATGAGCCTATTGGCCAACTGTCAGGTGGACTGTCGGCCAATTGTTGATTGTGAGTTGACTGACAAGCTTTTTCAGGGAGTTGTTCTTCACAATTACCCTATTTTCTTTGTTTAATTGATAAAACACACACTTGGGACCCTGGGAGTAGGTTTATCCCTTGCGAAATGGCTTTTGGAATTCCTAGGAATTCCTAGGATTTTCCTAGGAATTCCTAGGAATAAAGGTGTGAATTTTCACGGTAAATTCGGACTGGGAATTCCTAGGAATTCCAAGGAATTCCCAACCATAACAACTCTGGTTCTAAAAACCTAGAAATTCCTAGAAATTCCCAGAAATTCCCAGACATTCCCAGAAATTCCCAAAAATTCCCAGAAATTCCAAGTTTATAGCCAACAGGACTTGGAATTCCTAGGAATTCCTAGGAATTCCAACTCAGAGAACCAATGACTTTCCCTGAAAAGCTGTATATCTAAAAAATTCCTAGGAATCTCTGGGAATTTCTGGGAATTTCTGGGAATTTTTGGGAATTTTTAGGAATGTTTCAGAATTACTGGGAATTTTAAGCAAAAATTTGAGGCTAATGATATAAAATAAATACTTTAAATTAAAAAAACCCAGCTAAAATTCAAGTATTCAATGAAATTTATTTAGAAGCTTAATTTAAGGCTTACATGTAAACTGTTTTTGATTAATTATTAACATCAATGTGTGGTAATATTAGGATGGAATTTGATTTATTTTTCTTTTCTTGAAAACTTCATACGGATTAATCCTCAATTACAGCTTTTCATATAAAATAGTTCTAATCAATCATTAAATTTGGTTTGACACAAATTGTGAATAAAATCTGTTGATTCTTTTCCATAAAATACAATATCTTAAGTTATATTTGAAAACCAAGCACTCTTGGGAGTGAAGGGGCTAATTACAGTAAAATAAAATTGATTTTTTGATTAAAATCTTGTTGTAACCGTAACAATAAATTAGAATGAAGTTATCCTAAACTGCAAACTTAGCTGCTGTTTGTACTGTTTGTATTTTTTTTCCTGGGCTCACAATGAGTTGGCCTTGAATGAGGTTGTCAACAAGAACCTTGACCATTTTGTATCTGGATTCCTTGACATCTGAATTTGAAAAAAAATAATATATTAAAATATGTATGTTTAAAGCTCAGACCAGGCTTTTAAGATGGCTATGAGGAAAAGGGCATTCATTGGATTCTCAAATTTAGAAATCTCTGTTATATTGAGTGACTTTCATATTGGAGTTAGTACATCTCTCTCATGGATTTTACTAAAAAAGGGCTGAATACATTATTTTGTTTTTACCAAGGAGGGCTTCTTTATGTACTAAGGTTTGTTTAATAACAGTTGCTATTTTGAATCTTGAATGTTCCCAAACGTGACTAGAGGAATCTTGAAACCTTACTGATAGGTTTATTTCATTGTAAAGCATAATAAGCTTAAGAAACTGCGGCATGCAAGTGACCGATTCGATTCTCAGAATTATTCTAGTTTCAGTTGCGCCGAGCGTTATGTAAGCTTAATTCAACCCGCTACATCTATTCTTTTATAAGATTTTGATCACGTAACGAATATCGCAATTTTTACTCACCTCAAACTTTCAAAATCGTAGCTTTACAGACGGCCATTCGACCCTTGTTTGTACCAGTCAATATGTCAACTGTTGTCCCTTCTTTTAACTCCACGGCGCCAACGACTTTCTTTTCTTTTACAACACTCACGCTATTCTCGTTTTCCCATTGAACCACAATAAAAGCTATCTTTAGAAATGTTATATTAAGCAAAACAGTTGAGAAAAGCGATCAACCGATGAAAAGTACATTCAAAGATGAGCGCCAAATGGAGTCTTCTTTGTTTCCGATCACGGGCATGATCACGTGGATCTTCTAGGACTTGTCATTGGCTAGCAGAGAGAATCCGCTGGCTTGCCGATTGCAGTGTTAGGAGAAGTGCCCAACTTTATTCTGACTTCTCCGACCGGTTCTCTGCTTCTAGAAGATGGATAGCTTGGTGATATAGATAAAGATGTGAGCTCACTCTATGTAGAAATAATCGACAAGAATCGATCGTATTACAAATGCTCAATTTGTGGCCGAAAGTTGTCGAAGAAACAAAGACTCGAAACTCACTTGAGTTGTGTTAGTGGCAAAGGTGAGAAATAACACAAGCCAATCACAGTTTTGAATGCGACTACAAATCGTCTTTTACCCTCATATTTATAAAAGAAGGATACCACATTCGGAAGTATAAGAGATACATAGATGATCCCAGTGTACCAGTACCTAAATCTACAAAGCTTGACCGTAGAAAGCGTTCAGCAACACGTTCCAACACCGCCATCTCGATTCCTCAGTCAGTCGTTTCCACTGAACTTAAAGCAGTATTGACAACAGAGTAGAGTGCGTCTTACAAAGGAGAAACATTTGTACAAGAGACAGAAGTAGCTATATGCGATTACAGAGGTGCGTTGGAACTCTGGTCCACAAATAGTTATGCACTGCCCGAAGTATAAAACAATTTTGTTGATAGCTGACAGACAGAGAAGAACAACAAGTAAACTTAAGAGCTGTTATTATTGAAGTGTGACTAGCACTTTTCATTTTTATATAAAGAAGGACTTGTAATTTGCACCAAAAATAAAAAGATGTAATGTTTTTTGGGAGATCCAGCGATTGGGACATTTAAGAAATTAAGTTATGAAAGGAAACTTAGTTGGTATTTCTCACTACTAACAAGTCTTGTTGACAAATATTTTCAGATCAGAGTTTCAAATAAAGTAAATTGAAGACGTCATATAAAAGGTGTTTTTCCTCAAAGGGAACATTGACTACCTCTGTCTTGTCTGCATGCCAAATGTTTGCAAAGTGTGTGGATGATCCACAAGTATTGGAACTCTTACAAAAATGTTTTGTAAGAATAAAAACAGCAAAACAAATTACAGCAATTAGTCATGAAAATAGAGCAAAAAACTGAAAAAAAAGCAGCAACAACAATCATGAAAAAAGAAAGATTAATTAGGTGTTGAATTTGTTTGTCTAAGGCATGAAATTTCTACTAAAAGTATTGTCAACAAAAAGTCTCTGACAGCGTTGGAGGCAACTAAGCTTGACTGTTCCAAGGTTTTCTAACAAAGGCAACCAGTAATGTAGGTTAGGGAAGTAAGATAACAATGTAATTATTGTTAATTATTGTGGAAGTTGGCAATTTCTAGTTAACATAACTGACAGCTGGTTCATGAGAAAATCCATATTAATGTAAAGATTTACTAAAACTTAGTTTGAGTAATAAATTTCATGATCTTTAAGTTATAAACATGTACATGTATGTATATCTCTTGGTAAGTTTTGTATAGCATACCTTTTATTGAGCCAAAGTTTTAAGCCTCTGAAATTACTCTTTTTCTTAAAACCTTCACATTCAAGGTATTTCTTAGAATTTATGTGGACCTCAGGGTATTAAAATTGCCTCAAATTCAATTCCCAGAAATTCCCAAGAGTTCCACACTTCTTAAATTATAGGTAGTTTGTAAAGCTGAGAATTCCTAGGAATTCCTAGGGATTTCAAGTCCTCACAAAACTGGAGTCTTCCTTTCCCAGAAATTCCCAGTAATTCCAAGCTTTTTAAATCAGAGCTAATTTGCATAGTTGGGAATTTTTGAGAATTCCTAGGAATTCCTAGGAATTCCTAGGAATTCCCAGAAATTCCCAGAAAACTGGGAATTCAGTTTGCAAGGATCATTTGCATAATTGGGAATTTTTGAGAATTCCTAGGAATTCCTAGGAATTCCTAGGAATTCCCAGAAAACTGGGAATTCAGTTCGCAAGGGATGTACGATCATAATATATCAGTTGCTTGCTACCATGCAGAACCACGCCAAAACAGAGAGCATAAGGAGTACAATCTGTGGGAAGTGCATGGGAGAGCCGCCAGAAATTGGTAGCTGGGAATGTTCAAAGTCTTCGGAAAGAAACAGTTTAACAAGAAGACAGTCATACTGATATAATCTTGTAAATAAAATAAGAAAGATGGTAAGTTTTGGACTTGGTAAAGAAATAGAGAAAGACTTTTTTTTTTGTCTTGTCAAGAACATGGAACAAGGAAAAGATTACGAGTTAATTCCCATAAGCAATCAAACCTCAGACCTTTGGGTTCCATGCTCTGATGCTCTTAACCACTGAGTCACAGAGGCTATGATGAGCATGGCCCATTGCAGATTTCTACACCTTTACATCAGTATACATATTCTACATACTGTTATCCATACATTTCCCAAGGTGCTGATAAGGAGAACTTGATTAACAATCAAGAGCTACTTTAGTCAGTGATCATTGCCTCTATTCTTGTGACTTTAATGTGTGATTTTGGGCTGATATTGTTTGGAGAAATCAGATGTTAGTCTCTCTTAAAGCTCAAAAGGTATATGGCTTTCATTACAAGTAGGTTCCCTTGCCATAAATCTTTGTTTGTTTGTTTGTTTGCTTTCTCTATCAGTTGTTGTCAATTGTAGTAATATCATATATAATGGCAAATTAACCCTTTACACCCTAACATCAGTATGTATATTCTCCATACTGTTCTCCATACATTTCCTAAGATGCTGACGAAGAGAATTTGTTTAAAAATCAAGAGCCTCTTCCTTTATTCTTGAGACACTAATGTGTGATTCAGGGTTGATTCTGTAAGGAGTAATTTGATGCTAGTCACACTCAGGGGTCAGAGATTTATATATATAAATATATGTAACATTTTAACTCTGACCCCTGGGAGTGACCAGCATCAAATTACTCCTTACAGAATCACCCCTGATATACACCATATAGGGTCAAAAGTATAGACTTACCAAGATCTATAATCACTTCATTTGAAGGGGGTCCTAAGCCTGCCTTGTTCTGGGCCCTGACTCTAGCATTGTACTTTCCATTTGGAAGTCTCAGGCCGCCATATTCAGTACTTGTAGTTTCGGCTTTGTAATTGGTGACTTCCACGAGAGACCTTTAGCCACATATTGAATAACATAACGCTTGATTTCTGTGCCACCATCTGTTGATGGGGGATCCCATTTCAGTTGGATATAAATTGCTGCTTCATCAAATACTGTTTGTGTTTTAAGATTTCTTGGTGGTGATGGTGGAGCTGTAACAAAAAGTATCCTTACAATTTAGTTGAGAATTAGAGAGATTTCCACTCTGATATCAACTGACAACAGCAAACTAAATTTAAGACTCCCAGCTAACATCCATTGAACAACCTAGAAGCAACTCAAAAGCTAGACATTTGGCAAAATGGAATCTATTTGTTAACCCTTTACAGTCTCTATCATCATTATGTATTTTCTCTCTACTGTTCTCTATACATTTCCTAAGGTGCTGACTAAGAGAATTTGTTTAACAATCAAGAGTTTCTTTAGGTGGTGATCATTTCCTTCATTCTCATGACCTCAATATGTGATTCTGGGATGATATTGTAAGGAGAAATTAGATGCTGGTCACTTTCAGGGGTTACAGGATTAATGTTTATCGTATGATAAAAGGCAAAATGATGTTAATGGTGACCCCATTAGATCAGAATTTAGACCAAATAAAAATGCATTATTTAAACCTTTACACTGTAACATCAGTATGCATATTCTCCATACTTCTCCCTAGACATTTCCTAGGTTCTGACAAGGAGAATTTGGTCAACAATCAAGATATTTTTTAGTCAGTGTTCTTCTCCTTTAGTCTCAAGACCTTAATGTTTGAGTTAAGGGTGATTTGAGAGGAGAAATTAGATGTTAGTCACTATTAGGTGTTAAATGGTTAATAATTCAGGTTATCATAGGAGGGGAATTCTCCTTATCATATATGGTATCAAGCAGATATCTTGCAAAGAAAGGAAAAAATCAATAACAAGGTATTGTTTAATTTAACACAAAACTTTCACAGCTAAAATTCAAAGAAATGTAGGGCAGACAGATGGGAGAATTGATACAAAGATCTTGTGTGTAACAGGGTTAATAACACATACTAAGCTTTTTGACATTGACTGCATGGTATTTTGTTCTTGGCTTGGAATTTCTCAAACTCAACATCCTCTTTGGTAAGCATTCGTAGGTAGCTCTTGCTAGCTGTGTCATCATGCCATCCCTTGGGTTACTGTTGTGTTTGATGGGATATGCATCCACGAGAACATTGCTGTATCGCCCTCCGGAATCGTCACCACACAAACTACTGTTATCTTGTGGTTCAACCAAGACTCTTTACTGACATCAGAGGCAGACTTATCTATCAAGAGATCTAGAATATGGCAAAAATAGCACATGAACGATCCTCAAAATCAGAGACTAAAAGGAGAAGAGCACGCAACTAGCTTCCCTATTTTGTACATATGCGTTGTTAGATATGTATTTCAATTGTTAAGGAAAATAAATTTGTCGTTGCTGGTTGTACACAACAGTAGGTTTGATCTCCAAAATTTGAACACAACTGAGGAAATATGAACTTTCAAGCCAGTAGAGCATTTTCTTTTTTCCTGTCAAATTTTAAATAATTTCAAGCAATTTAGGTAATAAAAAGAGGTACTTCAGCCAGTAAATGTTGCCATTTACTGTCTGAAAAGAAGAACACTGCTAAGTTCCTAGTTTTTACCTCCACTATCAAAAAGTAATTATGATGTCATGACATAGAGTTTGTTTAGAGATTGCAAAGAGAAACAATCTTTCAAAGATAGAGTCATTTTATCAACTAAGCTGGTGTAAACTGGCCACCATAGAGAGCTTCTCAAGCAGCCTGTCACCCTTTACCTCCCATGAGTGACCAAGACAGAATTTCTCCCAACAAAATTGATACAATATCCAACAGACAAATGACAAGAATAGAGAAAAATATCAATTAGGGGATTACAAGTTGATCTAATACCTAATTCTCCAAGCTAAACCCTTGCGAAATGGCTTTTGGAATTCCTAGGAATAAAGGTGTGAATTTTCACGGTAAATTTGGACTGGGAATTCCTAGGAACTCCTAGGAATTATTAACCATAACAACTCTGGTTCAAAAAACCTAGAAATTCCGAGAAATTCCCAAAAATGCCCAGAAATTCCCAGAAATTCCAAGTTTATAGCCAACAGGACTTGGAATTCCTAGGAATTCCAACTCAGAGAACCAATGACTTTCCCTGAAAAGCTGTAAATCTAAAAAATTCCTAGGAATTTCTGGGAATTTTTGGGAATTTTTAGGAATGTTTAAGAATTACTGGGAATTTTAAGCAAAAATATGAGGCTAATGATATAAAATAAATACTTTAAATTAAAAAAATCCAGCTAAAATTCAAGTATTCAATAAAATTTATTTAGAAGCTTAATTAAGGCTTACATGTAAAATACTTTTGATTAATTATTAACATCAATGTGTGGTAATATTAGGATGGAATTTGATTTATTTTTCTTTTCTTGAAAACTTCATACGGATTAATCCTCAATTACAGCTATTCGTATAAAATAGTTCTAATCAATCATTAAATTTGGTTTGACACAAACAGTTGAGAAAAGCGATCAACCGATGAAAAGTACATTCAAAGATGAGCGCCAAATGGAGTCTTCTTTGTTTCCGATCACGGGCATGATCACGTGGATCTTTTACGACTTGTCATTGGCTAGCAAAGTGAATCCGCTGGCTTGCCGATTGCAGTGTTAAGAGAAGCGCCCAACTTTATTCTGACTTCTCCGACCGATTCTCTGCTTCTAGAAGATGGATACCTTGGTGATATAAATAAAGATGTGAGCTCACTCTATGTAGAAATAATCGACAAGAATCGATCGTATTACAAATGCACGATTTTTGTGGCCGAAAGTTGTCGAGGAAACAAAGACTCGAAACTCACTTGAGTTGTGTTAATGGCAAAGGTGAGAAATAACACAAGCCAATCACAGTTTTGAATGCGACTACAAATCGTCTTTTACCCTCATATTTAGAAAAGAAGGATACCACATTCACAAGTATAAGAGATACATAGATGATCCCAGTGTACCAGTACCTAAATCTACAAAGCTTGACCGTAGCAAGCGTTCAGCAACACGTTCCAACACCGCCATCTCGATTCCTCAGTCAGTCGTTTCCACTGAACTTAAAGCAGTATTGACAACAGAGTAGAGTGCGTCTTACAAAGGAGAAACATTTGTACAAGAGACAGAAGTAGCTATATGCGATTACAGAGGTGTGTTGGAACTCTGGTCCACAAATAGTTGCCAAATACCATGCACTGCCCGAAGTATAAAACAATTTTGTTGATAGCTGACAGACAGAGAAGAACAACAAGTAAACTTAAGAGCTGTTATTATTGAAGTGTGACTAGCACTTTTCATTTTTATATTCCTAGGAATTCCCAGGAATTCCCAGAAAACCGGGAATTCAGTTTGCAAGGGTTATTTGCATAATTGGGAATTTTTGAGAATTCCTAGGAATTCCCAGAAAACTGGGAATTCAGTTCGCAAGGGTAAGACTGACCAGCTTCTAATTTCTCCTTACAATCACACTCCCAAATCAATCACTAAGGTCACAAGAATCAAGGAAATGATCACCAACATATAAAGCTCTTGACTATTACACAAATTCTCCCTGTCAGCACTTCAGGAAATGTACAGAGAACAGTATAGAAAATATGCATGCTGATTTTAAGATGTAACAGGTTAAAATTACTCTACACTGTATATACTTGGTGCACAAGACTGTGGGTTATTCCAGTAGGCACCAGTTTGACCTGCAAAGTTTGCCAGCTATAAGAAAGGTGATTAGTGAGAAAGGTTGCAAAAAAATTGAGAGCAAAATTTTGTCACCAAATCTTTGTTTGAGCAGATCTATAAATAAAATTATATAGTTCTAATCTTCAACATAATCTTTAATGTAGATGAATATGGAGGGTTAGTTTCTTTTATTAGAGTGCTGTGCCAGAAGGAGAGTATAAATTGGCTACCATAGTATATAAATGTATTTCTCCAGATACAACTCTGAGACAGACAGACTGACTGATTTAATTTTCTAACCAAAGGTCAGATCCCACTGTAAAGACTGTGGGATAAAATTTGGACGATACTACTGTGAGATCTGCCGCTTGTTTGATGATACAGAGAAGGGGCAGTTTTACTGCAGTGGTTGTGGAATTTGCAGGTATTGTCATTTTTATGTTAACAAATACTAACACTGTTAGTAAATGTAGTGTTTTTGATATGATTGTGGAAAAGATTACAATGTAGTGAGTTATTGAAGGAGAAGTATAGTCCACACCATTGAAAAGTAATTTATCTAAAAATTAACTTTGTACCAATCACCACCGCTGAAAAGCTTATCTATAAATTTAGTTTGTACCATGTGTTAAGATTCCAAAGAGTACTAGCAACAGTTAGCCATTTGGAAGTTGTTTTAGACGTACCAGTACTTCAAGTTCAAAAATAGGTGCTGCCCTTTTGAAAACAACCTCTTCCAGAAAGCTAGCTACACATATGCGATGTCCCAGAACTGGTTCACAAACAGAAGCTGCTCTAGTTCTATTATTTCTTGTCACTTGCCTGCTTGATATTGTATTGATACTGTGGGGAGAGATTCAGTCTTGGTCACTCATGGGAGTGAAAGAGTTAACCCTTTAACTCCCATGAGTGACCAAGACAGAATTTCTCCTTACAATATCAATACAATATCATGCTGACAAGTGATGAGAATGAGGAAAAATATCAATTAGGGAATTATAAATTGATCCAATACCAAATTCTCCAAACTAACATCACAAGAACTTCAAACAGACAGTAAGGAGAATTACTGATGAGATCTTGGGAGTTAAAGGGTTAATTGTTCTTTGATCTCCATTGGAAACAATATTGAGGTTGCCATCAGAAGCTGCTAGGGGGGCGGAAACCCAACTTTCAATGCACTTGTATTATTAACCAGTAATCCCTGGATAATCTTTATTATGATATGTAATACATCAAACTGACTTAAGAAATCTTCATATGGCAGAGTTGGTGGAAAAGAGAACTTCTTCCACTGTGATCGATGTGACATGCGCCTTGGAATTCAGCTGAAGGACTCGCATAAGGTGAGTTTACTGTGGCACTCTGTTAAACCATTACCGTCAAACACCAGTATGCAATTTCTCTTAACTGTTCTTTACACATTTTCTATGGTTCTTAGAGTGAGAATTTGTTGAACTATCAAGTTACATGTAGAGCTGCTTGAGTTTGCGATCATTTCCTTTATTCTCATGGCTGTAATGTTTGATTCAGTGGACTGGTACAGTTGCGAGAAATGAGATGCTTATAAAAATAATATTAATACTAATAATAATAATAATAATAATAATAATAACAACTTTATTTATATGGCGCTCGTATTCTCTGCTCAAGGCACTTCACAATCATACAAAATCATACATCATTGGTAAAAATTTTCAAATTTACAACCATATCCTGCTAATATGATACTTAAACATAGCTAAAATTCACCATGATTAAAAAAGGAAATTAAGTGTAAAGCAATATAATTATATAAATCTATAAAAATAATGGTCTGTTATTAAATATATTTACTAAACAGAAACATCTTAAGTGCTCTTTTAAAAATTGAGAGACAGCCACACTCTCATCACCAACATGTAACAACTGAAAGGATGGAGAGGGACGATACTCTAAGTGGATGAGCATGATTCCATTTTACAACATTGCACTGTTCCAAATAATTCACCCTATCAATTTCAAGACCAGTTGAATGCCATTTATGTTTGAGCCTTCACCTCTTCCTCTTCTGAGTGGTGATCTCCTCATTATAACAAGGGGCATTTGGTTGAATGACAATAGTGCGAGTTTTTTTAGGTGCCAGCTTGTCCAAAGCCTTGCACAACATCTCATCATACTCCTTGGCTAACGACTCAATACATTGCAAGACACATCCATCCGACAAACCGGTCAATATAGTCATCTCATTGAAAGCACCAAAATCAAATCCCTTTAATTTATGAGAGACAACAGTCTTCCTCTCATTTACTGGTTTCCATAAGTTCAGATTAAAGCAAACAGCCTTGTGATCAGAGATAAACTGTTCCATGAATGTGACATTCTTTAGGCCTAAAGCACCCTCAGTCTCATTCCTTATAATGACTAAGGTTAACATTAATTTTGCATATGCAAAGGAAAAAACCATGATCATGAAAATGTTCTATTTTTCAGATTTAAACAAGGTTAAAAATAATTGATACATTTAACTTAAACTTTTTTTCTTTTCAATTGTTTGATAAATACATGTACCCAGATTATCTTAGGTGTACATGCAAACAAAGTGTGCCTTTATTGCTGCTGAAATATACTAATCTAGAAGTACTGATTTTGTTGGCCAATACCACAGTCTTTAGAAAATATGTAATTGTGCTTTGAAAACTGAGTCCTTATTATAACATGTGTTAATTAGGTTAAACTCATGATTGGTTTGGCTTCTTGTTTAATGAATTCTAAATTTTCTTGTCTCAGTGCGTTGAAAAGAGTTCACGGTCTGATTGTCCCATTTGCTATGAGATGAGAGTTAAGCTACATCAAATAATTGACCTTTTATCTCCCAAGATCTGATTGTTAATTCTCCCCTCTTCCTGCTAGACATTTCCCATTAAATTGGTTACAAGAATGTGGTGTTAGATCAAGATAACAACTTCTACCTGATAAGTTTGAGTATTCTCATTTTCTGTTTGCTAAATACTGTGTGGATATAATTGGGAGAAGTTACATGTTAATCACTTCTCAGAGTTAAAGGGTTAAGTTTTGTTTTAGAAAGTTGTATAAAAATGACTTATTCACAGGTACACAAAGCAGCATTAATGTTGTGATTTGGAATTTGGTATAAGTCATTTTTTTAAAAATTACCTTGTTTAGCAGTGGCATCTTTTGGCAAGTGAGTGCTAAACTAAATCTTGAGATGGACAGGGGTCAGTTTTCTTGCCCAACCATCCCTCCCTTCACTAGTTCTTCATTCTCACAACTTCCTCTTATGTAAAATCTTTTAGTTGATCCAGCTTTTAATCTTACCCAGCCAATACAAGTATTACATGATTGTACATTGTACACTGTTCCACACAATTTTTTTTCCTTGCGTGGGGTCAATGCTGGTGATCCTGAGTAGGCAAGTAGGGCCCATCTTATCTGCTCAAGATTGCCAATCAGACCATGGGAGTTGCTTGATCTTGCCCAAAGGCACTGCTAACTTTATAATAAGGTGGCTTAAACACTTGATCAGAGTGTTCATAGTTAAATTGCTGAGCAGAAAATATGCTTGTTATGCACTGCCAGGCTGTTTAAACTGTAGCTGACATTTCAAGCATTAGCCCTGCGCCACAGCGAAAGACACTAGACTGACAAAAAGATGCTCTGGTGAAAGATGCCTGTTCATAATAGCTACATGTACATTAAAACATAGGGCTGGTGCTTGAAACATTAGCTTCAGAAATGTGTTACAGTGGCCAATTTACAATATCAACTCAGTTGACTCTTTAACTCTCAGATCAAACTTGTAATTCTCCATACTGTCAGCCATACAATTTTTATAATGTTAGTTCAGAGAATTTAGTATTTGATCAAATAATTATCCCCAAATTGATACTTGTCTTTATTCTTCTCACTTATCTGCTTGATATTGTATTGATATTGTAAGGAGAAATTCTGTCTTGGTCACTCATGGGAGTTAAAGGGTGAACTCTTTCACTCCCATGAGTGACCAAGACAGAATTTCTCCCCACAGTATCAATACAAGATCAAGTAGACAAGTTATAAGAATAAAGAAAAATATCAGGTAGGGTATTATTTGTTTATCCAATACCAAATTCTCAGAACTGACATCATGATCATTGTATAGCAGGCAGTTAAGAGAATTTCTAAATACAATCTTGGGAGTGAAAGGGTTACATAACTTGACCTATTTAGTCATCTAAAAGATAGTAATGTCATAGTTAATTGATCTCACTATTATTAGGATATTCACACCTCAAGAATACCAGCACATGTACCTTCATGCGGGCATCTACTTCACAGGTATGATTCTCCTTCACATTCAAATTTTTGTTTGTTGCCATAATGCTTGTACATGCACAATCAACAAACTAAGGTAACTAAAACTTATTTCTTCAAGACATTTAGGTGATCGCATCAAAGGCATCAGCCTTTACACTGTTCAATATACAACTGTACAGAATGATTGGTGAAAAATAAATCAGCTTATGCACCGATCATATTTGAGGAAATTGTAGAGGTTATGGTAAATGTATTTTTATAGCATGCAATTTCTCTATTTGTATACCAATCTTAAATGTGCTTTGAGAAAGTGTCAGTCAGTAACAGTGAAAATTGTTACTTTGCAGCTCTTGCTTCACCAAGTTGCTGGAGTCAGGGTATGTTTTTTTTTTTTGTTTTGTTTTGTCTTTGTCCTTCCTGGGGTGGAACAAGATGGAATGGGACAAAGAAGCAGAGATGGCACTTCATTAATGGAAATCTCTTGCCAACACTCTGTTGTGGTTACAAAAATAGAATCTTGGGGAATGCTGTACTAAATCCTCTAATGAAGTGGTACAGCTGTGAAATTCAAAATGTCAGCTTCAGGAACTTTCTATAATGGCCAATTTTCATTTTCAACTCAGTTGATAACAGCAAATATTATCTTGACATAGAATACTTCCCACAGATGCAATGCCAGTGACAGTTTCTTCAGAAACTTACCCAGTTAATTCATCGCAAGGCAATTTAACCCTTTCACTTCTAAGACCTATGCTGTAACTTTTCCTACTGTCTGACAAACAATTCTCATAATGTTTGTTTGGAGGATTTGATATAAATAATTACAGTACAACTGAAGCACTGGGATCTTTTCACAATTCAATTATGTATTTCTTTTAGTTCTACTTAATATAACCTTGTTTTTGTACCATAGTAATAAACAACTTTTATTCTGTGTTTAGGGGGTATGCTTGCCCAATATGTAACAAGTCCCTTATTAATATGACCCGCATGTGGCGCACACTGGATCTTGAGATATCTCAGACACCCATGCCAGAGGAGTATAGAGAGTTCTATGTACTGGTAAGATGCTCCTGTTAATCTGCTGCCTGCTTTTTAACTATTTAAGCCCCCAGTTCTGATTGTTACACATTTCCTTATCAATTAGTTATGAGAAGCTGGTCTTAAATCAAGATAATAACTTCTACATGTACCTGATAAGTTTGAATATTCTCATTTCCTGTTTGATGGATAAAGTATGGATATTATCAGGAGAAGTTTCATGTTAGTCACTTCTGGGAGTCAAGACATTAATTTTAGATCTAAATGTTGGTCCTTCTAAAAAACTGGCCAGTGGTGAGATCAGTAGCACGATCCAGGGTGGCAAAGCATGTTTACGAAAACCATATTGAGCAAAAAAATATATATTTCAAACAAAACACTTTAAAACTTATATATCCTGTTAGATATAGTTAACCTCTTTGTATTAAACCAAAAATCGTGGTAATAGAGGAAGAATTTATTTTTTTATGGATTTTAGTATTCAGAAAAGTGAGGCGAATTCTTATGTAACGCGTAACATAATCTGACAAAGCATCAAACATATTCAAAAATTTCTTACTTAAAAATTTAAAATTTCAAAATAATTTTGACTTAGAAATACACTAGAAACATAGACTTTTCAATAAAATAGTTAAAATTGGAACACTGAATTGTAATATTCGCGCTACGAAACAATTTTCTCGGCGACCGAACATGTAACGCTGTTTATACAATATTGTACTATACTTCATAGTCACCAAGATTTTGTCGCAAAAAAAGCTCAAATCAGTTTAAAAAAATACATACAATAATTCTCAGATGATTTATTTTCTGTATACAAATTTTTATTCCATTTAATTCAAAGACAGCGTAAAAAATCCAAAAAGTCTGAATCGCGAACACATAAAATGCATAGAAAATTTACCTTAAAATTATTTATCCTCATCTCCAAAAAGGTCTGTGATAGCCGCGCTTAAAATGAAATTGCTCTTCAACTAGCAGATCTGTCATTCTCAAATTCTAAACTTTCTATCGGTACCAAATGTTCACGAATCTAACTCAATTTAACATCTAAATTTATGTCTTTTTTGAATCGCGAACATATTCGATCTTGGAACAGTATTGTTTGCATTGGTGTATCAGTTTACACGCGCAAAATAGTGGCAGTTTTAGAAATCTTCGCATCTAAACTTCGCTTCTTCCTCGCTTACAACAACCTTGTACATTACATCTAGAGGGGGTATACAACAATTAATTGATATACACCCATGAACAAACGATCGTTTGAGACTGGAAATTACTAGAGAACGTGACTTCCCTAGCGTGACTTCTTCCGTCGAGAATTTACACGCTTCGCTTGCGAAATATTCAATGGAAAACAAAAAATATTCTGCTGATCAATGGAGAAAAGAAAAAGAAGAAAAAAAGCTTAAACAACAAAGGGAATACTATGAAAGAAACAAAGAAGTTCTTGCACAAAAAGCAAGAGAAAGAATGCGCTTGCTTCGAAGCAAGAAAAAAAACGCGACAGTCGCCGCAGTGAAAACACGCACATCTGCACAAAAGGCTGATGACAAAAGAGCCAACCGTGAGCGGAATGCTGCATCAGCTACCAAGAAGAAGGTTTTGAAGCAAAGAGAAAAAGAGAGGGAAGAGAAAAAGCGACAGCAAACTCGAGAAAGGGTTCGAAAACTTCGTCAGAATAGAAAAGAGTCATCATTTGCGCAACCGAAACCGGAAGTCAACATCACCACACCAGCTTTTAGTTCAAGGATGGCAAACTCAAGATGTGGAGAACTCAAGAAATTAAATAGGCGTAGAAATGTATTATTCCAGCTTTTACCCAACCAGCATGAGGAAATTATGTCTTCTTTTTAGTTATGTAAATAAAACTGTGTTATTTCTAAACAGAATCGTGAATTTAAGCCTGCAAATGTGTAAATAGAATATATGACCACGCCTGCTATGCATTCTGGGTATTAAGTAATGAGGATAATTTAACAGATAACATCAAATATTTTCTCAAAAAGTAGTTCTTACAATAAAAGTTTATGAATAATCTATGTTTTGATGATTTTTTGGTAATTTTATGAAGTTGCTAGTTTTTCCCTAATGTTACGCATTTGTACCCCTGGATCTTGCAACTGATCTGATCTAACAGTCATTAAGAGGTGTAAGAGTGATTACCATCTAATTTCACCTCACAATATCTCCCCTGAATCACTCACTAAGTAATGGGTTAAGTACAGTATGTACAGTGAAGGTTCTTCATAAGTGTTGGACAAGATTGCAGAGGAATATAATTATGGTACCAGACAAATTTTTGTCCATAGAATTTTGCATGGATTTGGAACATTACATAGTTGAACCTTGATTATCTGGAATCCTTGGGGACTGGAGAGAATAGTGTGGATAACTGAGAGTCTGGATAGTCAAAATATAAATATTTATGAGCCAAAAAATAAAACTGATCGACTGAAAATGAACTAGATCATCTAATTAATATCATGCAAGAATTAAAGCATGTTCTCAAATTTTTGTCTATCAACTGTTAACATAGAATTTTGCTGAAAGTATTTACAAAAAGGTGTTAACCATTTACCCACTAAGAGTGACTAACATCTAATTTCTCCTCACTATATCCTCCCTGAATCAAACATGAAAGTTATGGGAATAGAGGAGATGATCACCAACTAAAGCAGCTCTTGACTGTTACACAAATTCTCCTTGTCAGCCTCTTTGGAAATGTATTGAGAACAGTATGGAGAATATACATACTGATGTTAGGGGGGGAAGGATTAAGGTAGTCAACAATGTTTAATCACAACATAATTGATCTTTTGGGCAATGGAAATTGATAAAAAGTAGTCACAGATCTTGAATTTGATGGGGGCCAGAAAAGCAAGTCTGGATAATGGGAAAATCTGGATAATTCAGGGTCGACTTTATCACTCCTTTTATATCCAGCTGACTAACTAATTCAGGAATACATAAAATTCTAATGACCAACAGTGCAGTTGGAAATGCAATATTTTTACCTCCTTTTTGGTCCATTGCAGGTTCTCTGTCGCGATTGTAACAAGGTAAGCAGATTACTTGGCATAATTTGTACTTAGAAAATTAAAACACATTTACCGTAATTTCCGGTCGTTTACCCGCGGGTAATCTGTTGATTTTGCATTAAACGCGCGCCACTGCGGGTAATAGGGAGGTGCGGGTTATGTGACAATTTTAAAATCCAGTGGTAGTTGAATTGAAAAAAAATATCACCAACATGCGTTTCTACCTCTCAAGTAAATTTTATTGGGTTAATAGTGCCGCAAAGCGGCACGAAAACATGATGCCGACTCGAGTTTATTTCACGCACAATTAGTTGCGCGACGAACAAATTATTATCGGCACGCGTGAAAACAAAACCTTGATGGTGACAAAAATTATCCATAGATATCCGGCGCATCAGCAACAAATTTCCATTTAACGCTAGCTTGAGCTAAAGAGAATTTTCCCGTTTTAAGGGACTTGTTAGGCCCAATAGAACCGGAGATATCGATTTTTTCAGAAATCGCCGACAGTACTTTATAATTCAAGTTTTAATACTCACCCAGCTTTTTTTCAACAAATCAACATGGCGCTGAACGATCGCTCGCACAAAATGTGGCCACAAATTCGTATTCTGTCAAGTATGAAACGTTGAGATTTGGGTATGGGCCGCTAGTGTTTTTACTGTATAATCTTATCAATAAAGTACATGCTAATATTGACACAGAATTGTGCACGCGTATGAATTTCTTTGACCTTTAAACTCGACAAAGACGCTTTCAAGTTTTAGAAAGTTGGATCAGACAACTTTTAAAAGACTGAAATGTATCACTTTAATGTCACGTTTTCGCCACCAAAAAGTTGAATAACAACGTGCGGGTTATCCACCAGTAGTGCGGGTAATCTGTTGACTTTTTTTTCGCCGTATGCAATAATCGGCCGGTGCGGGTAATCGGCCGTGCGGGTAAACGACCGGAAATTACGGTACTAAAAGATGTTGCAATTTATGACTACATCACACTGCTGAGAGACTGTAAACATCACTTCTAAGTGGTTGTAGGGAAATATTGAGTGTATGTGAATGTCATGAAACTTTTTTTTTCTAATAGAAAAGCAAAGTAAAATTTCATGTTCTCGGCTTGAAGTGCATGGAGTGTGGTTCCTACAACACGAGCAGAGAGGGTGAGGAGGGTGTCCCTGTGGTACCCAGACCTGCCATAGGTGACCCAGCTGCAGATAACGAGGATGGCTGGGAAACAGAAGAAGAAGAGGAAATTGTAGGAGGAGAGGAAGAACCTGCAGCAAATGGAAACGAAACACGACAACAACAAGACGACAGTATAAGTGATGAACTGAATATAGCAGATGTTGTGATAAATGTAGACGGTGACAGGGACAGTGTTCTGCCTTTAGACTGACGGAGGCATACCATGAAGCTTTTTGCGTGCTCTCTTAACCTGATTGAGCTCAAAATAGTCAATAAGAAGCTCCCACAGGGGCTGCAAACCAAGGCAGCAAAGCAAATGAGCCTCGGAGAGAAAATAATTTTTCTCACTGTTTCTGCCCCACCCCACCCCAGTCATACAGCACCATCCGTGAAAGTCTGCTCAAAGGTCAAGAGCAGCATGTTGCATTTAGCGAAGACCAAGTTAAATTTTGTCATGAGTTTTGGGCAGTTGACTTTGCATGCGGTTTGAAATGCACTATTTATTAATTGATGCGTAGGTAGGAGATGGAAGCAGCGGGGATTTTGAAGAGGACTAAGGAGAGTCGCTCGAGACATACTGAGAGCAACGCTTCTTGAGTCGTCTCTAATCTTCCCAATTGCTTCATATCTCGCTCAACGCGATTTGGCGCGTGTAATAGATGATTGTTTTGGTACATTTTCAACCTGGTATTTACTGTTGTAGAAAGAGAGATTCCATCAGTTCGCTCGTACACATGTTTCCGCTCGTATACACGCGTTATCTGTGAGCACGATTGTAATATGAAACACGCATGCACATCTGAATTTAATTTCACCAATTTACTGGCTATATTGTAATCGTTTTTAACCAGGTAACGAAAGGAATAAGTAAAATTTTGAAACAATGTTTTAAGCAGCACAATCCATTTTACCGTCAGACTATCGTTTCTTTGTATTTACCTGATAGAATGAAAACTCCCTCCTTTTCGGCCAGGTCTGCCACGAGTTAAAGAAAAATTAGCGAGAAGAAAAATCGATCTTATCGCACTGTTAAGGAAAAAAAAGGCCGTGAACACGCCGTGCGGAGTTCTGGGAGTGAAGCTCAAAATGTAATTAATCCGTAAAATAAGCTTGTCTTGGTAGTGTGTTGACGGTTATCTCAACAAGTAGATAAGAGACTTCACAATGCACCGCTACGTGTCACAGTTACTAATTTGTGTACAACAGTTTAATTTGTTCGATCGTTTAGTTTCATCGTCTGGGTCATGAAAGTCCTCAAAGAGATTATTGTCGGTGAACAGTAACTGAACACAGCGGTCAAACGTCTGGCATGCGCAAAGGAATTAATTTTAGCCGGCCGCGCACTGCGCGAAATTTCTCCTGGTCTTTCATATCGTCACAATCTAGCATTGTATAGCATCAAATCTTTGAAATACAGGCGTATTAAAAGGGTTAAGGCAAACATTCTCTCTAAATGTTATTTCTGCGTGTTCCGTTATTCCCTTTTTCTCATTAGATATTGCATTAAGTGCCCATTTCGTTTTTATTTATAATAGTCAACAAACATTTATTTTGTGGAAACTATTTAGTCATTTTGGTCGCCAAAAGGCGAAATGTTCAGTATATTGGATACAAGTACGTAATCTCCAATGGTCGAGGATGCTCGTTTTTAATCTGCACTCTCGTTGGCTCTTTGGGGTGCCTTCCCTTCTTCTCATTGGCCGATGATACTACCTGGTTTTGGTGTTACGACATTCAATCGAAAAGTGCGTTAAAGAGATCCTTGTTTCCGGTTTGCTCTGAAAATGAAATGGTTCCCAATTATCTTACTAAAAGAAAGTAGTAACCGTCCCTTTGTCCTTATGGAAATGAAAAAAGCTGAAGTAGTGTCACATAGTAATTAAATAGCAACAAAAGCAAGGCAGACGAGCTCCATCGCACGCTTCGATGGGCTTGGACTATATCGCGCTCGCTAATATACGAGAGAATCGACCCTTTTTTCACCTTGCTGTTTTTTTCTTTGGTTTACCATCGTAGATTATCCTATCAGATTACAAGCTATTTCATGTTTTCGTAGGACGTTTTTTTCTAATGTGCATTTTCAAATTGCTGGTAAACCATTTTTCAAATACGAATAAAACGAAAAACTCGTTCTGAAAGGAAATGATTTCTCGCCGTTGCCTCATCACAGACATTTCTGTGAAGATTTATTCGGTCCACATGTGATTTTTTTAATGAAATAAGGCTCCTCAAAGGAAAATGTGCATTTTCAAGTTGCTGATAAAACCATTTTTCAAACACGAATAAAACAAATAATCTCGTTCTGAAAACCTAAGGAAATGATTTCCCACCGCTGCCTCAATACAAAGACATCTCTATGAAGATTTCGTCAGACAACATGTGATTTCTCTCACGGAATTCAGGCTCCTCAAAAGAAAGTGTTCATTTTCAAATAAAAATAAAACAAAACAAAAAACTTGTGCGGAAAGCCTAAGAAAATGATTTCTCGCCGTTGCCTTAATACAAAGACATCGCTGTTAAGATTTCATCGGTCAACATCCGTGATTTTTTTTGAAACGGAAATTACGGTCTATAAAAGGAAAATGATAAAAATGATTACATAAGCTTCAAGTTCTTCGACTCCATATTGGAGGGTAAACCGAGCCATGATGATCACTTGACTGATTATATGTCGACATGAATGTGAGTATGTCTGAAGATCCCCTTGTAAACTCTTCTCGGTCAAAGTTCTTTTGTCCAGGTGCTCCGCTGATTATTTGGGATTTAGAAAGGAAAGCGTTCCTACAGCTTGGAATCACTTTATCTGCCGTAATAGGTTTATTTGCAGTTTTGTTGAACATTTTTGTGATCTTAGCAATCAAGAAAACGAGAAAATTACAGACAAACTCTATCATTTTAGTCACCAGTTTGGCAGTCGTAGATCTCATAGTGGGTGCGGTTTCTGCCCCATTTAACATCACTTTAGATGCGTTAATTCTTCGAGGAACTATATCGGTGGGCACGATCTGTGTGATAGCTAAACTTACCAGATTAGTTTCGGGCACTACTTACCGTGCTTCGTACTATCACGTAGTTCTGTTCAGTTGGGAGAGGTATGTTGCGATTGTAAAGCCTATGAAGTACAAGGCTATAGTAACCGAGAAACGCTTAACGAGATTAGCGATAATCGCCTGGATGACAGCCCTTACAACATCGGTCTTATTTCTCGCATTAGAAGCTACTGCGGTTTCCAAAATGGTACCTCGTGTTATATTTGCTATTGTCCAGTTACTCGCCTTTACCCTTATGGTGTATTTTTATTCCATGGTTTATATCGGAATACGAAAATGGAACCGAAGCCAATTCAGCCACATTAATGCTCTGATCAAAGCGAGGATGGAAAGTAAAACGGCTTTGACGGTGTTTCTGCTAACAATTGCCATTTTAATCGCTATCGTTCCTTTAGGGGTTGCACACGTCTTAGCGCAACGTTCCCTTTTTTTTCGTGAAATTTCAGTTTTGCGATGGGCAGAAACTTTCCTCCTGTTAAACTCCATTGTAAATCCTGCGCTGTATTTTTATAGACACAGGAAATATAGGGAAGCTGCTCTTAGACTGCTAAGTAAGCCACAGGAAATTCAGCCAGCGGTTCACATGGGTCTTCGTAAAAGACGCCAGCGATATTCCTCCGCATTTGTTAATGTTCAAGAGCTTGTCCACATAGAAAGAGGTCAACACCTCACACGGTCACAGTCCTGGACAGCGGACACACACATGGTCGCTGGAACACTGACCGTGTCTCGAGAACCAGCGGTCGTAATAATGAACAGAAGAATGTCATGTCCACCCTTAATAAGGCATGAAAACCTTCGTGAAGTGATTCAACCTTTCACTCGAACTGTCAAGGTGCAGATTGAACTTCCTCCTACAAAGAAATAAGCAAAGAGGAAGAAAAAGTTATCGTGTGTTTGTAAAGGAAATCAGAAGTCACAACACACAAGATCAAAAACTTGGGAAGAATACTCATATCTTGTGTTAGAATTTGTGGGCGTGACCAAGCGTGACTACACTAGGCGTGACTACACTAGGCGTGACCTACTGATGTACGCGCGCACAGCCTTATTGGCTTTGTGACTTCGTGCTTCTGTTTTTCGAAAGAAATCCTCGCTTGTGTTTTGTTTGTAAATACAGTCCCGAGTTGTAAGATTAAAATGTTCATATTGGAACCTTGACTGGACCTAAAATACTTTCCAATATCTTATATTTAAAGACACTCGTTACAAATCGCCCCAGGCTACCTCTCAAAGACCCAATTCAGCGCCAACAGTTCTAGCGATGAATTATGTTACTTAACCCTTCACACCCTAACATCAGTTTTCATATTCTCCATACTGTTCTCTGTACATTTACTGAGGTGCTGACAAGGAGAATTTGTATACCAATCAAGAGTTTCTTTAGTTGGTGATCATATCCTTTATTCTCATGACATTAATGTGTGATTCAGTGGTGATATTGTAAGGAGAAATTAGATCTTCGACAGCCTCACCTGAGTATTCTTCTTCTCCGCACTGTTCTCTTTAGATGTTTATGACGAGGAGAATTGTTTGATAATCAGGAGCTTCTCGAATTTGGTGATCATTTTCTTTCCTCTCATCACCTTTTGATTTGATTGAAGGGTTATATACTGTAGGGAAAAATCAGCTGCCAGTCACTATAGTAGATGAACAGAGGGTATTTTGATCGAGTGTCGTATAATCGAAATTTTAGTTTTTTGCAGCATTCCATCAGAACATGAAGAATTATCACAAGTAGCCAATAAGATCTCAAAGTGAAACAAAGCAAAATGCTTGAAGCGCGGGAAAATGTGCATCACCAGGTGGCAATTAGATTCAGTCTTGTTTCTGGTTGGTTGAGATCGGGTCGTTAGTTCCCCCACCAATCACAACGCAAAGGAAAGGAAAACAAAGATAAACCTGAATTACTTGCAATATTCAGTCGAAAGCACGCTTGAAGGACCGTCAATAACGAGAGGGTTGTTACTAAACGGGAAACAAGCTTAAGAAATGGAGAATAACGAGTCGGAAAATCAAATGGGAAATTGAGATTGGAAAAGTCGTTTTTTTACATCAGTTGTCTACAATGCGGAATAAATATTTTTCAGAGATAATTATTGATATTCTTTTTTGTTAGCGTTTACGGCAAAAAGAAAGTGACAGAAAAAGAAAGAGGTTACACAGAATGTACATTTTCTCATTGCTTGTATCTTTCTTTTCTTCTGCGGGGCTCTGAAAAACACAACTCGCAAAATATTCACCGTATTACTTGCTAAACCATCACATGAGGTACCTACATCGCAAATCAGTCTATAGAAAAAAGAATAAAGGGGTAAGTTTCTAAAGAAACTGTGGTTCTGCGTCTGTGGGAGAGTATAGCAGGTAATTTAGTGTTAACAACTGAGTTGAAAACGTAAATCAGCCACCGTAAAGGGTAAAAAAGCTAAATTATCTGCTATTGAAAAAAGAATTACACGACGAGAAAAAATCATATAACGACCATTCGTGCAAGCCAAGAGTCCTCACAAATGCGCTGAAAAGAGCAAAACAAGTCTTTTGCGTTTTCGTGACACGAATATTTCCAATTATTGTACATTTTCATATTGCTAGTAAACCATTTTTCAAAGACGAATGAAACAAAAAGAATATTTCTTAAAAGCGTAAGGGAGAGATTTTTCACCGATACCTTATTACAAAGAAATCTCTGTGAACATTTTATCGGTCAACATCTGTAACTTTTGTCAACAGAGATAAGGCTCTTCAAAGGAAAACGAAAGAAATATTTGTTAGTTTTGGTCTTTTTTTACTTCAAACTAGGCTTCACGAGTGACTGATGTTTGTCACTAGAATTAACTAAGATTACTAAGATGTTCATTAAGATTGTAACTGGACTCACGATGGCTGTAATGAAGAATCCAAGCTGAGGATAGATTTTTTTCTTTGAGTCTGAGATGAACAGTAAATTACTGAAACAAAAGAAGACTGGCTTGGAGGAATAATTATCTACAGTTATAAATTTAGGAAGTAATCAGTCAAACCCATTTACTTGAATCTTTAGTTTTCCATGATTTTGTAAGTTAAGAAAGGCGCGGTATGCGAGACTTCCGCTAAAGCTTAGGAAAGGAAATTACTTGCAATCAGGCAATTGTCAGACATCAGATCATTTAGCACCGAAAGATTCAAAGATAAACGGCTATTCTACACATGATCCTAAAGAACTCCACCGACAGTAAATATATCGATCTTCTTAGCAGAAGTGTAGTCCACACAGTTAAAGCCAAAAATTCGCGTAAGCACTCAAAATATAGCTACCAGTAATTATTGCCTTTTCGTAAAATCGATTCCTCCTTCTTCTTCTTTTTTTTTTTCTACATAACTTAATGAAAATGTACATAACTATTATCAGAGAGATCTGCAAATTGACGAGTGTTGGGCGGAAATTGTTGACGAATACTTTAAAGATTTGGAAACTTGGGGAAATGTCAAAATCATCAATTGCCCACAACATCCAAATTGCTGACTGGATATGCACGAGCGATTACAAATTTACGCGACACGGCGATAAATAATTTTATTCGAATCTCTTAATTTCTCCTCTCGACCTATTTTTCCTGTTCCTTTTTCCTGGCTGTAAGTCCTTAGTTACTCTAGAATAAGAATCAGTCGTGGCTTGGACGCTCATTCAAAAAATTGGTCCGGAAATTGAGTGCAATCTTGAAGCAGAATGATGTCAGTTCCGTACATCTTGGTGACCAAAGTGATTTCCAGATGATGACGGTGATTTCGCCATCTCCCATTGTTAGGAAACACGGAGCTCCAAAATATTGCACGGAAATTGTCGACGAATGGTTTTAAGATTTGGAAAATGTATATACCTGAGACTTGGAAAATTATTCTATTCATTTACCTATACTGCAACATCCCAAACCTAATTTTGTCCGACAAAGTTTGATCTTTTCGCTATATCAAAATCAAGTGTGCTTGCACAATGAAAAAGAGAAATTTGGAAGAAAACAATCTGCAATTTTACGCTTAATCAAAAGTATAACAAAACTCTGGAACGTGATCGGTTATCACCAGCCCGATTTGAGCACTTATAACATACCTAAAAAATTACGCGCGTCTGATTGGCTGAAAACGGGTACATTTTTTTTATGTAACTTGAGTGCAAAGTTGTGACACGAGTGCAAATGACAAGTAGCGCGCTCAAGATCTCTGTTGTAACTTTTTCTACTGTCTGACAAACAATTCTCATAATGTTAGTTTGGAGAATTTGATAGAATTACAGTACAACTTATGCACTGGAATCTCTTCACAAATAAATTTTGTATTTCTTTTAGTTCTACTTATAAAATTTTTCTTGTACCATAGTAATAAACAATTTTTATTCTATATTAAGGGGGTATGCTTTCCCAATACTTAACAAGTTCCTTATTAATATGACCCGCATGTGGCGCCCAATAGATCTTGAGACATCTTCTCAGACACCCATGCCAGAGGAGTATAGAGAGTTCTATGTACTGGTAAGATGCTTCTGTTAATCTACTGCCTGCTTTTTAACTATTTAAGCCCCCAGTTCTGATTGTTACATGTAGTTCTTCCCTTAAGCTGCTACAAATTTCCTTATCAATTAGTTATGAGAATTTGGTTTTAGATCAAAATAATAACTTCTACATGTACCCGATAAGTTTGAATGTACTCATTTCCTGTTTGTTGGATAAAGTATGAATAATATCAGGAGCAGTTTCATTTTAGTCACTTCTGGGAGTTGGCAAGTTACTGGTAATGAATATGATTTTATTTGCCTCCTTTTTAACTCGTGAATTGCGCACATGCGCAAGAGCGAGTTGCAGATATGATGTGGAGAATGGCATTCGCTCGCTCGCTCGCTCGATTGGTCGATTCCTGTAAACTTTTTTTCGATTTTAGGCTTTTGAGTGAATTTGATAGTTTTTGGCGAGCAATAAACAAACCAAAATGGCGACCTTTGTTGCTAAGAATAGTGGTGGGGTGAAAAAGAAGCCAATGAAAATCTTAAAAGAGTTTTTTTTTTTCGTTTTAGTTTCAACAAGCGGCGCCAGCAACTGGCAGGCATGTAAGGATTCACACTGAAATAACAGAACAACCTTCGTTTTTCATAAAATTGTAATTTACAATCCTTGAACTTGAAAACAATCCGAAGATTCATGGAAAATATCATTTACTGTGAAGCGCTCGGAGTTTACAGATGTTTAAAAGTTTTTTTTATGGCGTGAGATTGAGGACAAAATCGATCCTTACGTTTCGTATCGTGTGTTTTTCCTGTGTGAAGCAACAAAAGATGCCGGCGACTGAGGAAATTACAAGTTATCACGAAAATCAAATAACACCTAAACAAACAATTTTAGCTACCGATTTTCAGTGAATTTTTAAAGAACAACTTTCTTTTAAGTTTCAAGACAATTTGAAGATTCAAAATAAAGATTACGTACTAAAATGCGAAAGTTATACACCACAAAATTGATGAATAGGCCTGAAATGAAATTCTATCTTGCTCTTGATTATACGTTGCCTAGCACGTGACTAAAATCTACCCAGGCGGAGATCCAAAATGACGGTGGCAGTCTTGGCTTAGTTATATCACTCAAAACTCGTTCCCGTTTGTCTCATTTGATAAAGAGGAAATCGTTAATGTTTTCATTAAGACAGTATTGCCTTGGTTTTTTGAATATTTACAATGATAGAAAATAAATTTCACTTTTCACCCACATTTACTTCCAGCCTTTTCTTTTGAACCAGAAACAAAAATGATATACGTTTAAAACACATGACATCATCCACCTTTGCCTTGTCAAATTTAATAGCATGATCATTTCAATTGTAATGCCTTCTTATCCCAACGTTACTTTGTTTCTTTGCTGCGAACACTGAACTACTGCTCGTACTCTAGATATGACAATCAACCACAAAATTCCCTAGACCAGATAACATTAAACATAATCCAAAAAATCACGTGTCAATTCACGAGTTTGCTCACAGAGCACTTTGATTGGTCCAGTGCAGGTTCTCTGTCGCGATTGTAACAAGGTAGGGAGCTTGAAGTCCTGGCATAATTACACTTAGAAAATTTGAAACGCATTAACTAAAAGATGTTGCAGTTAATGGGTAAATCACACCGCTGAGAGACTGTAAGCATCACTTCAAAGTGGTTGTAGGGAAATATTGAGTGCATGTGAATGTTATGAAATTTTTTTTACCAATAGAAAAGCAAAGTAAAATTTCATGTCCTTAGCTCAAAGTGCATGGAGTGTGGTTCCTACAACACGAGCAGAGAGGGTGTACCTGTGGTACCCAGACCTGCCAGCTGCAGATAACGAGGATGGCTGGGAAACAGAAGAAGAAGAGGAAATTGTTGGAGGAGAGGAAGAACCCGCAGCAAATGGGAGTGAAACACGACAACAACAAAAAGACGACATTATAACTGATGGACTGAATATAGCAGATGTTTTGATAAATGTAGACAGTGACAGGGACAATGTTCTGCCTTTAGACTGACGGAGGCACACCATGAAGCCTTTTGCGAGCTTTCTTCATCTGATGAGCTCAAAATAGCCAATGAGAAGCTCCCACAGGAGCTGCAAACCAAGGCAGCAAGCAAATGAGCCTCGGATATGAAATCATTTTTCTCACTGCTTCCGCCCCCCCCCCCCCCCAATCATACAGCACCCCACCCGTGAAAGTCTGCTCAAAGGTCAAGAGCAGCATGTTGCATTTAGTGAACACCAAGTTCAATTTTGTCAAGAGTTTTGGGCAGTTGACTTTGCATGAGGTTTGAAATGCACTATTTATTAATTGGTGCGTGCGCCAGCATTCCTGTATATATGTAGGAGATAGGAAGTAGCAGGGATTTTGAAGAGGACTAAGGAGAGTCGCTTAAGGCATACCAGGAGCAACTCTAGCTTCTTGAGTCCTCTCTAAACTTCCCAAGTGCTTCATGTCTCGCTCAACGCGAATTGGCGCGTGTAATAGTCAATTGTTTTGGTATATTTTCAACCCGGTATTTACTGTTGTAGAAAGAGAGATTCCATCAGTCCGCTCGTACACACGAGTTATCCGTGAGCACAATAATAATGTAATATAAAACACGCATGCACATCTAAATTTATTTTCACCATTTTATTAGCTATATTGTAATCGTTTTTAACCAGTTAACCAAAGTAATAAGCAAAATTTTAAAATAATTTTGTAAGTGGCACGATCCATTTTACCGTCAGACTATCGTTTTCTTTGTATTTACCTGATAGACTAAAAACTCCCTCCTTTTCGGCTAGGTCCGCCACGAGTAAAGAAAATAAAGAAAAATTAGCGAAAGGAAAAATTGATCTTATCGCACCGTTTAGGAAAAAAAAAAGGCCGTGAACACGCCGTGCGGAGGCCCAAAATGTAATTAATCCATAAAATAAGCTTGCATCGGTAATGTATCGACGGTTATCTCAAAAAGTACATAACAGACTTCACAGTTCACCGCTACGAGTCACAGTTACTGATCATGATTTGTGTACAACACTTTAATTTGTTCGATCGTTTAGTTTCATCGTCTGGGTCATGAAAGTCCTTTAAAAGATTATTGTCGGTGAACAGTAACTGAACACAGCAGTCAAATGTCTGGCATGCGCAAAGGAATTAATTTTAGCCGGCCGCGCACTGCGCGAGATTTCTCCAGGTCTTTAATATCATCACAATCTAGCATTGTATAGCTTCAAATCCTTGAAATACAGGCGCAACAGTGTCGCAAACTTCTTGACTCAATTGTATCTCGGTAACACTGCGCACAAAACTTATCATCTGCTACTACCCACCAAAAATTAGCAGATACAATTTTGAAATCTGGCGCAATTTTACGTTATCAAAATTGTGCACTAATCGTTACACGAATGCATTAATTCCATCCATGTTCAATCGGTTGACCCTCTGTACGTAGTCTTTTTCTACACAGTTGTACGACACGCAATTATTATTATTTTAGATAGGTGTATATTTAACTAAACTCTGTAAATTGCATGCAATTCAGCCTCAGCAGGCCGCGAGTTTGAATACTTTTAATGAACTATCCGTCTCTCTAAGCACCCTTTAACCAAATTTTAAAAAAGTAAAGCCTTTATACAAGCCCAGGTGGCCCATGGGGCCGGCGCTTGACTCCGGTTTCCTTAGCGTGAAGCGGCTAGGAGTATTGCTACTCCCTCCTGGATGGGATGCTAGCCCATCGCAGGGTAACCCCCGGCATGTTTGCTGGTACCCATTTGTACACCTGGGTGAAGAGAAGCACTGTGAAAGTAAAGTGTCTTGCCTAAGAACACAGCACAATGACCCCAGCCAGGGCTCGTACCCGGACCACTCGATCCGTAGTCGAGCGCACTAACCATGAGATCACACATAAAGGCCATAAGAAAATGGGAAATGATCACCATCTGAGGCGGCTCTCGATTGTTAAACAAATTCTCCTCGTCAGCAGCATAAGAAATGTATAGAGAACAGTATGGAGAATATGCATACTGATGTTAGGGTTTAAAAGGGTTAAGGCAAACATTCGCTCTGAATGTTATTTCTGCGTGTTCCGTTACTGCCTTTTTCTCATTAGATATTGCACAAAGTGCCCATTTCGTTTTTCTTTACAACAGTCAGAAAATATTTATTTTGTGGAGACTACTTTGTCATTTTGGTCGCCAAAAGGCGAAATGTTCAGTATGTTAGATACAAGTACGTAACCTCTGTTGGTCGAGGATGCTCGTTTTTAATCTGCGCTCTCATTGGCTCTTTGGGGTAAGCTATCTTACTAAACAAGAAAGCAGTAACCGTCCCTTTTTCCTTATGGAAATGAAAAAAGCTGAAGTAGTGTCACATAATCTGTAATTAAATAGCAACAAAAGCAAGTCAAACGAGCTGCACCGCACTCTCTGATGGGCTTGGACTATATCGCGCTCGCTGATATACAAGAGAATCAATCCTTTTTTTCACCGTTCTGTTTTTTTTTTCTTGGTTTACCATCATAAATTATCTTATCAGATTACAAGCCATTTTAATTTTCTTAAGACGATTTTTTCTAATGTGCATTTTCAAATTGCTGATAAACCATTTTTCAAACACGAATAAAACGAAAAACTCGTTCTGAAATGAAATGATTTCTCATCGTTGCCTCAATACAAAGACATTTCTGTGAAGATTTCTTCGGTCAACATGTGTGATTTTTTTTAACTGAAATAAGGCTCCTCAAAGGAAAATGTACGTTTTTAAGTTGCTGGTAAACCATTTTTCAATCATGAAGAAAACAAAAAGCTCGTTTTTCAAAGCCTAAGGAAATGTTTTCTCGCCGTTGTCTTAATATAGAGACATCTCTGTGAAGATTTGTTCGGTCAACATGTGTAATTTTTTTTAACTGAAATAAGGCTCCTCAAAGGAAAACGTGCATTTTCAAACAAGAATAAAACCAAACAAAATCGTTCTGAAAGCCTAAGGAAATGATTTCTCACTATTGCCTCGATACAAAGACATCCCTGAGAAGATTTCTTCGGTCAACATGTGATTTTTTTTCACAAAAATCAAGCTCCTCATAGGAAAAATGTGCATTTTTAAACAAGAGGAAGAAAAACAAATGCGTTCTGAAAGCCTACGGAAATGATTTCTCACCGTTGTGTGTTTGTAAAGGAGATCAGAAGTCACAACACACAAGATCAAAAACTTGGGAAGAATACTTATATCTTGTGATGGAATTTGTGAGCGTCACTATACGTGACTACACTAGGCGTGACGCACTTATGTACGCGCGCAGAGCCTTATGGGCTGTGCGACTTGGTGCCTCTGTTTTTCGAAAGAAATCCTCGCTTGTGTTGTGTTTGTAAATACAGTCCCGAGTCGCAAGATTAAATTGTTTATATTGGAACCTTGAGTGGACCTAAAATACTTTCCAATATCTTATACCTAAAGACACTCGTTACAAATCGCCGTAGACTACCTCTCAAAGACGCAATTCAGTGCCAACAGTCCAAGCGATGAATTATGTTATTTAACCCTTCACACCCTAACATCAGTATTCATATTCTCCATACTGTTCTCTGTACATTTACTGAGGTGCTGACAAGGAGAATTTGTATACCAATCAAGAGTTTCTTTCGTTGGTGATCATTTCCTTTATTCTCATGACATTAATGTGTGATTCAGTGGTGATATTGTAAGGAGAAATTAGATCTTCGACAGCCTCACATGAGTATTCTTCTTCTCCGCACTGTTCTCTTTAGATATCCTATGTTTATGACGAGGAGAATTATTTGATAATCAGGAGCTTCTCGAATTTGGTGATCATTTTCTTTCCTCTCATCACCTTTTCATTTGATTGAAGGGTTATATACTGTAGGGAAAAATCAGCCACCAGTCACTATAGTAGATGAACAGAGGGCATTTTGATCGAGTGTCGTATAATCGAAATTTTAGTTTTTGCAGCATTCCATCAGAACATGAAGAATTATCACAAGTAGCCAATAAGATCTCAAAGTGAAACAAAGCAAAATGCTTTAAGCGCGGGAAAACGTGCATCACCAGGTGGTGATTAGATTCAGTCTTGTTTCTGATTGGTTGAGATCAAGTCGTTAGTTCCCCAACCAATCACAAAGCAAAGCAAAGGAAAACCAATGTAAGCCCGAATTACTTGCAATATTCAATCAAAAGCACGCTTGAAGGACCGTCAATAACGAGAGGGTTGTTACTAAAACGGGAAACAAGAAATGGAGAATAACGAGTCGGAAAATCAAATGGGAAATTGAGATTGGAAAAGTCGTTTTTTTACATCAGTTGTTTACAATGCGGAATAAATATTTTTCAGAGATAATTATCGATATTCTTTTTTGTTAACGTTTACGGCAAAAAGAAAGTGACAGAAAAAGAAAGAGGTTACACAGGATGTACATTTTCTCATTGCTCGTATTTTCTTTGCTTCTGCGGGGCTCTGAAAAACACAACTCGCAAAATATTCACCGTATTACTTGCTAAATCATCACATGAGGTATATACATCGAAAATCAGTCTATTGAAAAAAGAATTACACGACGAGTAAAAGTCATATAACGACCATTCATGCGAGCCAAGAGTCGTCACAGATGCGCTGAAAAGAGCAAAACAAGTATTTTGCGTTTTCGTGACACGAATATTTCCAATTACTGCACATTTTTATATTGCTAATAAACCATTTTTCAAAGACGAATGAAACAAAAAGAATATTTCTCAAAAGCGTAAGGGAGAGATTTCTCACCGATACCTTAATACAAAGACATCTCTGTGAACATTTTATCGGTCAACATCTGTAATTTTTGTCAACAGAGATAGGGTTCTTCAAAGGAAAACGAAAGAAATATTTGTTAGTTTTGGTCGTTTTTTACTTCAAACTAGGCTTCACGAGTGACTGATGTTTGTCACTAGAATTAACTAAGATTACTAAGATGTTCATTAAGATTGTAACTGGACTCACGATGGCTGTAATGACGAATCCAAGCTGAGGATAGATTTTTTTCTTTGAGTCTGAGATGAACAGTAAATTACAAAAGAAGACTGGCTTGGAGGAATAATTATCTACAGTTATAAATTTAGGAAGTAATCAGTCAAACGCACTTACTTGAATCTTTAGTTTTCCATGATTTTGTATGCGAGTGGTATGCGAGACTTCCGCTAAAGCTTAGGAAAGGAAATTACTTGCAATCAGGCAATTGTCAGATATCAGATCATTTAGCACGAAGATTCAAAGATAAACTGCTATTCTACACATAATCCTAAAGAACTCCACCGACAGTAAATATATCGATCTTCTTACCAGAAGTGTAGTCCACACAGTTAAAGCCAAAAATTCGCGTAAGCAGTCAAAATATAGCTACCAGTAATTTTTGCCTTTTCGTAAATTCGATTCCTCCTTCTTCCTTTTTTTTTGTTTTTTTTTTCTACATAACTTAATGACAAATGTACATTACTATTATCAGAGGGATCTGCAAATTGACGAGTGTTGGGCGGAAATTGTTGACGAATACTTTAAAGATTTGGAAACTTGGGGAAATGTCAAAATCATCAACTGCCAGCAACATCCAAATTGCTGACTGGATATGCACGACAAAGCGATTACAAATTTACGCAACAAAGCCATAAATAATTTTATTCGAATCTCTTAATTTCTCCTCTCGTTTATGAACGACAAATTTTGCGACCTATTTTCCCTGTTCCTTTTTCCTGGCTGTAAGTCCTTAGTTACTCTAGAATAAGAATCAGTCGTGGTTTGGACGCTCATTCAAAAAATTGGTCCGGAAATCGAGTGCAATCTTGAAGCAGAATGATGTCAGTTCCGTACATCTTGATGACCAAAGTGATTTCCAGATGATGACAGTGATTACGCCATCTCTCATTGTTAGGAAACACGGAGCTCCAAAATATTGCACGGAAATTGTCGACGAATGGTTTTAAGATTTGGAGAATGCATATACCTGAGACTTGGAAAATTATTCTATTCATTTACCTACTGCAACATTGCAAACCCTTATTTTGTCCGACAAAGTTTCATCTTTTTGCTATATCAAAATCAAATGTGCTTCCACAATGAACATGAGAAATTTGGAAAAAAACAATCTGAAATTTTACGCTTAATCAAAAGTATAACAAGATTCTCTAACGTGATCGGTTATCACCAGCCCGATTTCAGCACTTATAACATACCTAAAAAAATTATGCGCGTCTGATTGGCTTAAATCGGTTGCATTTTTCATGTAACACGAGTGCAAAGTTGTGACACGAGTGCAAATGACAAGTAGCGCGCCCAAGATCTCTGTTGTAACTTTTCCTACTGTCTGAGAAACAATTCTCATAATGTTAGTTTGGAGAATTTGATATAATTACAGTATAACTTATGCACTGGAATCTTTTCACAAATAATTATGTATTTCTTTTAGTTCTACTAATAAACTTTTTCTTGTACCATAGTAATAAACAATTTTTATTCTGTATTAAGGGGTATGCTTACCCAATATGTAACAAGTCTCTTATTAATATGACCGCATGTGGCGCACACTAGATCTTGAGTTATCTCACACACCCATGCCAGAGGAGTATAAGGAGTTCTATGTACTGGTAAGATGCTTCTGTTAATTTACTGCCTGCTTTTTAACTATTTAAGCCCCAAGTTCTCATTGTTACATGTAGTTCTTCCCTTAAGCTGCTACAAATTTCCTTATCAATTAGTTATGAGAATTTCGTCTTAGATCAAAATAATAACTTCTACATGTACCTGATAAGTTTGAGTATACTCATTTCCTGTTTGTTGGATAAAGTATGAATAGTGTCAGGAGCAGTTTCATTTTAGTCACTTCTGGGAGTTGGCAAGTTACTGGTAATGAATATGATTTTATTTACCTCCTTTTTGGTCCAGTGCAGGTTCTCTGTCACGATTGTAACAAGGTAGGGAGCTTGAAGTCCTGGCATAATTACACTTAGAAAATTTGAAACACATCAACTAAAAGATGTTGCATTTAATGGGTCAATCACACTGCTGAGAGACTGTAAGCATCACTTCAAAGTGGTTGTAGGGAAATATGGAGTGCATGTGAATGTCATGAAACTTTTTTTTCCAATAGAAAAGCAAAGTAAAATTTCATGTTCTTGGCTCAAAGTACATGGAGTGTGGCTCCTACAACACAAGCAGAGAGGGTGTACCTGTGGTAGCCAGACCTGCCACAGGTGGCCCAGCTGCAGATAACGAGGATGGCTGGGAAACAGAAGAAGAAGAGGAAATTGTTGAAGGAGAGGAAGAACCCGCAGCAAATGGAAATGAAACACGACAACAACAGCAAGACGACAGTATAAGTGATGAACTGAATATAGCAGATGTTGTGATAAATGCAGACAGTGACAGGGACAATGTTCTGCCTTTAGACTGACGGAGGCACACCATGAAGCCTTTTGCGAGCTCTCTTCACCTGATGAGCTCAAAATAGTCAATGAGAAGCTTCCACAGGAGCTGTAAACCAAGGCAGCAAGCAAATGAGCCTCAGATACAAAATCACTTTTCTCACTGCTTCTGCACCCCCCTCCCCAATCATACTGCACCCCACCCTTGAAAGTCTGCTGAAAGGTCAAGAGCAGCATGTTGCACGTATCAAGAAAAGCGGATCGGACTAAAGTTGAGCAGCTTTGTTTAACGACTAACAATGACCGTATATGGCTACTTTGGAACATTGGCGGAAATAGCTTTAAAATGCACGCGGGATTTTTCAAAATTTCCGATTATCATACGAGCGGCAGATTTAAACCGGCAAAACTGATCATAAGACAAATCCTCCCCGTGGGGGTGATTCTGGTAGTTCTTTTAGGATGCAAATAGTCACGGTGGGGTGGATGGTGGGGCAACTGTAGCTTTCGTATCTGAAGTAAAGAGATGTCACCGTTGTTTCCTTTACATTGCCTAAAACTGGCGAAAGAAGTATTCAATTAGAGGCTCACTGTGCGATACCAAGGTGATGAGAGCTTGTGTAACCTGGTATTAACGTCCGAAGCCTACCACGCCGTTGAATCATGTGGAAGACTATCGTCATTTGCTCGATTGTTTAATGTGCGTGTATTGCGTGTATTTAAAGTTCGCGCTGCGTGAATGAGATTTTCTTCCTGATGTGCACAAAAAGGTTCATATTCTCCTTCCTCTGGCGTGTGATTTTAACCTGGTAATAACGTCCGAAGCCTCGCGCGTCGTTAATTCATGTAGTTTTACGGGTATCATTCTCTTTCCGTATTTCAATTCAACGAAAGGAGTTAAAAAAAACAATGGCGAGTGGAAATAGTCGCACACGCTCGTCAATGTCTCCCATTCAACTCGACTGTTCAATCCGAGTATATTTAAATTTCGCGCTTCGTAAGCAAGAAAAACTGAATAATCTCCTCCCACAATTTTTTTGGTGTTTACACAAACCGACATCTAATTGATACCTATTCATCCTTTTGTGTGATAGCAGGAGGTGAGATTTTTTTCGCAGTCATGTTCTGCTAGTTTCTTTCCTTTTTTTTTGCTCAACAGGTTACGTGTATTCAATCACGTCACTGACGTTGTCAGATTCATCTACCAAATTTTAGGGCAACCAAATTTGCGCCACGAAAGTTATCCTATTTTCTTAGTTTGCATAAAGCGCTGCGCAATCGCCTCCCATAATTTTCTTTCGCGCCTCATTAGAAAACAGCTGTGTGCCAGCGCCTGCTCTCTGCGAAAAATTGGAGAAGCTGTTGACAGCTCCTTACTTTTAACAAAGATTGTTAAAATCCGCTGTAAAACTCTGATAGTTTTTAATGAGAGAGACTTACTTTTAAGCAGGACCTGCTTTTTTTTGCAAAAGATAAATAAAAAAAAACTCGCACTTTCTTCATTGTGAGACTTTAGTGAACACCAAGTTAAATTTTGTCATGATTTTTGGGCAGTTGACTTTGCATGAGGTTTGAAATGCACTATTTATTAATTGGTGCATGTGTCAGCATGCCTATATATATGTAGGAGATAGGAAGCAGCAGGGATTTTGAAGAGGACTAAGAAGAGTCGCTCGAGGCATACAAGAGCAACTCTAGCTTCTAGAGTCCTCTCTAAACTTCCCAAGTGCTTCATATCTCGCTCAACGCGAATTGGCGCGTGTGATAGTCGATTGTTTTGGTACATTTTCAACCCGGTATTTACTGTTGTAGAAAGAGAGATTCCATCAGTCCGCTCGTACACGCGCTTCCGCTCGTAGACACGAGTTATCCGTGAGCACAATAATACTGTAATATGAAACACGTATGCACATTTAAGAGTAAATGTCAATGAAAATCACAGATTATCGAAAAAGTCGCGGACACGGTCAAAAATCGATTTGGTTCATTTTTTGCCTGTGGGTAGTCTTATCTAGTAAACAAAAGGAAATGGGGTTAGATTTTTGAAATATGCACTTTAGCGGGAATAATTTGCTTTAACATTTCCGGGGTTAAATAGCTCAAATTTCACCAAGCGCGATCCTGAAATTATGCACTTTTCGAGCACTTGTCATGCTAACAAAAATGTAACGGAAGAACTTTTCTAGTTATAGAAATATTGAGTTGGACTTGCATTATCGAGGCAAAGTGACAGTTTTTGTCTCATGTTATTCTTGGCGGAGCTACGTCCCTATTAAGAGACGACATCTTCGGCCTTTCGAAATTAAGGCAAAGGTGGCCTAGAATAGCTTGGCAAAAATACATGTGGTAGTGTCTCAAAGTTTACAATAACACTACCAAGAAGCCTTGAAAGATAGTTCTTTACGATTTGGGTTTTATTTCTTTGGGACCTTTGACTATCAAAAGATGACCACCAGCCGAATTTCGGTTAAATTACTATGACGCCATAATGAGATGCATAATAACAAAATTAAACGCGTTGGACACAAATAACTGTTTTGGTCAGTTATGTCTTCACACTAAATGACTAGAAACATATTAAAATGTCTATAACTACACTTATCTACGGAGACAGGAGAAACAATTTTCGACTTTGCTACCCTGAGAATCACGCCATAATTCTGCATAATTCATCACACAACAGGTTAAACAGTTGAATTGCACTCAACAGGTTAAATGTGGCTCAAAGCCGTTAGTTTACGTTTACTTCTCATCCGGTGAACATGGATTCGAGCATTTGCATCCCCTCTGCGCCTTCTACACTTGCCAGTTTCGAATATACTGAAAATCGTCCAACACAAAGGTAAGAAGGTTTCACAAGCAGTGGTGGGCTCGAGTGACTGAAATCCGATATGTAGGACTCTGCTGTCACGCAACGCCTTCTTGTAAATAATACACGCACCGCTTTTCTGATCAGCGGATCAGTTACTCGTAAAACGTTCAGTGCTCAGTTACTTGGAAGAGCAGGTACACTCTTGGACTAATTGTGTGAGTCGTGCGATGAATGGCTTTTTCCTCTTTTGTGGTGAAATGTCAGAAATATCCAGCCCAAGGTCGATGCACATGTCTCTTAGCCTATCCACTCTTAAAGTTGTGATTGTACGTTTTTGTACAAGTTCGCAGATGTTAACATCGAAAGATACAATCGGATGCTGAATAGCCACATCTCTCATCACATTTGCACACACTGCAGATAGATGCTTCTCAGCTTCGGCGGAGATTTCGTCCTCGTCGACGCTCGCCATATCCACTCCTGAGACTTCACTAGCTTTTGCTTCGTTATCGGCGGCTGTAACTTCTAATCGCTTCTTTCCTGAAAGACGGCTGAAGAAGCCACTAATTTGCTGCGACGTAAGGACTTCATCAGGTTGAAATCGGCGTTCCCCCGCTTGGTCTCTTGCTAGGCTCATGGTTTTCGAAACTTCCTGTGGATCGCTTTTCCGTCCACTATACTCCCCTTTTTGAAATTGGTCAGTTAAGAATTCGGTCTGTTTCTTTGTAAAACGCACCTTTTTCTTAATTTTCTTCAGGGCCCAACCCATTGGAAGAGGAGGCAAGCCGTCACGCTTTGATTGTGCAGCAACTTGAACGCTTGGTATTCGACTGCGTCCCTCCGTCTGCTTGGAAGAATATTCTCTTTTAGCTTTATCGTAGAGAGTTTCTTGTTCGAGCATCATTTGGTGTTTTCCAGTATCTAGGTGTGTCTGGAGGTTTGCAAAGCGACTGTATGCTTTTACACATCCTTCTTCTGGACACGGGAAAAGCATGTCATCTGGCTTATATTCCCCAATACAGCGTCGATCTTGGTTTTCGCTTTCAGTTGAGAAATCTGCTTTGACAGAGCTTTTCTTAATATGTTGGTGTCCCACAATCTTGAACGTCGGTGAACCACTTGGATTTGGCGATGGCGGGTCTAGGATTTCCAATTTTTCGGGCTGCTTCATGACTCCTTCGAACTTGGCCCATGGCACTACTTTACCGGAACCCACATTGAATGCTCTCCACACTCGTACGCCACTTTCATCGTACTCAAAATTGTTGAGTAAGCTTATGCCATCCCATTTGATATTAAAGGTGCTTGACGGTTTGGCAGTAACATAACTTGCTTTCACTCCTGTGGTTCCTTGGCCAGATTCAATGGCTGTTTTGAACTGTAGAGCGTTGATGACATCATTGCCTTCGTTTACGTACCTTCCAACGTCTCCCTTGATTGTTGCCGCTTTGCGATCACATACCCCCTTTCCACCTTGAGGGTCCGAAAAGTCGTTTCTTACAACAGCCACTCCCACGGCATCACCAGCCAGCTTAGCTGAGATGATTGAATTTCCGCTGTGATAACAGCCAGCGTTATCTTGTTTGTAATAAGCCATTTCCAGCTCTGGAATTTCCTTTTTCAGGGTAGTGAGGCAGTCAAGCATTATCGAAGCCACAGTCACACTGTCTTGGGCGCAGCTTTGGAATACGTGAACAAGTGTTTGCGATTCAAAGTGCCCAGAATCCTCTGACCGTCTTATGGCAACGCTAATGTGCCATGGCAATCCTCGCTTCGCAAACCAATCTGACTGTGCCTCTCGATATTTTCGGGGCATATAATTCATTGCCCAGTCCTGGACTAACAGCACCGATCGGCTGTCGAGTTTGGCTAAAACTGAATGCTTTGCCTCAGCTTGGTGGACTGAACGTAGCTGATGGGCTTTCCAGCTGATGATATCATCCCTTGCCTGTTTAATGGTATGCAGCATGTCAGCTTGATCTTCTGCTGACGAGAGCGCACTTGAACACTCATCTTCTATGGTACACAATACTTCTTGTAAGTCATAACACTGTTCACATGACTCATTGTGGAGATGGTCGCAGGAGCCCCGAAATTCAGCATTGCTTGGGTCACTTAGCGCGTAAATTCGACAATGATCGGGAACCTCAGAGGCCTCCACTGCATGTACCTAAAATAAAAAGTAAAATGACGAGCGCGTGATTCAGTGTATAGTTGCAAAGCAACGCATGCGCATATGATCGACATTTCAAAAAGATCACTTAACCGATTCTCAGCGTTGTATACATGTGTGTAAGCGTATTACAGTGAATTTTAAACTGTTGTTTCATAAATTAAGCATAAAGAAGACTCGGAGGGAAAGAAAGAGGTAGCCGTGAATCATAGTAAGAAGTTTACTGCATTTGCAAAGGCAACGCATAATTATAAAATATGCACCCACTTTGTAGTCGCCCTTTAGGTACTGCTTCGACAAACGAAGTTGCTGCTTAATTTCCCTCGCCCATTGCTGAGTCTTGCCACAGTCAACAAGCTTATCAACGAGTTTTTCTAAAGCATCAAATGCTTCCACCCCTGATGCTGAAAAGTTATCAAGTCCTTGCAGAGACTTCCGAACAGATGAAGAACACACGGCCAAAACTCTCTGTAGCGTCCTCTTACTCATAGGCTCAAAGTTGGTTTCACAGCAGTATTGTTGATACTGCTGGACAATACGCTCTGGTATCATTGTTCTGATAACATTGGGTGTTTTTATGATCTCGCCAGTCGACAATTTCAGAAGTTTTTCCCCGAAAGGAACATCTTGAATAACGTGTGGACTTGTTATAAAAGAAACAAAATGTTCTAATTTTACAGGTTCAATTCTCATTCTCCTTTTCTCCTGGTTTGGAAGAGGAGCAGCTCTTCCATGTATCAGCCTGTGGCGTCGGGCAATGTTGTAGCGATAGCTAGTAACGGTTGGAATAAACTCCCTCATCTCCTTAAGGGATAACTTGTCTGCCATCAAAGAAAGTATTTGCCGTCTGGTGCTCCAATGTTGTGCGTTCAAGTAGCTTTCAGCAAATGCATTAAGAAGTTCCGTCTCTTTTTCACTTCTGCCTTCGACCACAACCTGACTCTCGCTGCATACAGCGTAACGATCACAAAGCTCCGTCCACAGTTCTTGCGAATTTTCAGGTGCCAGGACATCCAGCATTGCAGAAATATATTGTTGAGCTTTCCGTAGGTATCTACGTTTAGTACGCTCGTGCGCTGTATTCCACGGCACTGATAACGTGTGACGTACTGGACTGACGTCTCGAAGGTGTAAGAAGCGATTTAGTTGCACCTGGGACTCGTTGTCTAGACTCGAGCTTTCATCACTCTCTTCGCAATCTTCTTGCGGAACAAATAGGCTCTGCCGTTTGGATGTGAAACCTTCTGGCAATGCTTCATCACCAACAGTGACAGCACAAGTGGCAGGAATATCAGAGTCACTCCCTTGTTCATCAACCTGACGAAAAAGTGAACACATTGCTTTGGATGGCTTCAAAATGAGATCAACCGTATACACGCGCGGGGTGTCGCATGCAAGGCGGAAGTTTATAGTCGATGATTATTTTCACCTTATAATATAACTGACTAATAACCTATTCTGATATCTTTATCCAATTACTTCTCAGCATTATTTTCCATTTGGAGCATTTCGAAAAGAAAATGTGGAGAAGCCATATAATAATTTAAAACCTATATTATTTGGATATATCCTGGAGTGTGATATGCTATCTGGGAAGAGCACGCCTATCCAATTCTTGTGCCATTTATGGTTTTGCCAAGTCGTTGACGGGCGGCAATGGCGGCGTTTGAGAATGCGCATGCAAGTTAGCCTGGACACGCCCTTCTCCCACCTGGGTTGAATCCCTAGGCATGAAAAGGGCGGAGAAGGGAGAATTCAGAGAATGCGTTAAGGTTTTCCATTTTTATTAATTATATTGGATGGAAATTCTTCATAACACTTTGAAGAAACTCACCAAGGTTAGACCACTTAGACCTCCTGTGATGTTTTCCACACCTCCTGTGGCCTCCAAGCTCTGCGACTGTAACTGATTTTTTATTTTTGCTAGGGACTGTCGACATCGCACACAAATTCCTTTAATATTTTGAGAGAAAGAATTAATTTATACTTTTTAACCTTGCACATCCTCCTTGAACAAATAGCTCTGCATGTGGCAAAAGAAAAAAACTAGGCAAAAGCCCCACAAATCCCAAACTGATGACGCATTCTGTTGTTAACCTTGTCACGAGTCAGTATTTTACATTCCTTTCCTTTTTTGTCGGCATTTTTAAAAGGAATTCTAATATCTGTGAATATTTCAATTAGAGCGTTCCCCACGCCATTAATTAATTTTGACAGGAGCCCATCACTGGTTTTGAACAAGTTTTGAAAGAGACGAAAATGTTGAGTGAACGCCAGTGTTTTCCGACGTAAAAATATTTGCAAGAATCCTGAAAAGACATGAAAATAAATTTCCTGTCAAACTTGGCGACTGTTTTACGCGACAGTGAAGTGGTTTGAAGTTAGGATATGAAGTCTGTGATTCCCGCCAACTACCCTGCGTGAAATGAGAAGCTATACGGATGTTTATCCTTAGATACAATGAGAATAAACTAGAGGGACGTCAGTTCTTACAAGATCATGACTCATTGTAGTCGCTTACCTGATCCGACGGGTACGAGGATTTTCGTAAGTTCAAAAATTTGTTTTGAGTGCTGCAAAGTAATTCCTCTTTCTGCTGCGGGTACTTCTTTAGATTCCTTTTTGTGACCGGAAACATCCTGTGGCACAGACCATAATCTACTAGCTCTTCTCCATCCGATTCCGAGGCTTGATCGATGTAAAGGGCAAACAGTCATTTCCGAAAAATTGACGGGCTTCTCGAAAATCCCGCTTCTTGCTGAGATAAGTTCAATCTCTGTCTCAACACCTGAAAATTGTAAAAAACGCTTGTGGCTTCTGATATCCTTGCTGCATGATGACAGAGATACCGTCTGAGTGGACCGATGCCTTGCGCGTTCCTCTGCACCACAAACGCCACCAACAATATCAAATAAAGAACAAGACATTCTTTTTCTGCTGGAGTTAAAGCAACCGTTGTCTTTATTCCTTTCACCGACGATTATTACGCTTTTTTTTTTGTTTACTTTCGTTAACTGATCACACTGTTTTTCCGTGGGAAAATTGTATCGTTATTTTCGTTCCATAAGGTTTTCACTGTACGGTTTATATTTGTGAAATTTTACAAAGTCTATTTCTTTGTTGTATCGTTTTCGTTCACGATGGCAACATATTTGTTTAGATTTTATATGCGGGGCAGAATGAATTGTTCGTTGATCTCGTTACGTGACGGATTATCATATGTCACGCAGAGTGACAGGAACCTATAAAAAATTAATTAAAATCCGGTTTTCACTGTACGGTTTATATTTGTGAAATTTTACAAAGTCTATTTCTTTGTTGTATCGTTTCGTTCACGATGGCAACATATTTGTTTAGATTTTATATGTGGGGCAGAATGAATTGTTCGTTGATCTCGTTACGTGACGGATTATCATATGTCACGCAGAGTGACAGGAACCTATAAAAAATTAATTAAAATCCGGCAAATCCCTAGCGTTACCTGTCGTTTTGTACGGGACCCTTTTAGTGTGGGACGTCAAAAAAGCCAAAATTAGGATCGAAATAGACTAAACGTAACTGGGTTGCGACACGAAGTAGGAAATGACAACAACAAATAACTTTATTTTACTCATCCCGGCTCAGTGGCTTCAATGAGTCAGCCGGTCGGTCCCCTTTACACCAATGAACAGTATTTCGAAAATATCTTCCAAGCGGAATAACAAGGGCCTATAAAAGATTTCTAGGGTAAGGAACTATTGATGTCCAAGCAAACATAAAAAGGTAAGTGCGGCTGCGACTCAAACAATGCTTTGCGTGTGTCATTGCAATGTTGATTTTGTTCATTTCAATATGGCGCCATTTACAATTTTAGCGAAGTTTGGTTAGTTGGTATATCAAAACAGCAGAAGATACCAGAAAAATGAAACGATGAATTTGAAGACTCACCTTATAAGCCCTCGTGATAGTATTGCTGGAGATTTTGAGAAACTACCACATGCATTTTTGCCACACTGCATTAGGCCGGGTTTGGCATGAATTAAAAATGGCGAACACGTACACTGGTAATTAACCCGTGGTTTCGTCAGGAAGGACACGATACAAAAAATATCACTATACCTTGGTAATGGAAGGCCACATGTTTATATTTACAGCTAAAGAAGTCCAGCTGTTGCATTTTAGTTCATGCAAGGACGGCTTGAAAACTGCATAATTTAGAGCTCGCACGCACTCATTTTCGATCATGCAATTAGTAACGGTTTATTTTCGTTAAAATGAATATTTACACAAACTAACCTCACTTCACTTTAAGTAGTACCTATAGCTACCTGTAAACAAAAAATGAGACAAAACGATTTTTGACCGTGTCCGTGATTTTTTTATTTTTCTTTGATTTTTAGAGACATTCACTCTTAAATTTATTTTCACCATTTTATTCTTTCCTTTTATTCTCCTTTTCGGCTAGGTCAGCCACGAGTAAAAGAAAGATTAGCGAAAAGAAAAATTGATCTTAGCGCACCGTTTAGGACAAAAAAGGCCGTGAACACGCCGTGCGGAGTTCTGGGAGTGAAGCCCAAAATGTAATTAATCTGTAAAATAAGCTTGTCTTGGTAATGTATCGACGGTTATCTCAACAAGTACATAACAGACTTCACAGTTCACCGCTTCGAGTCACAGTTACTGAATTGTGTACAACACTTTAATTTGTTGGATCGTTTAGTTTCATCGTCTGGGTCATGAAAGTCCTTTAAAAGATTATTGTCGGTGAACAGTAACTGAACACAGCAGTCAAACGTCTGGCATGTGCAAAGGAATTAATTTTAGCCGGCCGCGCACTGCGCGAGATTTCTCCAGGTCTTTAATATCATCACAATTGTATAGCTTCAAATCCTTGTAATACAGGCGCAATGAACAGTGTCGCAAACTTCTTGACTCAATTGTATCTCGGTAACACCGCGCACAAAACTTATCACGTGCTACTACCCACCAAAAATTAGCAGATACAATTTTGAAATCTGGCGCAATTTTACGTTATCAAAATTGCGCACTAATCGTTACACGAATGCATTAATTCCATCCATGTTCAATTGGTAGACCCTCTGTACGTAGTCTTTTTCTACACAGTTGTATGACACGCAATTATTATTTTAGATAGGTGTATATTTAACTAAACTCTGTAAATTGCATGCAATTCAGCCTCAGCAGGCCGCGAGTTTGAATACTTTTAATGAACTATCCGTCTCTCTAAGCACCCTTTAACCAAATTTAAAAAAAAAGTAAAGCCTTTATACAAGCCCAGGTGGCCCATGGGGCCGGCGCTTGACTCCGGTTTCCTTAGCGTGAAGCGGCTAGGAGTATTGCTACTCCCTCCTGGATGGGATGCTAGTCCATCACAGGGTTACCCCCAGCATATATGCTGGTACCCATTTGTTCACCTGGGTAAAGAGAAGCACTGTGAAAGTAAAGTGTCTTGCCTAAGAACACGGCACAATGATCCCGGCCAGGGCTCGTACCCGGACCACTCGATCCAGAGTCGAGCGCACTAACCATGACATCACACATAAAGGCCATGAGAAAATGGGAAATGATCACCATCTGAGGCGGCTCTCGATTGTTAAACAAATTCTCCTCGTCAGCAGCATAAGAAATGTATAGAGAACAGTATGGAGAATATGCATACTGATGTTAGGGTTTAAAAGGGTTAAGGCAAACATTCGCTCTGAATGTTATTTCTGCGTGTTCCGTTACTGTCTCTTTCTCATTAGATATTGCACAAATTGCCCATTTCGTTTTTCTTTACAACAGTCAGCAAATATTTATTTTGTGGAGACTACTTTGTCATTTTGGTCGCCAAAAGGCGAAATGTTCAGTATGTTGGATACAAGTACGTAACCTCTATTGGTCGAGGATGCTCCTTTTTAAGTAACCGTCCCTTTTTCCTTATGGAAATGAAAAAAGCTGAAGTAGTGTCACATAATCTGTAATTAAATAGCAACAAAAGCAAGTCAAACGAGTTCCACCGCACTCTCCGATGGGCTTGGACTATATTGTGCTCGCTGATATACGAGAGAATCAACCCTTTTTTCACCTTGCTGTTTTTTCCTTTGGTTTACCTTCATAAATTATCTTATAAGATTACAAGCCATTTTAATTTTCGTAAGACGATTTTTTCTGATGTGCATTTTCGAATTGCTGATAAACCATTTTTCAAATACGAATAAAACGAAAAACTCGTTCTGAAAGGAAATGTTGCCTCAATACAAAGACATTTCTGTGAAGATTTCTTCGGTCAACATGTGTGATTTTTTTAACTGAAATAAGGCTCCTCAAAGAAAAATGTGCATTTTCAAGTTGCTGGTAAACCATTTTTCAATCATGAAGAAAACAAAAAGCTCGTTTTTCAAAGCCTAACGAAATGTTTTCTCGCCGCTGTCTTAAAATAAAGACATCTCTGTGAAGATTTATTCGGTCAACATGTGTAATTTTTTTAACTGAAATAAGGCTCCTCAAAGAAAAACGTGCATTTTCAAACAAGAATAAAACAAAACAAAATCGTTCTGAAAGCCTAAGGAAATGATTTCTCACTGTTGCCTCGATACAAAGACATCCCTGAGAAGATTTCTTCGGTCAACATGTGATTTTTTTTCACAAAAATCAAGCTCCTCAAAGGAAAAATGTGCATTTTTAAACAAGAGTAAGACAAAACAAAATCGTTCTGAAAGCCTAAGAAAGTGATTTCTCACCGCTGCCTCAATACAAAGACATCCCTGAGAAGATTTCTTCGGTCAACATGGGATTTTTTTAACGGAAATCAGGCTCCTCAAAGGAAAAATGTGTATTTTTAAACAAGAGGAAGAAAAACAAATGCGTTCTGAAAGCCTACGGAAATGATTTCTCACCGTTGCCTCAACAAAGACATCTCTGTGAAGATTTATTCGGTCGACATCCTCGATTTATTTTAACAGAAATAACGGTCCCTTAAAAGGAAAATGATAAAGAACCATTGAGTAAGCGCCAAATTAAAAGGTAAACCGAGCCATGATGATCCCTTGACTGATCATATATCGACATAAATGTGAGTATGTCTGAAACTCCCTTGTAAACTCTTCTCGGTCGAAGTTCTTTTGTCCAGGTGCTCCGCTGGTTATCTGGGATTTAGAAAGGAAAGTGTTCCTAAGGCTTGGAATCGCTTTATCTGCTGTCATATTTCCGCTATATCATAGATATTTTATCGCAATAGAAACAACCCTTTTGCTTGCACATATGTTCAAATATACAGTTATTCTCTTTACAGTGTTGATACAAAATCCAGCAATCGGATGATGAGAATAGCTCAATCAATCAGCATAAGCGTTTAATCTTGATTTCACACCAAATTCTCTCTAACACTTTACAACATTTGATTTTTCTCACGGAAATCAGGCTCCTCAGAGGAAAATGTTCATTTTCAAATAAAAATAAAACAAAACAAAAAACTCGTGCTGAAAGCCTAAGAAAATGATTTCTCGCCGTTGCCTCAATACAAAGACACGTCTGCGAAGATTTCTTCGGTCAACATCCCTGATTTTTTTTAATGGAAATAACGGTCCTTAAAAGGAAAATGATAAAGAATGATTACATAAACTTCAAGTTCCTTGACTCCATATTGGAGGGTAAACCGAGTCATATTGATCACTTGACTGATCATATGTCGACATGAATGTGAGTATGTCTGAAGACTCCATTTTAAAATCTTCCCGGTCAAAGTTCTTTTGTCTAGGTGCTCCGCTGATTATCTGGGATTTAGAAAGGAAAGTGTTCATACAGCTTGGAATCGCTTTATCTGCCCTCATAGGTTCATTTGCAGTTTTGTTGAACATTTTGGTGATCTTAGCAATCAAGAAAACGAGAGAATTGCAGACAAACTCTATTAATTTAGTCACCAGTTTGGCAGTCGCAGATCTCATAGTGGGTGCGGTTTCTGCCCCATTTAACATCACTTTAGATGCATTAGTTCTTCGAGGAACTGTCTCGGTAGGCATGATCTGTGTGATAGCTAACGTTACCAGATATGTTTCGAACACTGCTTACCGTACCTCGTACTATCATGTAGTTCTGTTCAGTTGGGAGAGGTATGTTGCAATTGTAAAGCCTATGAAGTACAAGGCTATAGTAACCGAGAAACGCTTAACGAGATTAGCGATAATCGCTTGGATGGCAGCCCTTACAACATCGGTCTTATTTGGTGCATTAGAAGCCACTGCGGTTTCCAAAATGGTGCTTCGTGTTACATTTGCTATTGTACACTTTCTCGCCTTTACCCTTATGGTGTATTTTTATTCCATGGTTTATATCGCAATACGAAGATGGAACCGAAGCCAATTCAGCCACGTCAATGCTCTGATCAAAGCAAGGATGGAAAGTAAAACGGCTTTGACGGTGTTTCTACTAACAATTGCCATTTTAATCGCTATCGTTCCTTTAGGGGTTGCACACGTCTTAGCGCAACGTTCCCTTTTTTTTCGTGAAATTTCAGTTTTGCGATGGGCGGAAACTTTCCTCCTGTTAAACTCCATTGTAAATCCTGCGCTGTATTTTTATAGAAACAGGAAATACAGAAAAGCTGCTTTTAAACTGCTAAGAAAGCCACGGGAAATTCAGCCAGCGGTTTTCAGAGGTCTTCGTAGAAGACGCCAGCGATATTCCTCCGCGTTTGTAAATGTTAAAGAGCTTGTCTACATAGAAAGAGGTCAATGCTTCACACGGTCACAGTCCTGGATAGCGGACACACACATGGTCACTGGAATACCGACCGTGTCTCGAGAACCAGTGGTCGCAATAATGAACAGAAGAATGTCATGTCCACCCTTAATAGGGCATGGAAACCTTCGTGAAGTGATTCAACCTTTAACTCGAACTGTCAAGGTGCAGATTGAACCTCCTCCTATAAAGAAATAAGCAAAGAGGAAGGCAAAGTTATCGTGTGTTTGTAAAGGAGATCAGAAGTCACAACACACAAGATCAAAAACTTGGGAAGAATACTTATATCTCGTGATAGAATTTGTGGGCGTCACTAGGCGTGACTACACTAGGCGTGACGCATTGATGTACGCATGCATGGCCTTATGGGCTGTGCGACTTTGCGCTTCTATTTTTCGAAAGAAATCCTCGCTTGTATTGTGTTTGTAAGTACAGTCCCGACTTGTAGATGAAAATGTTCATATTGGAACCTTGAGTGAACCTAAAATACTTTCCAACATCTTGTACCTAAAGAAACCTGTTACAAATCGCCCCAGGCTACCACTCAAAGACGCAATTCAGCGCAGTCCTAGCGACGAATTATGTTATTTAACCCTTCACACCCTAACATCAGTATTCATATTCTCCATACTGTTCTCTGTACATTTACTAAGGCGCTGACAAGGAGAATTTGTATACCAATCAAGAGTTTCTTTAGTTGGTGATCATTTCCTTTATTCTCATGACATTAATGTGTGATTCAGTGGTGATATTGTAAGGAGAAATTAGATCTTCGACAGCCTCACCTGAGTATTCTTCTTTTCCACACTGTTCTCTTTAGATATCCTATGTTTATGACGAGGAGAATTGTTTGATAATCGGGAGCTTCTCGAATTTGGTGATCATTTTCTTTAATTTGTTTACAATGCGGAACCAATGTTTTTCAGTGATAATTTTGTTAGCGTTTACGGCAAAAAGAAAATGACAGAAAAAGAAAGAGGTTACACAGGATGTACATTTTCTCATTGCTCGTATTTTTCTTTGCTTCTGCGGGGCTCTGAAAAACGCAACTTGTAATATATTCACCGTATTACCTGCTAAACCATTACATGAGGTACATACATCGCAAATCAGTCTACTGGAAAAAGAATTACACGACGAGTAAAAGTCATATAACGACCATTCGTGCGGGCCAAGAGTCCTCACAAATGCGCTAAAAATTAAAGAGCAAAACAAGTCTTCCATTTTGCGTTTTCGTGACACGAATATTTCCAATTACTGTGCATTTTCATATTGCTAATAAACCATTTTTCAAAGAAGAATGAAACAAAAAGAATATTTCTTAAGAGCATAAGGTAGAGATTTCTCACCGATACCTTAATACAAAGACATCACTGTGAACTCTTCATCGGTCAACATCTGTAATTTTTGTCAACAGAAATAAGGCTCTTCAAAGGAAAGCGAAAGAAATATCTGTTAGTTTTCGTCTTCTTTTGCTTCAAACTAGGCTTCACGAGTGACTGATGTTTGTCACTAGAATTTGAGTATATCAGAAGAATCGCTTATAAACTCTTTCCAATCAAAGTTCTCTTGTCCAGGTGCTCTACTGTTCGTGTGGCGAGTGCAATTTGTAGTCTTTGAAAAATTTAAAAGTGTTTACTAACACCAATACCCCTATTCCCCTACCTTTTTTGCTGAAGGTTATGCGTTCAATGTTGTTTGAGAAAACCATCATCAACCGAAAAGGCTTTTTAAGTTGAGGTAATGGACTGAGAAAAAAAATTTTAATAGGGATCGGTATTAGCCGGTATAATCTGTCGGGATTACTGAATCACGAGAAACTTTAGTCGGGATCGCGGGATTGAAGAACCTTTTTGAGGATCCCCTTATGAATTTAGTTATGCCAGTTATCGTACAAACAATGTCCTCAGATACAGTTCTTCGAATAATTACTGATCACATCCAAACTGAGGTCAATGAAGCAAAAACCGCATCTACTTAAAGATCAGAGGCGAGATGAACAGTAAATTACTTACTGGCTCGGAGGAATAAGTGTCTACAGTTATAAATTTAGGAAGTAATCAGTCAAACCCATTTACTTGAATCTTTAATTTAATTTTAATTTAAGAAATGCGCGGTATGCGAGACTTCCGCTAAAGCTTAGGAAAGGAAATTACTTGCAATCAAGCAATTGTCAGACGTTGGACCATTTAGCACGTAGATTCAAAGAAATACTGTTAATCTAGATATAATCTTAAAAAACTCCACCGATAGTGAATATATCGATCTTCTTACCAGAAGTGTAGTCTACATGCTCTACACAGTTAAAGCCATAAATTCGCGTGGGCACTCAAAATATAGCTATCAGTAATTTTTGCCTTTTCGTGAATTCGATTCCTCCTTCTTCCTTTTTTTTTTATCTACATAGCTTAATGAAAACGTGCATTACTATTATCAGAGAGATCTGCAAATTGACGAGTGTTGAGCGGAAATTGTTGACGAGTACTTTAAAGATTTGGAAACGTGGGGAAATGTCAACTTCATCAATTGCCCACAAGGTCCAAATTGTTAACTGGATATGCACGACGAAGCGATTACAAATTTACGCGACAGCAATAAATAATTTTATTCGAATCTCTTAATTTCTCCTCTTGTCTATGAACGAGAAATCTTGCGGCTTATTTTTCCTATTCTTTTTTCCTGGTTGTAAGTCCTTAGTTTCTTTAAAATAAGAATCAGACGTCATTTGCACGCTCATTCAAAAAGTTAGTCCGGAAATTGAGTGCAATCTTGAAGCAAAATGCTATCAGTTCCGTAAATCTTGATAACCAAAGTGATTTCCAGATGATGACGGTGATTTCGCCATCCCTCGTTGAAACACGGAGCTCCAAAATATTGCACGGAAATTGTCGACCAATAGTTTTTAAGATTTGGAAAATGCATATACCTGAGACATGGAAAAGCGTCATGTTCATTTACCTCCTGCAACATCGCAAACCCTAATTTTGTCCGACAAAGTTTCCTTTTTTCGCTATATCAAAATCAAGTGTGCTTGCACAATGAACAAGAGAAATTTGGGAAAAAATAACGTGCAATTTTACCCTTAATCAAAAGTATAACAAAATTCTCGAACGTGGTTGGTTATCACCAGCCCTATTTGAGCACTTTACACGCGTCTGATTGGCTGAAAACGTATGCATTTTTCAGGTAACACGAGTGCAAAGTTGTAACACCAGTGCAAATTACAACTAGTGCGCCCAAGATCTCTGTTGTAACTTTTCCTACTGTCTGACAAGCAATTTTCATAATGTTAGTTTGGAGAATTTGAAATAATTACAATAAAACCTACGCACTGGGATCTTTTCACAATTCAATTATGTTTTTCATTTAGTTCTACTTATAAGCTTTTTCTTGTACCATGGCAATAAGCAATTTTTATTCTGTATTTAGGGAGTATGCTTGCCCAATATGTAACAAATCCCTTATTAATATGACCCGCATGTGGCGCACACTAGATCTTGAGATATCTCAGACACCCATGCCAGAGGAGTATAGGGAGTTCTATGTACTGGTAAGATGCTTATGTTCATCTACTGCCTACTTTTTAACTATTTATGCCCCAAGTTCTGATTGTTATATGTAGTTCTTCCCTTAAGCTGCTACACATTTCCTTATCAATTAGTTATGAGAAGCTGGTCTTAAATCAAGATAATAACTTCTACATATACCTGATAAGTTTGAATATTCTCATTTCCTGTTTGGTGTATAAAGTATGGATACTATTGGAAGTTTCATTTTAGTCACTTCTGGGAGCTGGAAGGTTACTGGTAATGAATATGATTTTTAGTGATATTGAGACATTTATTTTAGACCTAAATGTTGGTCCTACTAAAAAACTTGCTAGTGGTGATCTAACAGTCATTAAGAGGTGTAAGAGTGATTACCATCTAATTTCTCCTCACAATATCTCTCCTGAATCGCTTATTAAGTAATAGGTTAAGTACAGTATGTACATAAAGTTTTGCATGGGTTTGGAACATTACATAGTTGAACCTTGATTATCTGGAATCCTTGGGGACTGGACAGAATAGTGTGGATAATTGAGAGTCTGAGTAATCGAAAATATGAATATTGATGAGCCAAAAATAAAACTGACCAACTGCAAAGAAACTACATGTAGATCATTTACCTAATATCATGCAAGAATTAAAGCATATTCTCAAATTTTTGTCTATTAACTTTATTTTGCTGAAAGTATTTACAAAAAGGTATTAACCATTTAGCCCCTAAGAGTGACTAGCATCTAATTTCTCCTTACTATATCCTCCCTGAATCAAACTTGAAAGTCATGAGAATAGAGGAGATGATCACCAACTAAAGCAGCTCTTGATTGTTACACAAATTCTCCTTGTCAGCCTCTTTGGAAATGTATTGAGAACAGTATGGAGAATATACATACTGATGTTAGGGGGGGAAGGATTAAGGTAGTCAACAATGTTTTATCACAACGTAATTGATCTTTTGGGCAAAGGAAATTAATAAAAAGTAGTCACAGATCTTGAATTTGATGGGGGCCAGAGAAGCAAGTCTGGACAATGGAAAAATCCAGATAATTCAGGGTCGACTTTATCACCCATTTTATATCCAGCTGACTAACTAATTCAGGAATACATAAAATTCTAATGACCAACAGTGCAGTTGGAAATGCAATATTTTTACCTCCTTTTTGGTCCATTGCAGGTTCTCTGTCGCGATTGTAACAAGGTAAGCAGATTACTTGGCATAATTTGTACTTAGAAAATTAAAACACATCAACTAAAAGATGTTGCAATTTATGACTACATTACACTGCTGAGAGACTGTAAACATCACTTCTAAGTGGTTGTAGGGAAATATTGAGTGTATGTGAATGTCATGAAACTTTTTTTTTCTAATAGAAAAGCAAAGTAAAATTTCATGTTCTCGGCTTGAAGTGCATGGAGTGTGGTTCCTACAACACGAGCAGAGAGGGTGAGGAGGGTGTCCCTGTGGTACCCAGACCTGCCATAGGTGACCCAGCTGCAGATAACGAGGATGGCTGGGAAACAGAAGAAGAAGAGGAAATTGTAGGAGGAGAGGAAGAACCTGCAGCAAATGGAAATGAAACACGACAACAACAAGACGACAGTATAAGTGATGAACTGAATATAGCAGATGTTGTGATAAATGTAGACGGTGACAGGGACAGTGTTCTGCCTTTAGACTGACGGAGGCACATCATGAAGCCTTTGGCGTGCTCTCTTAACCTGATTGAGCTCAAAATAGTCAATGAGAAGCTCCCACAGGAGCTGCAAACTAAGGCAGCAAGCAAATGAGCCTCGGATAGAAAATAATTTTCCTCACTGCTTCTGCTGCCCTCCCCCCCCCCCCCCCCCCAGTCATACAGCACCATCCGTGAAAGTCTGCTCAAAGGTCAAGAGCAGTATGTTGCATCTGGCGAACACCAAGTTAAATTTTGTCACGAGTTTTGGGCAGTTGACTTTGCATGAGGTTTGAAATGCACTATTTATTACTTGGTGTCACCATGCGTACATATTTGTAGGAGATATGAAGCAGCAGGGATTTTGAAGAGCCCTATGGAGAGCCGCTCGAGGCATACCGGGAGCAACTCTGACTTCTTGAGTCCTCGTTAAACTTCCCAAGTGCTTCATATCTCGCTCAATGCGAATGGCACGTGTAATAGTCAATTGATTTGGTACATTTTCAACCCGGTATTTACTGTTGTAGAAAGAGAGATTCCATCAGTCCACTCGTACACACGTTTCCGCTCGTATACACGCGTTGTCTGTGAGCACGATTGTAATATGAAACACGCATGCACATCTGAATTTAATTTCACCAATTTATTGGCTATATTGTAATCGTTTTTAACCAGGTAACCAAAGGAATAAGTAAAATTTTGACACAATGTTATAAGTGGCACGATCCATTTTACCGTCAGACTATCGTTTTCTTTCTATTTACCTGATAGACTAAAAACTCCCTCCTTTTCGGCTAGGTCCGCCACGAGTTAAATAAAAATTAGCGAAAAGAAAAATTGATCTTATCGCACCGTTAAGGAAAAAAAAGGCCGTGAACACGCCGTGCGGAGTTCTGGGAGTGAGGCTCAAAATGTAATTAATCCGTAAAATAAGCTTGTCTTGGTAGTGTGTTGACGGTTATCTTAACAAGTACATAAGAGACTTCACAATGCACCGCTACGTGTCACAGTTACTGATTTGTGTACAACACTTTAATTTGTTCGATCGTTTAGTTTCATCGTCTGGGTCATGAAAGTCCTCAAAGAGATTATTGTCGGTGAACAGTAACTGAACACAGCGGTAAAACGTCTGGCATGCGCAAAGGAATTAATTTTAGCCGGCCGCGCACTGCGCGAAATTTCTCCCGGTCTTTCATATCGTCACAATCTAGCATTGTATAGCATCAAATCTTTGAAATACAGGCGCAAAGAGCAGTGTCACAAAACTTCTTCACTCAGTTGTATCTCGGTAACAGTGTGCACAAAACCCGTCATGTGTTACTATCCAACAAAAATTATACAATTTTGGAATCTAGCGCAATTTTACGTTATCAAAAAATGCGCACTAATCGTTACACGTACACATAAATTCCATCCATGTTCAATCGGTAGACCTTCTGTACGTAGTCTTTTTCTACACAGTTACATGACACGAAATTCTTTTTTTTTTAGATATTATGGGCATACATCATTAACTCTGTAAATTTTATGCTATTTAGCCTCAGGAGGCCGCGAATTTGAATACTTTTAACGAACTATCCGTCTCTCTAAGCACCCTTTAATCAAATTTTAAGGCCATGAGAAAGTAGGAAATGATCACCATCTGAGGCGGCTCTCGATTGTTAAACAAATTCTCCTCGTCAGCAGCATAAGAAATGTATAGAGAACAGTATGGAGAATATGCATACTGATGTTAGGGTTTAAAAGGGTTAAGGCAAACATTCGCTCTAAAGGTTATTTCTGCATAAGTGCCATTTCGTTTCTCTTTACATTAGTCAACAAACATTTATTTTGTGGAAACTATTTAGTCATTTTGGTCGCCAAAAGGCGAAATGTTCAGTATCTTGGATACAAGTACGTAATCTCCAATGGTCGAGGATGCTCGTTTTTAATCTGCGCTCTCGTTGGCTCTTTGGGGTGCCTTCCCTTCTTCTCATTGGCTGACGATACTACCTGGTTTTGGTGTTACGACATTCAATCGAAAAGTGCGTTAAAGAGATCCTTGTTTCCGGTTTGCTCTGAAAATGAAATGGTTCCCAATTATTTTACTAAAAGAAAGCAGTAACTGTCCCTTTGTCCTTATGGAAATGAAAAAAGCTGAAGTAGTGTCACATACTCTGTAATTAAATAGCAACAAAAGCAAGTCAGACGAGCTCCATCGCACACTTCGATGGGCTTGGACTATATCGCGCTCGCTAATATACGAGAGAATCGACCCTTTTTTCACCTTGCTGTTTTTTTTCTTTGGTTTACCATCGTAGATTATCTTATCAGATTACAAGCTATTTCATGTTTTCGTAGGACGTTTTTTTCTAATGTGCATTTTCAAATTGCTGGTAAACCATTTTTCAAATACGAATAAAACGAAAAACTCGTTCTGAAAGGAAATGATTTCTCGCAGTTGCCTCATCATAGACATTTCTGTGAAGATTTATTCGGTCCACATGTGATTTTTTTAATGAAATAAGGCTTCTCAAAGGAAAATGTGCATTTTCAAGTTGCTGATAAACCATTTTTCAAACACGAATAAAACAAATAATCTCGTTCTGAAAACCTAAAGAAATGATTTCCCACCGCTGCCTCAATACAAAGACATCTCTATGAAGATTTCGTCAGACAACATGTGATTTTTCTCACGGAATTCAGGCTCCTCAAAAGAAAGTGTTCATTTTCAAATAAAAATAAAACAAAACAAAAAACTTGGGCGGAAAGCCTAAGAAAATGATTTCTCGCCGTTGCCTTAATACAAAGACATCAAGATTTCATCGGTCAACATCCGTGATTTTTTTTTAAACGGAAATTACGGTCCATAAAAGGAAAAAGATAAAAATGATTACATAAGCTTCAAGTTCTTCGACTCCATATCGGAGGGTAAACAGAGCCATGATGATCACTTGACTGATCATATGCAGACATGAATGTGAGTATGTCTGAAGATCCCCTTGTAAACTCTTCTCGGTCAAAGTTCTTTTGTCCAGGTGCTCCGCTGATTATCTGGGATTTAGAAAGGAAAGCGTTCCTACAGCTTGGAATCACTTTATCTGCCGTAATAGGTTTATTTGCAGTTTTGTTGAACATTTTTGTGATCTTAGCAATCAAGAAAACGAGAGAATTGCAGACAAACTCTATCATTTTAGTCACCAGTTTGGCAGTCGTAGATCTCATAGTGGGTGCGGTTTCTGCCCCATTTAACATCACTTTAGATGCGTTAATTCTTCGAGGAACTATATCGGTGGGCACGATCTGTGTGATAGCTAAACTTACCAGATTAGTTTCGGGCACTACTTACCGTGCTTCGTACTATCACGTAGTTCTGTTCAGTTGGGAGAGGTATGTTGCGATTGTAAAGCCTATGAAGTACAAGGCTATAGTAACCGAGAAACGCTTAACGAGATTAGCGATAATCGCCTGGATGACAGCCCTTACAACATCGGTCTTATTTCTCGCATTACAAGCTACTGGAAATGGTACCTCGTGTTATATTTGCTATTGTCCAGTTACTCGCCTTTACCCTTATGGTGTATTTTTATTCCATGGTTTATATCGGAATAGGAAAATGGAACCGAAGCCAATTCAGCCACATTAATGCTCTGATCAAAGCGAGGATGGAAAGTAAAACGGCTTTGACGGTGTTTCTGCTAACAATTGCCATTTCAATCGCTATCGTTCCTTTAGGAGTTGCACACGTCTTAGCGCAACGTTCCCTTTTTTTTCGTGAAATTTCAGTTTTGCGATGGGCAGAAACTTTCCTCCTGTTAAACTCCATTGTAAATCCTGCGCTGTATTTTTATAGACACAGGAAATATAGGGAAGCTGCTCTTAGACTGCTAAGTAAGCCACAGGAAATTCAGCCAGCGGTTCACATGGGTCTTCGTAAAAGACGCCAGCGATATTCCTCCGCCTTTGTTAATGTTCAAGAGCTTGTCCACATAGAAAGAGGTCAACGCCTCACACGGTCACAGTCCTGGACAGCGGACACACACGTGGTCGCTGGAACACTGACCGTGTCTCGAGAACCAGCGGTCGTAATAATGAACAGAAGAATGTCATGTCCACCCTTAATAAGGCATGAAAACCTTCGTGAAGTGATTCAACCTTTCACTCGAACTGTCAAGGTGCAGATTGAACTTCCACCTACAAAGAAATAAGCAAAGAGGAAGAAAAAGTTATCGTGTGTTTGTAAAGGAAATCAGAAGTCACAACACACAAGATCAAAAACTTGGGAAGAATACTCATATCTTGTGTTAGAATTTGTGGGCGTGACCAAGCGTGACTACACTAGACGTGACTACACTAGGCGTGACTACACTAGGCGTGACTACACTAGGCGTGACTACACTAGGCGTGACACACTGATGTACGCGCGCACAGCCTTATTGGCTTTTTGACTTCGTGCTTCTGTTTTTCGAAAGAAATCCTCGCTTGTGTTGTGTTTGTAAATACAGTCCCGAGTTGTAAGATTAAAATGTTCATATTGGAACCTTGAGTGGACCTAAAATACTTTCCAATATCTTATACTTAAAGACACTCGTTACAAATCGCCCCAGGCTACCTCTCAAAGACACAATTCAGCGCCAACAGTTCCAGCGATGAATTATGTTACTTAACCCTTCACAGGCTAACATCAGTATTCATATTCTCCATACTGTTCTCTGTACATTTACTGAGGTGCTGACAAGGAGAATTTGTTAAACAATCAAGAGTTTCTTTAGTTGGTGATCATTTCCTTTTTTCTCATGACATTAATGTGTGATTCAGTGGTGATATTGTAAGGAGAAATTAGATCTTCAACAGCCTCACCTGAGTATTCTTCTTCTCCGCACTGTTCTCTTTAGATGTTTATGACGAGGAGAATTATTTGATAATCAGGAGCTTCTCGAGTTTGGTGATCATTTTCTTTCCTCTCATCACCTTTTCATTTGATTGAAGGGTTATATACTGTAGGGAGAAATCAGCCGCCAGTCACTATAGTAGATGAACAGAGGGCATTTTGATCGAGTGTCGTATAATCGAAATTTTAGTTTTTTGCAGCATTCCATCAGAACACGAAGAATTATCACAAGTAGCCAATAAGATCTCAAAGTGAAACAAAGCAAAATGCTTAAAGTGCTGGAAAATGTGCATCACCAGATGGCGATTAGATTCAGTCTTGTTTTTGGTTGGTTGAGATCGGGTCGTTAGTTCCCCAACCAATCACAAAGCAAAGCAAAGGAAAACCAATGTAAGCCGGAATTGCTTGCAATATTCAATCGAAAGCACGCTTGAAGGACCGTCAATAACGAGAGGGTTGTTACTAAAACGGGAAACAAGAAATGGAGAATAACGAGTCGGAAAATCAAATGGGAAATTGAGATTGGAAAAGTCGTTTTTTTTATATCAGTTGTTTACAATGCGGAATAAATATTTTTCAGAGATAATTATCGATATTCTTTTTTGTTAACGTTTACGGCAAAAAGAAAGTGACAGAAAAAGAAAGTGGTTACACAGGATGTACATTTTCTCGTGGCTCGTATTTTATTTGCTTCTGCGGGGCACTGGAAAACACAACTCGTAAAATATTCACCGTATTACTTGCTAAACCATCACATGAGGTACATACATCGCAAATCAGTCTATTGAAAAAAGAATAAAGGGGTAAGTTTCTAAAGAAACTGTGGTTCTGCGTCTGTGGGAGAGTATAGCAGGTAATTTAGTGTTAACAACTGGGTTAAAAAGGTAAATTAGCCACCGTAAAGGGTAAAAAAGCTAAATTACCTGCTATTGAAAAAAGAGTTACACGACGAGAAAAAATCATATAACGACCATTCGTGCAAGCCAAGAGTCCTCACAAATGCGCTGAAAAGAGCAAAACAAGTCTTTTGCGTTTTCGTGACACGAATATTTCCAATTATTGTACATTTTCATATTGCTAATAAACCATTTTTCAAAGACGAATGAAACAAAAAGAATATTTCTTAAAAGCGTAAGGGGGAGATTTCTCTCCGATACCTTAATACAAAGACATCTCTGTGAACATTTTATCGGTCAACATCTGTAACTTTTGTCAACAGAGATAAGGCTCTTCAAAGGAAAACGAAAGAAATATTTGTTAGTTTTGGTCTTTTTTTACTTCAAACTAGGCTTCACGAGTGACTGATGTTTGTCACTAGAATTAACTAAGATTACTAAGATGTTCATTAAGATTGTAACTGGACTCACGATGCCTGTAATGACGAATCCAAGCTGAGGATAGATTTTTTTCTTTGAGTCTGAGATGAACAGTAAATTACTTAAACAAAAGAAGACTGGCTTGGAGGAATAATTATCTACAGTTATAAATTTAGGAAGTAATCAGTCGAACCCATTTACTTGAATCTTTAGTTTTCCATGATTTTGTAAGTTAAGAAAGGCGTGGTATGCGAGACTTCCGCTAAAGCTTAGGAAAGGAAATTACTTGCAATCAGGCAATTGTCAGACATCAGATCATTTAGCACGAAGATTCAAAGATAAACTGCTATTCTACATATGATCCTAAAGAACTCCACCGACAGTAAATATATCGATCTTCTTAGCAGAAGTGTAGTCCACACAGTTAAAGCCAAAAATTCGCGTAAGCAGTCAAAATATAGTTACCAGTAATTATTGCCTTTTCGTAAAATCGATTCCTCCTTCTTGTTCTTCTTCTTTTTTTTTTCTACATAACTTAATGAAAATGTACATTACTATTATCAGAGAGATCTGCAAATTGACGAGTGTTGGGCGGAAATTGTTGACGAGTACTCTAAAGATTTGGAAACTTGGGGAAATGTCAAAATCATCAATTACCCACAACATCCAAATTGCTGACTGGATATGCACGACAAAGCGATTACAAATTTACGCAACAAAGCCATAAATAATTTTATTCGAATCTCTTAATTTCTCCTCTCGTTTATGAACGACAAATTTTGGGACCTATTTTTCCTGTTCCTTTTTCCTGGCTGTAAGTCCTTAGTTACTCTAGAATAAGAATTAGAATCAGTCGTGGTATGGACGCTCACTCAAAAAATTGATCCGGAAATCGAGTGCAATCTTGAAGCAGAATGATGTCAGTTCCGTACATCTTGATGACCAAATTGATTTCAAGATGATGACAGTGATTACGCCATCTCTCATTGTTAGGAAACACAGAGTTCAATAATGTTGCACGGAAATTGTCGACAAATGATTTTAAGATTTGGAAAATGCATATACCTGAGACTTGGAAAATTATTCTATTCATTCACCTACTGCAACATCGTAAACCCTTATTTTGTCCGACAAAGTGTCATCTTTTTGCTATATCAAAATCAAGTGCGCTTCCACAATTAACATGAGAAATTTGGAAAATAACAATCTGCAATTTTACGCTTAATCAAAAGTATAACAAAATTCTCGAACGTGATCGGTTATCACCAGCCCGATTTGAGCACTTATAACATACCTAAAAAAATTATGCGCGTCTGATTGGCTGAAAACAGATGCATTTTTCATGTGACACGGGTGCAAAGTTGTGACACGAGGGCAAATGACAAGTAGCGCGCCCAAGATCTCTGTTGTAACTTTTTCTACTGTCTGACAAACAATTCTCATAATGTTAGCTTGGAGAATTTGATATAATTGCGGTACAGCTTATACAATGGAATCTTTTCAAAATTAAATTATGTATTTCGTTTAGTACTACTTACAAACTTCTTCTTGTACCGTAGTAACAAACAATTTTTATTCTGTATTTAGGGGGTATGCTTGCCCAATATGTAACAAGTCCCTTATTAATATGACCCGCATGTGGTGCACACTAGATCTTGAGATATCTCACACACCCATGCCAGAGGAGTATAGGGAGTTCTATGTACTGGTAAGATGCTTTTGTTAATCTACCGCCTGCCTTTTAACTATTTAAGCCCCCAGTTCTGATTGTTACATGTAGTTCTTCCCTTAAGCTGCTACACATTTCCTTATCAATTAGTTATGAGAAGCTGGTCTTAAATCAAGATAATAACTTCTACATGTACCTGATAAGTTTGAATATTCTCATTTCCTGTTTGGTGGATAAAGTATGGATATCATCAGGAGAAGTTTCATTTTAGTCACTTCTGGGAGTTGGCAAGTTACTGGTAATGAAAATAATTTTTAGTGATATTGAGACATTTATTTTAGACCTACATGTTGGTCTTACTAAAAAACTTGCCAGTGGTGATGTAACAGTCATTAAGAGGTGTAATTTCTCCTCACAATATCTCCCCTGAATCACTCATTAAGTAATGGGTTAAGTACAGGATGACCATAGAGTTTTGCGTGGGTTTGGAACATTACATAGTTGAACCTTGATTATCCAGAATCCTTGGGGACTGGACAGAATAGTGTGGATAATTGAGAGTCTGGATAATCAAAAATATGAATATTGATGAGCCAAAAATAAAACAGACCAACTGAAAAGAAACTACATGTAGATCACTTAATTATTATCATGCAAGAATTAAAGCATATTCTCAAATTTTTGTCTATTAACTTTATTTTGCTAAAAGTATTAACAAAAAAATTATCAACCATTTAGCCCCTAAGAGTGACTAGCATCTAATTTCTCCTCACTATATCCTCCCTGAATCAAACATGAAAGTTATGAGAATAGAGAAGATCACTAACTAAATAACTTATAAAAAGAGACATTCCATCAGTCCGCTCATACACACCATCTGAGGCGGCTCTCGATCGTTAAACAAGTTCTCTTCGTCAGCAGAATCAGAAATGTACAGAGAACAGTATGGAGAATATGCATATGCATATCAAAGGGTTAAGGCAAACTTTCGCTCTAAATGTTATTTCTGCGTGTTCCGTTATTGCCTCTTTCTCATTAGATATTGCATTAAGTGCCATTTCGTTTTTCTTTACAATAGTCAACAAACATTTATTTTTTGGAGACTACTAGTCATTTTGGCCGCCAAAAGGCGAAATGTTCAGTATATTGGATACAAGTACGTAACCTCTATTGGTCGAGGATGCTCGTTTTTAATGTGCGCTCTCATTGGCTCTTTGAGGTAACTTCCCTTCTCATTGGCTGATGTTACTACCTGGTTTTGGTGTTACGACATTCAATTGAAAAGTGCGTCAAAGAGATCCTTGTTTCCGAATCGCTCTGGAAATGAAATGATTGCTTAGGGTTATCTTACTAAAGGAGAGCAGTAACCGTCCCTTTGTCTTTATGGAAATAGAATTAAAAAAAGCTGAAGAAGTTTCACATAATCTGTAATTTAACAGCAACAAAAGCAAGGCAGACGAAGTCCATCGCACTTCCCGATGGGCTTGGACTATATCGCGCTCGCTAATATACGAGAGAATCAACCCTTTTTTTACCTTGCTGCTTTTTTTCTTTGGTTTACCATCATAAATTATCTTATGAGATTACAAGCCATTTTCTATTTTCGTGGGACGCTTTTTTCTAATGTGCATTCTCAAATTGCTGATAAACCATTTTTCAAATACGAATGAAACGAAAAACTCGTTCTGAAAGGAAATGAGCTGTGAAGATTTCATCGGTCAATTTGTGATTTTTCTCACAGAAATCAGGCTCCTCAAAGGAAAATGTGCATTTTCAAATGAGAATAAAACAAATAAACAAAAAAAAAAAACTCGTGCTGAAAGCCTAAGGAAATGATTTCTCACCGCTGCATTAATACAAAGACATCTCTGAGAAGATTTCATTACTAAACATCCGTGATTTTACTTAAGCGGAAATAACGGTCCCTTAAAAGGAAAATGATAAAGAATGATTACATAAGCTTCAAGTTCTTTGATTCGGATTATTGGAGGGTAAACCGAGTCATATTGATCACTTGACTGATCATATGTCGACATGAATGTGAGTATGTCTGAAGATTTCCTTGTCAACTCTTCCCGGTCAAAGTTCTTTTGTCCAGGTGCTCCGCTGATTATCTGGGATTTAGAAAGGAAAGTGTTCATACAGCTTGGAATCGCTATATCTGCCACCATAGGTTCATTTGCACTTTTGTTGAACATTTTGGTGATCTTAACAATCAAGAAAACGAGAGAATTGCAGACAAACTCTATCATTTTAGTCACCAGTTTGGCAGTCGCAGATCTCTTAGTGGGTGCGGTTTCTGCCCCATTTAACATCACTGTAGATGCGTTGATTCTTCGAGGAACTATATCGGTGGGCATGATTTGTTTGATAGCTAAACTTACAAAATTTGTTTCGAGCACTACTTACCGTGCTTCGTACTATCATGTAGTTCTGTTCAGTTGGGAGAGGTATGTTGCGATTGTAAAGCCTACGAAGTACAAGGCTATAGTAACCGAGAAACGCTTAACGAGATTAGCGATAATCGCTTGGATGACAGCCCTTACACCATCGGTCTTATTTCTTGCATTAGAAGCCACTGCGGTTTCCAAAATGTTACCTCGTGTTATATTTGCCATTGTCCAGTTACTCGCATTTACCCTTATGGTGTATTTTTATTCCATGGTTTATATTGGAATACGAAAATGGAACCGAAGCCAATTCAGCCACGTCAATGCTCTGATCAAAGCGAGGATGGAAAGTAAAACGGCTTTGACGGTGTTTCTGCTAACAATTGCCATTTTAATTGCTATCGTTCCTTTAGGGGTTGCACACGTCTTAGCGCAACGTTCCCTTTTTTTTCGTAAAATTTCAGTTTTGCGATGGGCGGAAACCTTCCTCCTGTTAAACTCCATTGTGAATCCTGCGCTGTATTTTTATAGAAACAGGAAATACAGGAAAGCTGCTCTTAATCTGCTAAGTAAGCCACGGGAAATTCAGCCAGCGGTTCACGTGGGTCTTCGTAAAAGACGCCAGCGATATTCCTCCGCGTTTGTAAATGTTAAAGAGCTTGTCCACATAGAAAGAGGTCAACGTCTCACACGGTCACAGTCCTGGACAGCGGACACACACGTAGTCGCTGGAACACCGACCGTGTCTCGAGAACCAGTGGTCGCAATAATTAACAGAAGAATGTCATGTCCACCCTTAATAAGGCATGAAAACCTTCGTGAAGTGATTCAACCTTTAACTCGAGCTTTCAAGGTGCAGATTGAACTTACACCTACAAAGAAATAAGCAAAGAGGAAAGAGAAATTATCGTATGTTTGTAAAGGAGATCAGAAGTCACAACACACAAGATCAAAAACTTGGGAAGAATACTTATATCTTGTGTAAGAATTTGTTGGCGTGACTAGGCGTGACTACACTAGGCGTGACTACACTAGGCGTGACGTACTGATGTACGCGCGCATAGCGTTATGGGCTGTGCAACTTCGTGCTTCCTTGCTTGTGTTGTGTTTGTAAGTACAGTCCCGAGTTGTAAGATTAAAATGTTCATAATGTAACCTTGAGTGAACCTAAAATACTTTCCAATATCTTATACCTAAAGAAACCTGTTACAAATCGCCCCAGGCTACCTCTCAAAGACGCAATTTTAAAGACATCTCTGTGAACATTATATCGGTCAACATCTGTAATTTTTGTCAACAGAAATAAGGCGCTTCAAAGGAAAACCAAAGAAATATTTATTAGCTTTGGTCTTCTTTTACTTCAAACTAGGCTTCACGAGTGATTGATGTTTGTCACTAGAATTTGAGTATATCAGAAGAATCGCTTACAAACTCTTTCCGATCAAAACTCTTTTGTCCAGGTGCTCCACTGTTCGTGTGGCGAGTGCAATTTTGTAATCTTTGAAAAATTGAAAAGTGCTTATTAACACCAATGCCCCTATTCCCCTACCTTTTTTGCTGAAGGTTATGCGTTACCGTGACTAGCGTACGTTATTCCTGCAAAGCTTCTAAAATGAACGATATTAGTCTAATTATCGTTTTTTTGAAAAGAGATGAGCGTACGCTTTGCGGTGAGTAAATACTTAAACGGATCAATGTTGTTTAAGAAAACCATCGTCAACCCAAAAGGCTTTTTAAGTCGAGGTAATGGACTGAGAAAAAAAAATTTATGACAGGGATCGGTATTAGCCGGTATAATCTGCCGGGATTACTGAATCAGGAGAAAGCTTTAGTCAGGATCGCGGGATTGAAGAACCTTTTTGAGGACCCCCCTATGAATTTAGTTATGCCAGTTATCGTACAAACAATGTCCTCCGATACAGTTCCTCGAATAATTACTGATCATATCCAAACTGAAGTCAATGAAGCAAAAACAGCACCTACTTAAAGATCAGAGGCAGCCAAACTGGTGATCAGAGTTCCTCCTTTAATCTCTTGTTTTCTTGATCGCTAAGATTACTAAGATGTCCATTAAGATTGTAACTTTACTCACGATGCCTATAATGGCGATTCTAAGCTGAGGATAATTTTTTTCTTTGAGTCCGAGATAAACAGTAAATTACTTAAACAAAAGAAGACTGGCTCAGAGGAATAATTGTCTACAATTATAAATTTAGGAAGTAATCAGTCAAACCCATTTACTTGAATCTTTAGTTTTCCATGATTTTGTAAGTTAAGAAAGGCGTGATATGCGAGACTTCCGCTAAAGCTTTGGAAAAGGAAATTACTTGCAATTAGGCAATTGTCAGACGTCAGACCATTTAGCACGAAGATTCAAAGAAATACTGTTAATCTAGATATAATCCTAAAGAACTCCACCGACAGTAAATATATCGATCTTCTCACCAGAAGTGTAGTCTACATGCTCCATACAGTTAAAGTCACCAATTCGCGTGAGCAGTCAGAAACAAATATAGCTACCAGGAATTTTTACCTTTTCGTAAATTCGATTCCTCCTTTTTCCTTTTTTTTTTTTACATAACTAAATGAAAATGTACATTACTATTATCAAAGAGATCTCCAAATTGACGAGTGTTGGGCGGAAATTGTTGACGAATACTTTAAAGATTTGGAAACTTGGAGAAATTTCAAGTTCATCAATTGCCCACAAAATAGAAATTGCTGACTGGATATGCACGACAAAGCGATTACAAATTTACGCGACAAAGCGATAAATAATTTTATTTGAATCTATGAACGAGAAATCTTGCGGCTTATTTTTCCTGTTCTTTTTTCCGGGCTGTAAGTCCTTAGTTTCTCTAGAATAAGAATCAGTCGTGGTTTGGACGTTCATTCAAAAAAATTGGTCCGGAAATTGAGTGCAATCTTGAAGCAAAATGCTATCAGTTCCGTAAATCTTGATGACCAAAGTGATTTCCAGATGATGACAGTGATTTCACCATCCCTCGCGCTCGTTGTTAGGAAGCACGGAGCTCCAAAATATCGCACGGAAATTGTTGACAAATAGTTTTAAGATTTGGAAAATGCATATACCTGAAACTTGGAAAAGTGTCATGTTCGTTTACCTCCTGCAACATCGCAAACCCTAATTTTGTCCGACACAGTTTCACCTTTTCGCTATATCAAAATCAAGTGTGTTTGCACAATGAACAAGAGAAATTTTGGGGAAAAAAAACAATCTGCAATTTTACGCTTAATCAAAACTAACAAAACAAAGTTCTGGAGCGTGATTGGTTATCACCAACCGATTTGAGCACTTATAATATACATGAAAAAATTACGCGTGTCTGATTGGCTGAAAACGGGTGCATTTTTCATGTAACATGAGTGCAACGTTGTAACACGAGTGCAAATTACGAATAGCGCGCGCGCTGCCAAAATTTCGTCCGTTTTGAGTTTCTGAGATGCGTTTTTCATACAAATTATTAACAAGAAGCAACAAGATTTCTCGTGCAATATGGCTACCTGTGCTTTTCTCCTTGTAGCCTGCAGATGAAATGAAAATCGAGGCTTTCAACATTTTAAAAATTACTTCCATATTGATCAAATTGTACTGAATCCATAGCAACCGTATGATGTGGTTGCTATGAATTCAGAGGCGTATTTTTGACATGCGCAGTACGTTATTCAGCTCGGTGACATTACAACATTCTTTTTGTTTATATATTAAAATTTCTTGAATTTATCACTTTTGACATTTATTAAAACACACTTCTTGCCAGCCTCTATTCTTCTCTACGATGTACCAAAGATGCCCGCGGTGGCAAAAGGGGAATTACGAATTAAAGTGACGTTTATAAGCAGGAGCGAAAAACTCGAAAATCATAATGGCGTTTGCTCCACAACCTCGTGGAATTTTAAATAACGGTCATACGACCGATAAAGCTCGAGAAGAACAAATCTGCACAGTAACGAGCACCGACATAGCTTTCTGTTTCGCAGAATTTCTCACTACGTTAGAAGGAAACTCTGCACACGCTGGTTCTACAGACTTGGACTGTATACTATCGGTTAACGTGACTTTATTCTTCACAATCCAACATTACACGTTCTGTTTTTCGACCTAACTCAATCCCATCTTTTTTGAGTAACAAAAATGCTATGTTTTATTAGCTACGGATACACACACCCAGATACCTAAGTCCGGAGTGGTAAGATAATTTAAGCTAACTTGACAAAGTTCCAGTTTTGTTTTACACATTCCTCAATGATTCGTGGCCACTAATTTCCTGTTACATCGGCTTGCTCGACAATCATAGTGTTGATCTACGCATACAGTTTTACTAGCGACTATTTGATTAAATACATCATTGTTTAGTTTGTGAAGGCTCGATCACACGATGCCGGTTAATACTTCCTTTGACATTCCACAAATCAATGTTAGCGACAAGAAATAATAGCTTACTTAATCAACTACTAAATATACCGGAACAGGAAAACTTTCTTATGAGCACGTGCAAACCTTTCACGACATTCTGTGTCATCCGAGGGAAGCTGGAAAACATTAAAAAAATTACATGTACAACTAGAGATGATTTTAAAAATACACTCCTTTAATATGAACGCGGAATTAACCCTTTCATTTCCAATATCTCAATGGTAATTCTCCCTACTGTTGGTCGCACATTTCTAATAATGTAAGTTCGGAGAATTTGGTGTTGTATCAAATGAAGATGACTGAACGAGACTTTTTTTTCTATTCTCATCACTTGCTTGCTGAACATTATATTGATTTTGTAAGGAGAAATTATGTCTTGGTCACTTCTAGGGGTGCATGAAAGGATTAACAGCCAAATGATTCAACGCAACAGGACTCTAATTTGGGCTGAACTTCGATTACTTTTTCCGTTTTAATTGATCAGCTCCATTTATTCCTTTCTCGGGCCTTTTGCATTACATGTACGTATGTTTGGAAAGGAAATTTTTATTTCAGTTTCTTACCTATAGTTTCATCAGTCATTGCATAAAAACAGTACGGTATGTTTCTGTCTCCAAAGATATGGGATTTCCTTACCTGATGGTTCTATATGGCGAGTGATAACTAGGTCATCGATATCGGATTTAATTATTCGTGAGGGGAACGTTTTGGACAAGCTTGAAGGTAAGTACTGCATCAAATTCTTACAATCGACAAACATGAAAATGTTTGACAACCAGAGACCATAAGCAGCTAAGCAGAAAAATCACGATTCAGGAGTTGGAACTTAAAGATAATTATACGAAGTCTTTGCACACTCGGTTTATAATTTAATCCGAATACGAAGCTTTAGCCGAGTTCTTTGTTAATGGACGGTTCTCGAACTACCACAGACAACTCTAAATACTGTCCGCATTACTATACTGGAAGCCCAAGGTTTGTGATTGAATTAGTGGACAAAAAACGGACCAAACCTAAGAAGCACAGAAAGAAAATTGTTTCGTTTGGTATCCTGTTTTATTCTGAGCAGAGTTATCAACGACAAAACATTTTGTAGGTAATTATCACTTATTTGGGGTTCACAAATTACCGTCAACAATTTGCTAGACTGGTGTCACCTGATATGAAACCATGATGTCTATTTTGATCACGCATTCGCGAAAGTGCATGTAGCCGATTGAAAGACTTAGGCCCAGTCAGAAGTCGTGATTCTGCCATGAACAAAACAGGGCAGAAAAACGGCGTCTGAGCCAAACCTTTTAATTAAGTTCGGCAAAGAATTTAAGTTCGACAACCCCCCCATGTACAAAACAGGGCAGAAAAACGGCGTCTGAACTAAACCTTTTAATTAAGTTCGGCAAAGAATTTAAGTTCGACAACCCCCGCCGTGCTACACGACTCTGGCACGACAAAATTCATAAATTATACTAATGTACTTCGGCGGGATTGCGTTACCGTGGGGAATTCACGAGAGTAATTCTCCTTTATGGGGTATGCGCTAAGAGTGATTCGGTAAATACTGAATTTCGCACGACATTAGCCCGACATCTGAATCAGAGTTGTGCTGGCCTAAGTGAATCAAGTGCGACATGGGATTCAGATCTACCTGACAGGGGAATCTCAGTAGTTTGAATCTCTGAGGATTTTTGAGACGATTCGACATCCATAGTTTTTGTTTGTCTTGTGTTTAATGAGTCCAGGGAAAACTTTTTTTTAAATTTGTCACGCAAATTTTTTGTGGTAGCTAGTTCAAAAGAGTGTCACAAAATCCTTCCTCAAATGCCACACATCACCAAGAAATTATACTGAGCAAAGACAATGCATGTTAAAAAAAAAACGTCTACATTTACCTCGACGTTTTCCTGCAATGAACAATGTTAGACGATGAAACGCGACTCTAAACATGTATCAATCTGATCAGGTTTTCCTGTGCTGTCGTCATAGTTATTGACGTTTATTTTTATTTTATGTGCATAGATGAATTTCATTTTTCTTCCTTTTCGTTTTTAAGTCATTTTTTACCATCAGGATGCTAAATATGACATGTTTCTGTCTCCAAAGATAAACAACTTCCTCCACACAACTAATTTTCGCTTGTCTTTATTTTCCAGTGGTTGAAATTTGATTCATTCGAGTGAGGAAAGTTTTGGAGGAGTTTGAGGGTGAGTACGATTTTTGTCTCCTTTCAGCATATTCTGTCAGAACTCAAGGAGGAATGAATGATGTAAACATTGATCGCTTGGGGAACAACGCTTTTTGAAGCGACGTTTGGGAGCCATATTTTCCTGTCGTGACGAAAGAAATATTTCCGCCATATCACAGATATTTTATCGCAATACAAACAACCCTTTTACTTGCACACATGATCAAATATACAGTTAATCTCTAAACAGTGTTGATACAAAATCCAGCAATCAGATGATGAGAATAACTCAATCAATCAGCACGAGGGTGTAATCTTGATTTGACACCAAATTCTCTCTAACAATTTACAAACATTTATGGCAGATGGAGGGGAGACTTACGAATCACATCTTAGCAGTCAGCGGGTCATCACTATGAATTACTCTTCAGAGTCAGAATTTGAGCCTAATTACGACTAATTTGAACAGCTATTCTCATAAAACTTTTGCCAGATGTTTTGCTGAGCAAATTTTTTGAACTAAATCGAACACCTAGTGACAAACTGCTTTCTGTATCACTAAAATGCTTCAGTCTCCAAGCCAACATCATGGCAACTGTGGTATCGAATATACAACAGATCAAATCTAAGAGATTTAATTCAAGGCCGGTTGATGAAAGAGAGGCCCCGTTCTCATCAAAGCGACGTTTTCATGCTACAAACGAAAAACGTCGAAATCATAACGGCTCAAAGATATGATGCGTAAATGCGAATGTTAGAAAAAAAACAGTTGCATCACCGATCAAATTCAAGAAGAGCGCTAAGTTAGCTTTATGTGACATATGAGGGGGTCAGAAAGCAAAAGTTTTCATTTTCATTAAAAAAAGACATCACGATCTGATTAAAACTTGGTCGTTTTGTTATTGTGTACGATTTAACAAAATGAGTCAAACCTTTCTTTAGTGATTTCTCTTTCTTTTTTCTGCTCTCGACCGATCGGGTTTAATTTATCAGCTAATGCTGACTTGTTTTTCTTCTCAGAGAGAGGATTTTGATTCATTTCTATGGAGGAAATCTATGCAGATGTATAATCGCAAAACTATTTGCATTTGACCATCTTTAGTTCTAGTTTTAAACTAGCTGTCTACTGGAATTTAAGCTCATAAGTTTCGCACGACGAAAACATAATAGGAGTTGTTTGAATGAGTTTGTTCTGCGTTTATGTTCAGCTGAGAAATGAATTCATGATCAATGTAGTAAGAAGTCTCACGTCGGAGTTGTGTTGGGCCCTAGTGAATCAAGTGCCACGTGGGATTCAGAGTTATAACTGTCAGAGCAATTTGAAGTCTGATGATTTCTTAAGAGGATTTAACTGCTATAGTTTTTGTGTTGCTTTGTGATTGAACAATGAGTTGAGGGAAAACTTTTTTTAAATTTGTCACACAGATTTGTCAGGGTAGCAAGTTCAAATAAGTGTCACAGAATCCTTCCTCAAATGTCACACATCACCAAGAAATTATACTCAGCAAAGAACACAAAGGTTTAAAATGATATGTCTATATTTTATTTAGCTCGACGTTTTTCCGCAATAAACAATGTTAGACAATGAAACGCGACTCTAATATTGTATCAATCTGATCAGGTTTTCCTGTGCTGTCGCCATAGTTATTTGCGTTTATTTTTATTTCATGTGCATAGAGTAATTTCATTTTCCTTCCTTTTCGTTTGTACGCCATTTCTTCCATCAGGATGCTAAATATGACATGTTTCTGTCCCCAAAGATAAACAAATTCCTCCAAATTCCTGCCTGATCTACACAGATGTACAATCGTGAAACTATCTGCACTTGATCAGTTGTAAACTAGCTGTCTACTGCAATTTAAGCCCATAAGTGTCACGCGACGAAAATATAATAGAAGTGGTTTGGATGAGTTTGTTCTGCGTTTATGTTCAGCTGAGAAATGAATTCATGATCAGTGTAGTGTGAGGTCTCGGGTCGGAGTTGTGTTGGGCCTTAGTGAATCAAGTGCGACGTGGGATTCAGGTTTAACTGACAGAGAAATTTTATTAATTTGAAGTTCCGAGGATTTCTTAAGAGGATTCAACTGTAATACTTTTTGTATTGTTTTGTGATTGAACAATGAGTTGAGTGAAAACTTTTTTAAATTTGTCACACAAATTTTTCAGGGTAGCAAGTTCAAATAAGTGTCACAGAATCCTTCCTCAAATGTCACACATCACCAAGAAATTATACTCAGCAAAGAACACAAAGGTTAAAATGATACGTCTATATTTCATTTAGCTCGACGTTTTCTCGCAATAAACAATGTTAGACAATTAAACGCGACTCTAAACATGTATTAGTCTGATCAGGTTTTCCTGTGCTATCGCCTTAGTTATTTGCGTTTATTTTTATTTCATGTGCATAGATTCATTTCATTTTCCATCCTTTTCTTTTTTACGTCATTTCTACCATCAGGATGCTAAATATGACATGTTTCTGTCTCCAAAGGTAAACAACTTCCTCCACACGACTAATTTTCGCTTGTCTTTATTTTCCAGTGGTTGAAATTTGATTCATTCGAGTGAGGAAAGTTTTGGAGGAGTTTGAGGGTGAGTACGATTTCTGACTCAAAACAAACTCCAGCATATTCTGTCTGAACTCAAATAAGGAGGAATAAAATAAACTTCCTCTTTGAATGATGTAAACATTGATTGCTTTAGGAACAACGCTTTTTGGGGCAACGTTTGGGAGCCGTATTTGCCTGTCGTGACGACAGAAATATTTCCGCTATATGACAGATATTTTATCGCAATAGAAACAACCCTATTACTTGCACACATGATCAAATATTTAGATTTAGGCAAGCCTAAAAGCGGAGCTCTGAAAATAAAATAAATAGATATTCTCTTCACAGTGTTGATACAAAATCCAGTAATCAGATGATGAGAATAGCTCAGTCAAGCAGCATGAGGGTGTAATCTTGATTTGACACCAAATTGTCTCTTAACACTTTACAAAGAAATTTATGGCAGATAGAGGTCAGACTTATGAATCACAACTTAGCAGTCAGAGGGTCAACAAATACCCTTTAAACTCAGAGTTTTAGCCTAACTACGACTAATTCGAACAGTTTTTGTCATGAAGCTTTGGCCAGATTTTTCGCTGAGCAAATTTTGTAGAACTAAATCGAATACGTAGTAACAAACTGCCTTCTTCATAACTAAATTGCTGCAGTCTCCAAGCCAACTTTTCCAACATCATAGCAACTGTGGTATCGAATATAGAACATATCAAATCTAAGAGATTTAATTCAAGGCCGGGTGATGGAAGAGAGGCCCCGTTCTCATCAAAGCGACGTTTTCATGCTACAAACGAAAAACGTTGAAATCATAACGGCTCAAAGATATGATACGTAAATGCGAATGTAGAAAAAAACAGTTGCATCACCGATCAAATTCAAAAAAGAGCGCCAATTTAGTTTTATGTGTCATATAAGGAGTGGTTTGAATGAGTTTGTTTTGCGTTTATGTTCAGTTGAGAAATGAATTCATAATCAGTGTAGTCTCGGGTCAGAGTTGTCTTGGGCCTTAGTGAATCAAGTGCCACGTGGGATTCAGATTTCACTGACAGAGCAATTACATTAGTTTGAAGTTCCGAGGATTTCTTAAGAGGATTTAACTGCTATAGTTTTTGTATTGTTTTGTGTTTGAACAATGAGTTGAGGGAAAACTTTTTTTTTTAATTTGTCACGCAAATTTGTCAGGGTAGCAAGTTCAAAAAAGTGTCACAGAATCTTTCCTCAAATGTCACACATCACCAAGAAATTATACTGAGCAAAGAAAACAAATGTTAAAAATGATATGTCTTTATCTTATTTACTTCGACGTTTTCCCGCAATGAACAATGTTAGACAATGAAACGTGACTCTAAACATGTATCAATCTGATGAGGTTTTCCTGTGCTGTCGCTATAGTTATTGACGTTTATTTTTATTTAATGTGCATAGATTAATTTCATTTTCCTTCCATTTCGTTTTTACGTCATTTCTACCATCAGGATACTAAATATGACATGTTTCTGTCACCAAAGGTAAACAACTTCCTCCACACGACTAATTTTCGCTTGTCTTTATTTTCCAGTGGTTAAATTTTGATTCATTCGAGTGAGGAAAGTTTTGAAGGAGTTTGAGGGTGAGTACGATTTCTGACTCAAAACAAATTCCAGCATATTCTGTCAGAACTCAGATAAGGAGGAATAAAATAAACTTCCTCTCTGAATGGTGTAAACATTGATTGCTTTAGGAACAACGCTTTTTGAGGCAACGTTTGGGAACCGCATTCGCCTGTCGTGACGACAGAAATATTTCCGCTATATGACAGATATTTTATCGCAATAGAGACAACCCTTTTACTTGCACACATGATCAAATATTTAGATTTAGGCAAGCCTAAAAGCGGAGCTCGCATTTTTTTTCCCGCACGTCAACAAAATTAAAGCCCCTACTATGGATAAAGTGCGTGGTAATATTCATGGATTTTCATTCGCAACTTCTCCGTGTCTATGTAGAGACTGATTATAAGAGAGTGCCAGTGGTACAGTTGGCCGCGCATGCTAAAAGTAGCACCTTGTACCGTCGGTCGTATGGTCGCATGGTCGTACATTTAAGTTTTTTCGGCTTGATGGGTTACTACTATTTTGTATAATTATGGGGCTACGCTCTGCGTGCTCCGCTAGTATACAGTTATTCTCTTTACAGTTTTGATACAAAATCCAGAAATCTAATGATGAAAATAGCTCAATCAATCAGCATGAGGGTGAAATCTTGATTTGACTCCAACTTCTCGTCAGCGCTGCACAAAAAATTTAAAGCAGATGGAAGGGAGACTTACGAATCACATCTTAGCAGTCAGAGGGTCAACACTATGAAATACTCTTCAAAGTCAGAATCTGAGCCTAATAACGACTAAGTTGAACAGTTTTTATCATGAAGCTTTTACCAGATTTTTTCGCTGCGCAAATTTTGTGGAACTAAATCGAACACCTAGTACCAAACTGCTCTCCATTTAACTAAAATGCTTCAGTCTCGAAGCCAACATCATAGCAACTGTGATATCGAATATACAAAAGATCAAATCTATGGGATTTAATTCAAAGCCGGATGACGGAAGAGAGGCCCCGCTCCGATCAAGGCGAAGTTTTCATGCTACAAACGAAAAAAAACTTCGAAATTATAACGGCTCAAGGGTATGATGCGTAAATGCGAATGTTAGAAAAAAACAGTTACATCACCGATCAAATTCAAGAAGAGCGCCAAGTTAGCTTTATGTGTCATATAAGGGAGTCAGAAAGCAAAACTTTTCATTTTCATTAAAAAAGACATCACGATCTGATTAAAACTTGGTCGTTTTGTTATTGTGTACGATTTAACAAAATGAGTCAAACCTTTATTTAGTGATTTCTTTTTCCTTTTTCTGCTTTCAACCGGTCAAGTTTAATGTCCCCTCACAACGGCTTTTTGTATTAATTATATTCTGCTACGAAAAAATCCCTTCAGTTTCTACTAGCTGTCTACTGCAATTTAAGTGTCACGCGAAGAAAATAATAGGAGTGGTTTGAATGAGTTTTTTCTGCGTTTATGTTCAGCTGAGAAATGAATTCATGATCAGTGTAGTGTGAGGTCTCGGGTCGGAGTTGTGTTGGGCCTTAGTGAATCAATTGCGACGTGGGATTCAGATCTAACTAACAGAGCAATTTCATTAGTTTGAAGTTTCTGCTATCAACCGGTCGGGTTTAATTTAACCCTTACTACGGCTTTTTGTATTAATTATATTCTATTACGACAGAATCCCTTCAATTTCTTGCGTTTAGTTTCAAAGTCATAGCAGCAAAACATCAAGATAAGTTCCTGCTGTTAAAAATATAAACTTTCGACACCTGATGGTTCTGCATAGCTAATGCTGACTTGTTTTTTTTCTCAGAGAGAGGAATTTGATTCATTTGTATGGAGGAAATCTATGCAGACGAATAATCGCAAAACTATTTGCACTTGATTATCTTAAGTTCCAGTTTTAAACTAGCTGTCTACTGCAATTTAAGCTCATAAGTTTCGCGCGACGAAAATAAAACAGAAGTGGTTTGGACGAGTTTGTACTGCGTTTATGTTCAGCTGAGAAATGAATTCATGATCAGTGTAGCGTAAGGTCTCACGTCGGAGTTGTGTTGGGCCCTAGTGAATCAAGTGCCACGTGGGATTCAGAGTTATAACTGTCAGAGCAATTTGAAGTCTGATGATTTCTTAAGAGGATTTAACTGCTATAGTTTTTGTGTTGCTTTGTGATTGAACAATGAGTTGAGGGAAAACTTTTTTTAAATTTGTCACACAGATTTGTCAGGGTAGCAAGTTCAAATAAGTGTCACAGAATCCTTCCTCAAATGTCACACATCACCAAGAAATTATACTCAGCAAAGAACACAAAGGTTTAAAATGATATGTCTATATTTTATTTAGCTCGACGTTTTTCCGCAATAAACAATGTTAGACAATGAAACGCGACTCTAATATTGTATCAATCTGATCAGGTTTTCCTGTGCTGTCGCCATAGTTATTTGCGTTTATTTTTATTTCATGTGCATAGAGTAATTTCATTTTCCTTCCTTTTCGTTTGTACGCCATTTCTTCCATCAGGATGCTAAATATGACATGTTTCTGTCCCCAAAGATAAACAAATTCCTCCAAATTCCTGCCTGATCTACACAGATGTACAATCGTGAAACTATCTGCACTTGATCAGTTGTAAACTAGCTGTCTACTGCAATTTAAGCCCATAAGTGTCACGCGACGAAAATATAATAGAAGTGGTTTGGATGAGTTTGTTCTGCGTTTATGTTCAGCTGAGAAATGAATTCATGATCAGTGTAGTGTGAGGTCTCGGGTCGGAGTTGTGTTGGGCCTTAGTGAATCAAGTGCGACGTGGGATTCAGGTTTAACTGACAGAGAAATTTTATTAATTTGAAGTTCCGGGAATTTCAGTTAGAGGATTTAACTGCTATAGTTTTTGTATTGTTTTGTGTTTGAACAATGAGTTGAGGGAAAACTTTATTTCCATTTGTCGCGCAAATTTGTCTTGGTAGCAAGTTCAAATAAATGTCACAGAATCCTTCCTCAAATGTCACACATCACCAAGAAATTATACTCAGCAAAGAAAACAAATGTTAAAATGATACGTCTATATTTCATTTAGCTCGACGTTTTGTCGCAATAAACAATGTTAGACAATGAAACGCGACTCTAAAGATGTATCAATCTGATCAGGTGTTCCTGTGCTATCGCCATAGTTATTTCAGTTTATTTTTATTTTATGTGCATAGATTCATTCCATTTTCCTTCCTTTTCGTTTTTACGTCATTTCTACCATCAGGATACTAAATATGACATGTTTCTGTCTCCAAAGGTAAACAACTTCCTCCACACGACTAATTTTCGCTTGTCTTTATTTTCCAGTGGTTGAAATTTGATTCATTCGAGTGAGGAAAGTTTTGGGGAAGTTTGAGGGTGCGTACGATTTCTGACTCAAAACAAACTCCAGTATATTCTGTTAGAACTCAAATAAAGAGGAATAAAACAAACTTCCCCTTTGAATGATGTAAACATTGATTGCTTTAGGAACAACGCTTTTTGGGGCAAGGTTTGGGAGCCTTGTTCGCCTTTCGTGACGACAGACATATTTCCGTTATATCCCAGATATTTTATCACAATACAAACAACCCTTTTATTTGCACACATGATCAAATATAGTTATTTTCTTTACAGTGTTAACAAAAAATCCAGCATCTGATGATGAGAATAGCTCAATCAATCAGCATGAGGGTGTAATCTTAATTTGAGACTAAATTCTCTTCAACACTTCACAAAACATTTATAGCAGATGGAGGAGAGACTTACGAATCACAACTTAGCAGCCAGAGGGTCAACACTATGAAGTACTATTCAGAGTCAGAATTTAAGCCTAATTACGACTAATTCAAACAGCTATTGTCATGAAGCTTTTGTCAAATTTCTTTGCTGAGCAAATTTTGTTGAACTAAATCGAACACCTAGTAACAAACTGTTTTCTGTATCAGTATCCAAGCCAACTTCATAGCGACTGTGGTATCGGATATACAACAGATCAAATTTAAGAGATCTGATTCAAAGCCGAGTGACGGAAGAGAGGCCCCGCTCTAATCAAGGCGAAGTTTTCATCCTACAAACGAAAAACGTTGAAATTATAACGGCTCAAAGGTATGATGCGTAAATGCGAATGTTAGAAACAAACAGTTACATCACCGATCAAATTCAAGAAGAGCGCCAAGTTAGCTTTATGTGTCATATAAGGGAGTCAAAAGCAAACTTTTCATTTTCATTAAAAAAGACATCAAGATCTGATTAAAAATTGTTCGTTTTGTCATTGTGTACGATTGAACAAAATGAGTTAAACCTTTATTTAGTGATTTCTTTTTCTTTTTTCTGTTTTCAACCGGTCAGGTTTAATTTGCCCTTACTACGGCTTTTGTGACGACAGAAATATTTCCGCTATATCAGATATTTTATCGCAATAGAAACAACCCTTTTACTTGCACACATGATCAAATAAATAGTTATTCTCTTTACAGTGTTGATCCAAAATCCAGAAATCAGATGATGAGAATAGCTCAATCAATCAGCATGAGGGTGTAATCTTGATTTGACACCAAATTCTCTCTAACACTTTACAAAAAATTTATAGCAGATAAAAGGGAGACTTACGAATCACAACTCAGCAGTCAGAGGGTCAACACCATGAAATACTCTTCAAAGTCAGAATTTGAGCCTAATAACGACTAATTTGAACAGCTATTGTCACGAAGCTTTTGCCAAATGTTTTGCAGAGCACATTTTGTTGAACTGAATCGAACACCTGGTAACAAACTGCTTTCTGTATTAGTATCCAAGCCATCATAGTGACTGTGGTATCGGATATACAACAGATCAAATTTAAGAGATCTGATTCAAAGCCGAGTGACGGAAGAGAGGCCTCCGATCAAGGCGAAGTTTTCATGCTACAAACGAATAACGTTGAAATTATAACGGCTCAAAGGTATGATGCGTAAATGCGAATGTTAGAAAAAAACAGTTGCATCACCGATCAAATTCAAGAAGAGCGCCAAGTTAGCTTTATGTGTCATATAACGGAGTCAGAAAGCAAAAGCTTTCATTTTCATTAAAAAAGACATCACGATCTGCTGATTAAAACTTGGTCGTTTTGTTATTGTGTACGATTTAACAAAATCAGTTAAACCTTTATTAAGTGATTTCTTTTTCGTTTTCTTCTTTCAACCGGTCGGGTTTAATTTGCCCTTACTACGGCTTCTGTGACGACAGAAATGTTTCCGCTATATCACAGATATTTTATCGCAATATAAACAACCCTTTTACTTGCACACATGAACAAATATACAGTTATTCTCTTTACAGTGTTGATCCAAAATCCAGAAATCAGATAATGAGAATAGCTCAATCAATCAGCATGAGGGTGTAATCTTGATTTGACACCAAATTCTCTCTAACACTTTACAAAAATTTATAGCAGATGGAGGGGAGACTTACGAATCACATCTTAGCAGTCAGAGGGTGAACGCCATGAAATACTCTTCAAAGTCAGAATTTGAGCCTAATTACGACTTATTTAAACAGCTATTGTCGTGAAGCTTTTGCCAGATTTTTTCGCTGAGCAAATTTTGTGGAACGAAATCGAACATCAAGTAACATAATACTTTCTGCATAACTAAATCGCTTTAGTCTCTAAGCCAACATCATAGCAACTGTGGTATCGAATATACAAAAGATCAAATCTAAGAGATCTGATTCAAAGCCGAGTGACGGAAGAGAGGCCCCGCTCCGATCAAGGCGAAGTTTTCATGCTACAAACAAAAACTCCGATATTATAACTGCTCAAAGATATGATGCGTAAATGCGAATGTTAGAAACAAACAGTTACATCACCGATCAAATTCAAGAAGAGCGCCAAGTTAGCTTTATGTGTCATATAAGGGAGTCAGAAAGCAAAACTTTTCATTTTCATTAAAGAAGACATCACGATCTGATAAAAACTTGGTCGTTTTGTTATTGTGCACGATTTAACAAAATGAGTCAAACCTTTCTTTAGTGATTTCTTTTTTCCTTTTCTGCTTTCAACCGGTCAGGTTTAATGTCCCCTCACAACGGCTTTTTTATATTAATTATGTTCTGCTACGAAAAAATCCCTTCAGTTTCTACTAGCTGTCTACTGCAATTTAAGCCCATAAGTGTCACGCGACGAAAATAATACGAATGGTTTGAATGAGTTTTTTCTGCGTTTATGTTCAGCTGAGAAATGAATTCATGATCAGTGTAGTGTAAGGTCTCGGGTCGGAGTTGTGTTGGGCCTTAGTAAATCAAGTGCGACGTGGGATTCAGATCTAACTAACAGAGCGATTTCCTTAGTTTGAAGTTGCGGGGATTTCTTAAGAGGATTTAACAGCTATAGTTTTTGTATTGTTTTGTGTTTGAACAATGAGTTGAGGGAAAACTTTCTTTCAATTTGTCACACAAATTTTTCTGAGTAGCAAGTTCAAGTAAGTGTCACCGAATCCTTCCTCAAATGTCGTACATCGCCAAGAAATTATACCTGACAAAGAAAAAAAATTCTAAAAATTATGCGTGTATATTTCATTAGCTCGACGTTTTCCCGCAATAAACAATGTTAGTCAATGAAACGCCACTCTAAAGATGTATCAATCTGATCAGGTTATCCTGTGCTGTCGTCATAGTTATTAGCCCTTTTTTTTGTTTTATGTGTATAGATTCATTTCATTTTTAAGTCAATTCTACCGTCAGGATGCTAAATATGACATGTTTCTGTCTCCAAAGATGAACAACTTCCTCCACACGACTAATTTTCGCATGTCTTTATTTTGCAGTGGTTAAAATTTGATTCATTCGAGTGAAGAAAGTTTTGGAGGAGTTTGAGTGTAAGTACGATTTCTGACTCAAAACAAATCCCAGCATATTCTGTTAGAACTCAAATAAGGAGAAGTAAAATGAACTTTCCCTTTGAATGATGAAAACATTGATTGCTTTAAGAACAACGCTTTCTGAGGCAACGTTTGGGAGCCGTATTCGCCTGTCGTGACGACAGAAATATTTCCGCTATATCACAGATATTTTATCGCAATAGAAACAACCCTTTTACTTGCACACATGATCAAATATATATTTTTAGGCAAGCCTAAAAGCGGAGCTCGCATTTTTTTTCCCCGCACGTCAAAAAAACTAAAGCCCCTATTATGGATAAAGTTCGTGGTAATATTAATGGATTTTCATTCGCAACTTCTCCGTGTCCGTGTAGAGGACTGATTATAAGAGAGTGCCAGTGGTACAGTTGGCCGCGCATGCTAAAAGTAGCACCTTGTACGGTCGGTCGTACGGTCGTAAGGTCGTACATTTAAATTTTTTCGGCTCAATGGGTTATTACTATTTTGTATAATTATGGGGCAACGCTCTGCGAGCTCCGCTTACATACAGTTAATCTCTTTATAGTGCTGATACAAAATTTAGAAATCAGATGATGAGAATAGCTCAATCAATCAGCATGAGGGTGTAATCTTGATTTGACACCAACTTCTCTTCAACATTATTTCTCAACTGCTTAAGTTGAGTATATACTGCGATGATCTTCATTTGCTTAAAATGTATTTTCCGCAGTACAAATATATGACTTTCATGTATTCTTATCACACCTTCTCCATCTACGGGTATATAACGAACTCACAATTGACCAGCTCCCAGTTGGCTTGATAGCTCAGTTGGTTAGAGCGCTGCACCGGTATCGCAGAGGTCATGGGTTCGATTCCCGTTCAGGCCTGAATTTTTTTCAGGCCTTATTTCTCAACTGCTTAAGTTGAGTATATACTGCGATGATCTTCATTTGCTTAAAATGTATTTTCCGCAGTACAAATATATGACTTTCATGTATTCTTATCACACCTTCTCCATCTACGGGTATATAACGAACTCACAATTGACCAGCTCCCAGTTGGCTTGATAGCTCAGTTGGTTAGAGCGCTGCACCGGTATCGCAGAGGTCATGGGTTCGATTCCCGTTCAGGCCTGAATTTTTTTCAGGCCTTATTTCTCAACTGCTTAAGTTGAGTATATACTGCGATGATCTTCATTTGCTTAAAATGTATTTTCCGCAGTACAAATATATGACTTTCATGTATTCTTATCACACCTTCTCCATCTACGGGTATATAACGAACTCACAATTGACCAGCTCCCAGTTGGCTTGATAGCTCAGTTGGTTAGAGCGCTGCACCGGTATCGCAGAGGTCATGGGTTCGATTCCCGTTCAGGCCTGAATTTTTTTCAGGCCTTATTTCTCAACTGCTTAAGTTGAGTATATACTGCGATGATCTTCATTTGCTTAAAATGTATTTTCCGCAGTACAAATATATGACTTTCATGTATTCTTATCACACCTTCTCCATCTACGGGTATATAACGAACTCACAATTGACCAGCTCCCAGTTGGCTTGATAGCTCAGTTGGTTAGAGCGCTGCACCGGTATCGCAGAGGTCATGGGTTCGATTCCCGTTCAGGCCTGAATTTTTTTTTCAGGCCTTATTTCTCAACTGCTTAAGTTGAGTATATACTGCGATGATCTTCATTTGCTTAAAATGTATTTTCCGCAGTACAAATATATGACTTTCATGTATTCTTATCACACCTTCTCCATCTACGGGTATATAAAGAACTCACAATTGACCAGCTCCCAGTTGGCTTGATAGCTCAGTTGGTTAGAGCGCTGCACCGGTATCGCAGAGGTCATGGGTTCGATTCCCGTTCAGGCCTGAATTTTTTTCAGGCCTTATTTCTCAACTGCTTAAGTTGAGTATATACTGCGATGATCTTCATTTGCTTAAAATGTATTTTCCGCAGTACAAATATATGACTTTCATGTATTCTTATCACACCTTCTCCATCTACGGGTATATAACGAACTCACAATTGACCAGCTCCCAGTTGGCTTGATAGCTCAGTTGGTTAGAGCGCTGCACCGGTATCGCAGAGGTCATGGGTTCGATTCCCGTTCAGGCCTGAATTTTTTTCAGGCCTTATTTCTCAACTGCTTAAGTTGAGTATATACTGCGATGATCTTCATTTGCTTAAAATGTATTTTCCGCAGTACAAATATATGACTTTCATGTATTCTTATCACACCTTCTCCATCTACGGGTATATAACGAACTCACAATTGACCAGCTCCCAGTTGGCTTGATAGCTCAGTTGGTTAGAGCGCTGCACCGGTATCGCAGAGGTCATGGGTTCGATTCCCGTTCAGGCCTGAATTTTTTTCAGGCCTTATTTCTCAACTGCTTAAGTTGAGTATATACTGCGATGATCTTCATTTGCTTAAAATGTATTTTCCGCAGTACAAATATATGACTTTCATGTATTCTTATCACACCTTCTCCATCTACGGGTATATAACGAACTCACAATTGACCAGCTCCCAGTTGGCTTGATAGCTCAGTTGGTTAGAGCGCTGCACCGGTATCGCAGAGGTCATGGGTTCGATTCCCGTTCAGGCCTGAATTTTTTTTTTCAGGCCTTATTTCTCAACTGCTTAAGTTGAGTATATACTGCGATGATCTTCATTTGCTTAAAATGTATTTTCCGCAGTACAAATATATGACTTTCATGTATTCTTATCACACCTTCTCCATCTACGGGTATATAAAGAACTCACAATTGACCAGCTCCCAGTTGGCTTGATAGCTCAGTTGGTTAGAGCGCTGCACCGGTATCGCAGAGGTCATGGGTTCGATTCCCGTTCAGGCCTGAATTTTTTTCAGGCCTTATTTCTCAACTGCTTAAGTTGAGTATATACTGCGATGATCTTCATTTGCTTAAAATGTATTTTCCGCAGTACAAATATATGACTTTCATGTATTCTTATCACACCTTCTCCATCTACGGGTATATAACGAACTCACAATTGACCAGCTCCCAGTTGGCTTGATAGCTCAGTTGGTTAGAGCGCTGCACCGGTATCGCAGAGGTCATGGGTTCGATTCCCGTTCAGGCCTGAATTTTTTTCAGGCCTTATTTCTCAACTGCTTAAGTTGAGTATATACTGCGATGATCTTCATTTGCTTAAAATGTATTTTCCGCAGTACAAATATATGACTTTCATGTATTCTTATCACACCTTCTCCATCTACGGGTATATAACGAACTCACAATTGACCAGCTCCCAGTTGGCTTGATAGCTCAGTTGGTTAGAGCGCTGCACCGGTATCGCAGAGGTCATGGGTTCGATTCCCGTTCAGGCCTGAATTTTTTTCAGGCCTTATTTCTCAACTGCTTAAGTTGAGTATATACTGCGATGATCTTCATTTGCTTAAAATGTATTTTCCGCAGTACAAATATATGACTTTCATGTATTCTTATCACACCTTCTCCATCTACGGGTATATAACGAACTCACAATTGACCAGCTCCCAGTTGGCTTGATAGCTCAGTTGGTTAGAGCGCTGCACCGGTATCGCAGAGGTCATGGGTTCGATTCCCGTTCAGGCCTGAATTTTTTTCAGGCCTTATTTCTCAACTGCTTAAGTTGAGTATATACTGCGATGATCTTCATTTGCTTAAAATGTATTTTCCGCAGTACAAATATATGACTTTCATGTATTCTTATCACACCTTCTCCATCTACGGGTATATAACGAACTCACAATTGACCAGCTCCCAGTTGGCTTGATAGCTCAGTTGGTTAGAGCGCTGCACCGGTATCGCAGAGGTCATGGGTTCGATTCCCGTTCAGGCCTGAATTTTTTTCAGGCCTTATTTCTCAACTGCTTAAGTTGAGTATATACTGCGATGATCTTCATTTGCTTAAAAATTCTCTTCAACACTTCACAAAAAATTTAAAGCAGATGGAAGGGAGACTTACGAATCACATCTTAGCAGTCAGAGGGTCAACACTATGAAATACTCTTCAGAGTCAGCATTTGAGCCTAATAACGACTCAGTTGAACAGTTTTTGTCATGAAGCTTTTGCCAGATCCTTTTTGCTGAGCAAATTTTGTGGAACTAAATCGAACACCTAGTAACAAACTGCTTTCTGTATAACTATAATGCTTCAGTCTCGAAGCCAACATCATAGCAACTGTGGTATCGAATATACAAAAGATCAAATCTATAGGAATTAATTCAAGGCCGGATGACGGAAGAGAAGCCCCGATCTGATCAAGGCGAAATTTTCATACCACAATCGAAAAACTTCGAAATTATAACGGCTCAAAGATATGATACGTAAATGCCAATGTTAGAAAAAACAGTTGCATTACTGATCAAATTCAAGAAGAGCGCCAAGTTAGCTTTATGTGTCATATAAGGGAGTCAGAAAGCAAAACTTTTCATTTTCATTAAAAAAGACATCACGATCTGATTAAAACTTGGTCGTTTTGTTATTGTGTACGATTCAGCAAAATGAGCCAAACCTTTATTAAGTGATTTCTTTTTCTTTTTTCTGCTTTCAACCGGTCGGGTTTAATTTTCCCTTCCAACGGCTTTTTATATTAATTATATTCTGCTACCAAACAATCGCTTCAGTTTCTTGCGTTTAGTTTCAAAGTCATAGCAACGAAACATCAAGATATGTTCCTGTTACTAAAAATATAAACTTTCGACACCTGATGGTTCTGCATTGCTAATGCTGACATTTTTTTCTTCTCAGAGAGAGGAATTTGATTCATTTGTATGGAGGAAATCTACTCAGATGTATAATCGCAAAACTATTTGCACTTGATCATCTTTAGTTCCAGTTTAGGCCTACTCTGGGACCTTAAGTCGCCGTGACTTTAGGCGACTTTGGCCGATTTAAGGCGACTTAAGGCGACTTAAGGCGACTTTAGCAAAATTGGCACAAAAAATATTGCGACTTTAGGCGATTTTAGGCGACTTAAGGCGACTTAACGCGATTTTATTTGACTGAAGCGATAAAACCAAAGTCAGCAACAGTCTCTCCATAAACACAGAATCCCTTGCAATAAACACAACAGTCGTTTCGGTTACTTTGGTTTTCTCATAAGTCACCATGGTCTAAAATATCCAGATTTTAAATCAATCTAGCTAAAAATGTTCAGACAGAATTACCACAACAGTTATTGTAAAATTATACAGTCAAAGCTAGTAAATAAATAGCCAGGAAAACATCATGGGTTATATGCCCAACATCAAGCAAACCTATCATAAATATACACATAGTGCCATACATTTTCAATTTAAGAAAAGAGACACAATTTTTATGAAACTATCCATAAATTTTCCACATAATTAATTAAAAACAACATGATTATTTACGTGAATTAATCATTTCACAAAGCTCCACAAATTATAAAAATTGTTATCTTGGTAAACTTTTCTCCCATGTTTTTGGCACTTGCAATTATCAATTCAATTATCAAACTATCAATTTTGGCATGAAAGTTTGGCAAGTCGCATGCCTTTCCAACAGCATCCAAAATTGCGCGGGTCCTTTTCAGTGACCCAACCAATTTGTTGTTCTTCTGCCTCAGTTAGACAAAACACCCCAATACCATACTGAGAACCAAATGCTAAGGTCCTTCGTAAACTACTTCCTTTCCAGTCTCTCCAAATACTTTTCTAGCTGCAGAAAACTATGACTGGAGTGGAGTGGATAGGGTCAATTGGGAAGGGTGGAACCCTTATGACGTTGCGTAACCAATAGCAACCTAAGGAAACTAAAGGCGACTTAAGGTGGCTTTAGGCGACTTAAGGCGACTTAAGGCGACTTAAGGTCTCAGAGTAGGCCTCAGTTTTAAACTTGCTGTCTACTGCAATTTAAGCTCGTATATAAGTGTCACGCGACAAAAATAAAATAGAAGTGGTTTGGACGAGTTTGTTCTGCATTTACGTTCAGCTGAGAAATGAATTCATGATCAGTGTAGTGTAAAGTCTCGGGTCGGAGTTGTGTTGGGCCTTAGTGAATCAAGTGCGACGTGGGATTCAGGTTTAATTGACAAAGCAATTTCATTAGTTTGAAGTTCCGAGGATTTCTTAAGAGGATTCAACTCCTATAGTTTTTGTATTGTTGTGTGTTTGGACAATGAGTTGAGGGAAACCTTTTTTTAAATTTGTCACGCAAATTTGTCTGGGTAGCAAGTTCATATAAATGTCACAGAATCCTTCCTCAAATGTCACATATCACCAAGAAATTATACCGAGCAAAGAAAACAAATGTTAAAATGATACGTCTACATCTCATTTAGCTGGACGTTTTCCCGCAATAAACAATGTTCGACAATGAAACGTGACTCTAAAGATGTATCAATCTGATCAGGTTTTCCTGTGCTGTCGCCATAGTTATTTGCGTTTATTTTTATTTTATGTGCATAGATTCATTTCATTTTCCTTCCTTTTCGTTTTTTAAGTCATTTCTACTATCAGGATGCTAAATAAGACATGTTTCTGTCTCCAAAAATGAATAACTTCCTCCACACGACTAATTTTCGCTTGTCTTTATTTTCCATTGGTTGAAATTTTATTCACTCGAGTGAGGAAAGTTTTGGAGGAGTTTGAGTGTGAGTACGATTTCTGAATCAAAACAAATTCCAGCATATTCTGTTAGAACTCAGATAAGGAGGAGTAAAATAAACTTCTTCTCTGAATGATGTAAACATATATTACTTTAGGAACAACGCTTCTTTAAGGCGACGCTGGGAGCCGTATTCGCATGTCGTAACGACAGAAATATTTCCGCAATATCACAGATATTTTATCGCAATAGAAACAACCCTTTTACTTGCACACATAATCGAATGAATAGATATTCTCTTCACAGTGTTGATACAAAATCCAGCAATCAGATGACGAGAATAGCTCAGTCAATCAGCATGAGGGTGTAATCGTGATTTGACACCAAATTCTCTCTAACACTTTACAAAATCACATCTTAGCTGTCAGAAGGTCAACACTATGAAATACTCTTCAAAGTCACAATTTGAGCCTAATAACGACTAATTTACACAGCTATTGTGTGAAGGTTTTGCCAGATGTTTTGCTGAGCAAATTTTATTGAACTGAATCGAACACCTAGTAACAAACTGTTTTCTGTATCAGTATCCAAGCCAACATCATAGCGACGGTGATATCGTATATACAAAAGATCAAATTTAAGAGATCTAATTCAAAGCCGGGTGACGGAAGAGAGGCCCCGCTCTGATCAAGGCGAAATTTTCATGCTACAAACGAAAAACTTCGAAATTATGACGGCTCAAAGATATGATGCGTAAAAACAGTTGCATCACCGATCAAATTCAAGAAGAGTGCCAAGTTAGCTTTATGTGTCATAAGGGAGTCAGAAAGCAAAAGTTTTCATTTTCATTAAAAAAGACATCACGATCTGATTAAAGCTTGGTCGTTTTGTTATTGTGTACGATTTAACAAAATGAGTCAAACCTTTATTTAGTAATTTCTTTTTTTTTTCCGCTTTTAACCGGTTGGGTTTAATTTACCTTTACTACGGCTTCTGTGATGACAGAAATATTTCCGCTATATCACAGATATTTTATCGCAATAGAAACAACCCTTTAAGTTTTACACATGATCAAATATACGGTTATTCGCTTTACAGTGTTGATACAAAATCCAGAAATCAGATGATGAGAATAGCTTGATCAATCAGCATGAGGGTGTAATCTTGATTTGACACCAAATTCTCTCTGACACTTAACAAAGAAATTTATGGCAGATAGAAGTCAGACTTATGAATCACAACTTAGCAGTCAGAGGGTCAACAAATACCCTTTAAACTCAGAGTTTTAGCCTAACTACGACTAATTCGAACAGTTTTTTTCATGAAGCTTTGGCCAGATTTTTGGCTGAGCAAATTTTGTAGAACTAAATCGAATACGTAGTAACAAACTGCCTTCTTCATAACTAAATTGCTTCAGTCTCCAAGCCAACTTTTCCAACATCATAGCAACTGTGGTATAGAATATAGAACAGATCAAATATAAGAGATTTAATTCAAGGCCGGGTGATGGAAGAGAGGCCCCGTTCTCATCAAAGCGACGTTTTCATCCTACAAACGAAAAACGTTGAAATCATAACGGCTCAAAGATATCATGCGTAAATGCGAATGTTAGAAAAAAACAGTTGCATCACCAATCAAATTCAAGAAGAGCGCCAAGTTAGTTTTATGTGTCATATAAGGGAGTGGTTTGAATGAGTTTGTTCTGCGTTTATGTTCAGCTGAGAAATGAATTCATAATCAGTGTAGTGTAAAGTCTCGGGTCGGAGTTGTGTTGGGCCTTAGTGAATCAAGTGCCACGTGGGATTCAGATTTCACTGACAGAGCAATTTCATTAGTTTGAAGTTCCGAGGATTTCTTAAGAGGATTCAACTGTAATAGTTTTTGTATTTCAGAACTCAACTAAGGAGGAATAAAATAAACTTCCTCTTTGAATGATGAAAACATTGATTGCCTTAGGAACAACGCTTTTTGAGCCGACGTTTGAGAGCCTTATTCGCCTGTCGTGACGACAGAAATATTTCCGTTATATCCCAGATATTTTATCGCAATAGAAACAACCCTTTTACTTGCACACATGATCAAATATATAGTTATTCTCTTTACAGTGTTGATACAAAATCCAGCAGTCAGATGATGAGAATATTTGACACTAAATTCTCTCTAACAATTACAAAGAAATTTATAGCAGATGAAAGGGAGATCTTATCACATCAATCACATCTTAGCGGTCAGAGGGTCAACACTTTGAAACACTCTTCAAAGTCAGAATTTGAGCCTAATTACGACTGATCTGAACAGTTTTTGCCATGAAGCTTTTTGCCAGATGTTTTGCTGTGCAAATTTTGTTGAACTTAATCGAACACCTCGTAACAAACTGCTTTCTGTCTGACCACATTGCCTCATTATCCAAGCCAACATCATAGCGACTGTGGTATTGCATATACAACAGATCAAATCTAAGCCGGGTGAAGGAAGAGAAGCCCTGCTCTGATCAAAGCCGCGAAATTTGCATGCTACAAGCAAAAAACGAAATTATAACGACTCAAAGCCATGATGCGTAAATGCGAATGTTAGAAAAAAACAGTTACATCACCGATCAAATTCAAGAAGAGCGCCAAGTTAGCTTTATGTGTCATTTAAGGGAGTCAGAAGGCAAAACTTTTCATTTTCATTAAAAAAGACATCACGATCTGATTAAAACTTGGTCGTTTTGTTATTGTGTACGATTTAACAAAATGAGTCAAACCTTTGCTTATTGATTTCTTTTTTCTTTTTTCTGCTTTTAACCGATCGGGTTTAATTTGCTCTTAGTACGGCTTTTTGTATTAATTATATTCTACTACGAAAAAAACGCTTCTGTTTCTTGCGTTTAGTTTTAAGGTCATAGCAGCCGAACATCAAGAAATGGTCCTGTTGCTAAAAATATAAACTTTCGATACCTTATGGTCCTGCATAGCTAATGCTGACTTGTTTTTCTTCTCAGCGAGAGGAATTTGATTCATTTGCATGGAGGAAATGTCACATAAGTTTTAGGGTAAGTACCACATAACAATCAGCTATGCTATTCTGGGGAAAAATTAAAACAACTTAACCCATTTTTTTTTCCAGAAGTGATTAAGAAGTAGAAGTTGTTGTCTTGATCAAACAACAATTTCTCGTCACTAATGTACATTAAAATGTGTAGCAGTTAGACGGGAGATGGGTTTAAGAGCGAATTACAAATCAGGAGTTGTCTAGAGGCTAATTTATAAAAGTCTAACAAACACACCACATGCACGGATTCCCTACTTAATTTGAACAATTTTAGTCCCAAAGCTTTGATTGAATTATTTTTTGTGTGCTGGATAACAGCATATTCTCTGAGATCTGGGAGCAAACATCATTGCGGCTAAAACATGGACGAATACCAGTTTAAATCTTATACCGCGCCCGGTGTGGCAAAACCGCTGCGCCTGATCTACACAGATGTATAATCGCAAAACCATTTGCACTTGATCCTCCTTAGTTTCGAGTTGTAAACTAGCTGTCTACTACAATTTAAGCTCATAAGTGTCACGCGACGAAAATATAATAGGAGTGGTTTGAATGAGTTTGTTTTGCGTATATGTTCAATTAATAAGTGAATTCATGATCAGTGTCGTGTGAAGTCTCGGGTCTTAGTTCAAAGACGATTCAAAGGCCGAGATTCTTGTTTGGTTTTGTTTCAAAAGGATTGAGGCTAACTTTTAGTATCAGTCAGTCACGCAACATTCTTGCAGGGCTAGAAGACGAACGACCTTTATCGAATGCTCAAATGTCACGCATGGCTGAGAAAAACTACTGGAAAAAATACTGCTTTTAAAAAATATTATTTAATATATCGCTACACCGTTGAAATATTTGTTGACAATAAATGAGGTTATACCGCAGGCTTAACCATTGATGAATATCTATGAAATGTTTTAGTTCTCATCGTGGTTGTTTGCGTTATTTCAAGAGTTTGGGAGAAGATGTATTTCAGTTTATTGATTTTCTTTTCATTGTCTGTCACTCGATCAGAACTCTAAAAATAACACTCTTCTGTCTTCAAAAATAAACACATTTATTGCTCGCTTGCTTTCGCTTTCCTGGTGTTATTTGATTGATTCGCGCCAAAAGCTTCGGAAGAATTCAAGGATTGCTAATTAATAATTTTCTGTACACGGTCATTCAAATTTTATGATTATATAACAGAAAAATATTGGGCCGTTAATTCCTTTAAACTGCCTATTTATAACTCCTCTTAGACTGTTGTAAATATGAATCATTTCAGTAACAACGACACAGTAAGTGAAAATTTTCGACCAGATTCTAGTACTGCACGTTCATTGCGTTTTACCTTTTATCTGGTAGAAAATGATTCAAAGAATCAAAAATAATCCTCTTGCTAGCAGAACTGATTGACGCGAATATTCTCCTGAATAATTTCATCGAAAATGCAACAAAGAGGCAAGAGAATAAACAAATCTATCTTGAGTTGTAATCTTGACATAACACAAAAGTCTCCTGTTAATTTGTTAGAAAGGAATTGGTCGCTCCACGAAAGGAGATGTGCTGTCTGATTTTAATAGCAGTTGAATGGTTACCAAATAGGCTACTCAAATTCTAAAGTTAACTCGACACCTTTAATCATGTATCGAAGATTTTGGTAGTTTACGTTAATTTTCCGAGCTCACCCCGACATCTTCCAACAAATTGTACTGATAACAGTACTAGGGTGTCCCAAAAAACATCAGAGCAGTTGCAGTAGCAGAAATCTAAGTCTGATATTTCCGGAGGAGCGTGACTGTTTCATCTGATCCCATGTTTTATTTCAAGCAAAGTCGTCACTGTAAAAACCAGTGAGTGTACTATAATCTGTATTCATTCACAAAATTGCGTAAAACGCACTGCGCCACAAATTGAAGTTTCCTGTATTTCTTGAATGGCTTACATAGAATGTAGGCATTGGGCGAGCTATCAGTAATGATGACATTTCAACATGGCTTTTAAAGTTTAAAACGGGAACTGGTTAAGCACGTTGTCGCAAAAAAATTTGGCTCCATCCTGAGAAGAGTTTAAAATTCAAATTTAAATCAAACAATAAGCAAAACCACTGGTTTTATACCTTGTCACGGTGGACGTTTCCTTTCTCTGCCCTTAGTAAAATTACCCTACATCTGATGCAAAAAAAAAAAATTCAGATGCTAAAGTAAGGTTTATTGCGTATCAGATTGTTAATGTATTGCAAAATTTGATATCGACTCAGTCAATTTGCTGCTTTTATAATTGAATCGATTTTACCATCTCAGTAGCGGATCCAGACCTTGAGCTAAGGGGGTGGGGGGGGGGGGTGGCGGCGGTTTTTTTGTCGTTTGCCCTGCCGGTTTTTCCTCCTTCTGCGATTCTTTTTCTTAACCCAAAATAAGGGAAGTGGGGGGATGGCCCGGGCTCCCCGGGCCCCTCCCATATATCCGCCACTGCATATGAGGAAATAATAATATAATTACCAATACAGTCGACCCTGTATATTTGGCGATCACCTTATATTAGGCGGTCAGTTGTCAAAATCCCGAGTTGTTTCCCCTTTAATCACTGTAATTTTCACCTCTATTTAGCGGTCGCCTCTATCAAACGGTCGCGGTCACCCTCTACCAAGTCACAATGGCCTGTTTTTAATGTCTTTCACTTGTAATGAACGATCACTGAAAGTGGGACCACTCAAATAAAACTAAGAATAATCTTTCAAGTAATTTTTAATCCATGTTTCTCTCCCGAAAACAAAGGAAGTATTATTATAGTGAGATTCTGTACATTAGGTGGTCAGTTGTGGCATAAAGTGGCATTATATATCGTTTTTGATGATACCCCTAATCTGTAGAATCTCCATTTAGCGGTCATCCTTCCATTCCCCGCAGGTGACCGCTTAATACAGTTTGACTGTTTATATGTATAATAATAAAGAAAATTTAACTGATCTAAGATGAAAAAAGAAAATAAATGAGGAACATCTTCCTTACTATATATATATATATATATATATATATCTTTTCTTTATTTCAGCGGCTTTCTTCTTAAACATTCGAAGACCATAATGGACAGCAAAGCAGAAGTCGAAAAAACCATCAAAATAGCTTGTACTGTTGCCTTATTCCTTGGAAACACTAAACGCTATTTAAAAGCAATCGAGCTATGCAACGAATGTTTAGTGATACTGAATAACGTAACTCACAGTAAAGAAGATCATTTTACAAAATCCCTTTACCTCAGGATATTCATGTCAATGTTTTGGGTATACTTGGACATCAATGATCACACAAGGAGTGAAAGATGCGCCGAAATAGCTGTTTCACTATCGCACGACACTGGTGACGCGATGATAGAAGCATTCTTCAGCGTAAGTCTGGCAAATATGTATTTTGACCAAAGACGGCTTGAAGAGTCAGAAAAATTTTGCGAGAGAGCAATCAGAATCGTAAAGGTAATTGGGGAGAGGGAAATGGAAGCCCAAGCCTACACTTGTCTCGGACGTGTTTCCCAAATGCAAAGAAAATATCTTGAGGCAAAAGGGAATTTCGAGAAGGCACTTGCCATCCACATGGAAATTAGAGACAAGAAGGGAGAAGCAGCAGCTCGCGCAAACCTAGGAAGGGTGTTATATTCACTTAGCAAATATCAGAAGGCTAAAGAACATTTTGAGAAAGCACTTGCCATCTACATGGAAATTGGAGACAAGAAGGGAGAATCAGACGCTTGCACAAACCTAGGAGCGGTGTTACTTTCACTTGGCGAATATCAGAAGGCTAAAGAATATTTTGAGAAAGCACTTGCCATCTTCGTGGAAATTAGAGACAAGAAGGGAGAAGCATGGGCTCGCACAAACATAGGAGAGGTGTTACGTTCACTCGGTGAATATCAGAAGGCTAAAGAATATTTTGAGAAAGCACTTGCCATCTTTATGGAAATTAGAGACAAGAAGGGAGAAGCAGTCGCTCGCACAAACCTAGGAGCGGTGTTACGTTCACTCAGCGAATATCAAAAGGCTAAAGAACATAATGAGAAAGCACTTGCCATCTTTATGGAAATTAGAGACAAGAAGGGAGAAGCAGACGCTCGCACAAACCAAGGAGCGGTGTTATATTCACTTGATGAATATCAGAAGGCTAAAGAATATCTTGAGAAAGCACTTGCCATCTTAATGGAAATTAGAGACAAGAAGGGAGAAGCAGTCGCTCGCACAAACCTAGGAGCGGTGTTATCTTCACTTGGCGAATATCAGAAGGCTGAAGAATATCTTGAGAAAGCACTTGCCATCTTTATGGAAATTAGAGACAAGAAGGGAGAAGCAGACGCTCGCACAAACCTAGTTGCGGTGTTATATTCACTTGGCGAATATCAGAAGGCTGAAGAATATCTTGAGAAAGCACTTGCCATCTTTATGGAAATTAGAGACAAGAAGGGAGAAGCAGTCGCTCGCACAAACCTAGGAGCGGTGTTACCTTCACTTGGCGAATATCAGAAGGCTAAAGAATATCTTGAGAAAGCACTTGCCATCTTTATGGAAATTAGAGACAAGAAGGGAGAAGCAGACGCTCGCACAAACCTAGTTGCGGTGTTATATTCACTTGGCGAATATCAGAAGGCTGAAGAATATCTTGAGAAAGCACTTGCCATCTTTATGGAAATTAGAGACAAGAAAGGAGAAGCAGACGCTCGCACAAACCTAGGAGCGGTGTTACGTTCACTCGGCGAATATCAAAAGGCTAAAGAACATATTGAGAAAGCACTTGCCATCTTTATTGAAACTAGAGACAAGAAGGGAGAAGCAGACGCTCGCACAAACCTAGGAGCGGTGTTACCTTCACTTGGCGAATATCAGAAGGCTAAAGAATATCTTGAGAAAGCACTTGCCATCTTCATGGAAATTAGAGACAAGAAGAGAGAAGCACGCGCTCGCACAAACCTAGGAGAGGTGTTACGTTCACTCGGCGAATATCAGAAGGCTAAAGAATATCTTGAGAAAGCACTTGCCATCTACATGGAAATTAGAGACAAGAAGGGAGAAGCACGCGCTCGCACAAACCTAGGAGAGGTGTTACGTTCACTCGGCGAATATCAGAAGGCTGAAGAATATAATGAGAAAGCACTTGCCATCTGCATGGAAATTAGAGACAAGGAGGGAGAAGCACACGCTCGCAAAAACCTAGGAGCGGTGTTATATTCACTTGATGAATATCAGAAGGCTAAAGAATATAATGAGAAAGCACTTGCCATCTTTATGGAAATTAGAGACAAGAAGGGAGAAGCAGTCGCTCGCACAAACCTAGGAGCGGTGTTACATTCACTGGTCGAATATCAGAAGGCTGAAGAATATCTTGAGAAAGCACTTGCCATCTTTATGGAAATTAGAGACAAGAAGGGAGAAGCAGACGCTCGCACAAACCTAGGAGCGGTGTTACGTTCACTCGGCGAATATCAAAAGGCTAAAGAATATTCTGAGAAAGCACTTGCCATCTACATGGAAATTAGAGACAAGAAGGGAGAAGCAGACGCTCGCACAAACCTAGGAGCGGTGTTACCTTCACTTGGCGAATATCAGAAGGCTAAAGAATATCTTGAGAAAGCACTTGCCATCTGCATGGAAATTAGAGACAAGGAGGGCGAAGCACGCGCTCGCACAAACCTAGGAAAGGTGTTACGTTCACTCGGCGAATATCAGAAGGCTAAAGAACATATTGAGAAAGCACTTGCCATCTGCATGGAAATTAGACACAAGGAGGGAGAAGCAGTCGCTTGCACAAACCTAGGAGCGGTGTTACATTCACTTGGTGAATGTCAGAAGGCTAAAGAACATTATGAGAAAGCACTTGCCATCAGCATGGAAATTAGAAACAAGAAGAGAGAAGCCTTCGCTCGCACAAACCTAGGAGAGGTGTTACGTTCACTCGGCGAATATCAGAAGGCTAAAGAATATCTTGAGAAAGCACTTGCCATCTGCATGGAAATTACAGACAGGAGTGGAGAAGCAGACACTCGCTTTAACCTAGGAACTTTGTTTTTTAAACTTGGTGAATTTCAGAAGGCTAAAGAGTATTTCGAGAAAGCCCTTGCCATCTTCATGGAAATAAGTGGAAGAGAGGGAGCAATGATATGTTTCCTTGGACTCGGAATTTGCTTTCTTTCGCTTGGAAAATATCGGGACGCTCACGAACATGGGGAGAAAGCACTCTCTATTGCGATGGAAACCGGTAACAGAGCAAGAGAAGCGGAAGCGTATGGTATCCTTGGAGAAGTTCGTTATTCCTTACTTGATCATCAAACGGCCAAAATATACAACGAGAAGCAGATTTCTATCAGCACTGAGATTGGTCACAGACGTCAAGAGGCAATGGCATACCTGGTAAAAGCAAGGATGCTTCGAAATCGCAAACAAAACAAAGCTGTAGAATGCATTGAGAAGGCGCTCTCAATATTTAGTACTACTGGCGACATTGGAGGCGATTTTGCAGCCCTAGCTCAACTCTCTTACATTAAAGCATCGCAATCAAAGTTCTAGGAGGCGGAGTCTCATCTTCAGGAATGTATTGCCCAGTATGAAAAATTGCGACATTCCTTGCACGGAAACGAGCAGTTTCAAGTATCTCTTTTAGATCATACAGGACTTTTTCCATACAAGATGCTTAGTGAATTGCTTTGTCATTCCACAAATCCTAAAGAAGCACTTTATGTCGAGGAGCTGGCACGGGCTAGGTGCTTGGCAGAATCTATGGCACTCAACTTTTCCGCTGAAAATCACATCTCATCTGATCCCAAATCATGGTTCAGGATTGAAGAGATTTCAAGAAAAGAAGAGAACTGTACTTTCTTGTACATTTCGTATTATGATCGAATAGTTCGATTGTGGGTTTTGAAAAGTAACGGAGACACTTTATTCCGATCTTCCGAAAGAGTGGATGACAAGACTCTCATGGCGGAGAAAGCTTTCAATTTAAATAGCTTTTTCGACCAAGGTCTCCGCGGCTTTGGAATTTTACCTGTCCATAAATGCGAAGATCGATCTTTGAGTGAAACCATGCCGATATCATTTCACGACCAGAGCGAAGTAGATTTGCGAGGAGAGGAAACCCCAGAAACAACAAGAAGACTTAATTTGTGTTCCAAACTCATCATCACTCCAGTGGCCGATCTACTTACAGAGCCAGAGATCGTCATTGTACCCGAGCGTAGCTTGTACCGAGTCCCATTTGCAGCCTTAAGAGACCAATCAGACGGTAGATACATATCGGAGACTCACAGGATTCGCATCGTCCCTTCCTTGACGACTCTTAAGCTCATTCAGGACTGCCCAGCAGATTTTCACAGCGAGACCGGTGCAGTAGTTGTTGGTGACCCCAAGGTAGGAAAGGTGTATTACATGGGAGGTGAAAGGACATTTGTACCATTGCATTGTGCAAGAAAGGAAGCAGAGATGGTCGGAGAACTGCTCGGAGTTCAGCCTTTGTTGGGAGAGTGTGCAAAGAAGCAGGAAGTACTTCAAGCGATGAATTCAGTGAGTTTGATTCATATTGCTGCCCACGGTAACGCCGAAAGAGGAGAGATTGCCCTCTCCCCCAGCCTTGCCACTAACACTATTCCAGAGGAGGAGGACTACCTTTTGAGGATCTCTGATGTATCACAAATTAAGTTGCGAGCCAAACTGGTAGTACTCAGCTGTTGTCACAGTGGACGTGGAGAAATTAAAGCCGAGGGAGTTATTGGAATCGCTCGAGCGTTCCTAGCATCCGGCGCACGTTCAGTGTTGGTGACACTGTGGGCCATAGAGGACGAAGCAACAGAGAAGTTTATGAGGCGTTTCTACAGACACCTTGTTGATGGAGATAGTGTCAGTGAATGTCTTCATCAGGCCATGAAATGGCTGAGAAGCAACGGCTTTCCCAAAGTTTCCCAGTGGGCTCCGTTCATGTTGATTGGAGATAACGTGACATTTGACGTCAAGAAACAAAGGTTAGTTTTATTTCCGAAAGGTCACTAGACACACACTGAGTCACGTACAGAATCTGGTTTCGATTCAGTTAAGGTCAATGTAACGAAGAGAGGACGTGTTGGTGTACATTGCAATGTCTTACGCGTGCCTTCTCTGAACACAATGACATAAATAGTTTTGAGAATTCCAAATTTTAGCTAGAAAAATACCAGCGGCATACTGTGTATATGACCATTTTCAAACTCAGAATGATAGTTAAAGTTTTCAACCGCAATTAACAATTTGCAGAACCGGTGGGGCCGCGCGCGAGTCAGCTACAATGATAGCGAAGATTATAATGACAGCAGTTTTTAAATGCAACCTTTAACTTAAGTATTTTTTTGTTTGTCTCTTTAGGAAAGAAGAAATTGACTGCGAAGGACAACAATGAAGCATAAAAGAAACAGTCAGCCAAGCCTTTCAAAAGATTGTCATGAATAATTTCATTGCATATAAATATATGTAACGGCAAGGGAAGTTTAAGTTTAATTTTTCCATTCAAGTAAACTTTAGAATGTATATCTTTATGTAGTTTCGAAAACGTAGATTGCGATTGGAAAGGTTTCGAAGAATTTCTCTTTGTATGGAATTTTTTCCCAGTAACAAAGAATGTAGCGAAGCTATTCAGCTTGTAGTTGTTTCAACGTGCGACCTAAATCACTTGATTACTTGGTAGTTTTGATCGAATATTCTGTGAGTCAGTTATTTCTTATAAAGGTTTTTAGGAGTCTAACTTATTTGAGTGGAAAGGAGATCATATGCCTAATCTAAGTTAGTCGTGAACGAGCGGACCCCTTTGAGTAAGTTAAACGAGAAAAGGTAAATTGTTTAGTTTTAATTTTCAACCGGGGTCAGAAATGTGAGATGCAGATATGATTGATGTTTACACCGAATTATTCCATTAGATCAACTCATTTTGAGGTATTATCGATTATATGCTTGATCGAATGTTGTGTTTTTAAATAAAAGTAGCATAATTTGTAAATTAAATCGCGATTCTTTTAGTCATTTTTTTTCGGCCAAACCCTTCAAATTTCACGCCCGAAGCTGCCTTCTCCTTATCACTTATCTGCAAAATATTTTTGTTATCCTGTTGGCATGTGACTTCGAACAAATCTGGAAACGAAACTCCACTTCGTATTAAACATAAATGTTGGTCCACGCGCAATAAAGAAGGTGACTCATATCACATGGAAATTTTTTTTTTTTTTTTCCTCCGCCACAAAATGGAAAAATTGCGCAATAGTACCCAGAGGTCATTGGACCCTCAACACCATGACAACTAACTGTGATCCAATGAGGTGTTCACATGCTGATCACGCGTGCTATCTTGATGATGATTGACGTTGTCATGCACGGACAGGGCCGGGTCACATGACGAACACAAGATTTTTGCCCATAAAACTCTTCTGTCAGTCGATTTGTATTTTCATATGTTTGGATTACGATCATCTGGAGCATTATGACGCAAACGCTCAAAATACTTATAGACGCATACACAAGTCGTATTATTCGCTGCCAATCCACACAAAAAGATGTTATTGAGCGGTAATTTTGGAACGGACTGAATCGCGAACGCTTGAAAGCCATGAAAGCATTGAATGCCTTGTATGTCTTGTATGCTAAGTATGCCAATGTCTTAGTTGAAAACGTTAACTCGTTGTAAAAAGAAAAAACTGAAGTCTGAAACCAAACTGCATATACTCTATGCAATCTATTGAACAACACTACTACGGACCGTGAGACTGAAGAACAAAATTCAAATGGATGCAAACTGCTTGTGAAGAAAGACACCATGTTGGATTCACTTGATGCCAGGGAACGTAGCTACGATAACAGTGCGAATGGTATTAATTTCACGATCAGAAAGGTGAATCTTATGTTTTTTTTCATTGTAGTTGTATGGATATTCTTTTTTAATAAATACATGATCCAAAATCCCGTGTTTTTTGTGTATAATGTTATTATGTTAAGTATTGTTTACGCAATTGTCTTGTCACAGGCAGCCCAAGGTCACGTCTCGTGAAAGAGCCAACGATTAATTCACGAACGCGTCACGCGTTGTGTGACTCAGTGTAAGTTATGCCAGGAACCGTTGAAAATTTGAACACGTTATAAGGAATAGTATAGGGAACGAAATATGGTCGATTTACAACGATAAATATTTCGAAATATGAAAATTTTTCTCGTAAAATCAATAAAACTTACTCATACCCTGTGTATCCGTTGTAGTTTCTGGCGATTGTGGCCGTTTTAAGCTTGCTTTACCATCACTATTATTCACGTCATCTACTTTTATTACATTGGTAAAATCTGTACAGACATCACACCAACCAACTATGTTGAAGGCTTGAAATTATATTACGATCGATTTTCATCAAGAAATGGGCCAGGAATTCTCCACAATAGTGCAAATAATCGTGAAGGCTCATCGCGGAAAAGCGATTGCGTGACGCTCGGTAAGCTGTAAGATGACATGTTATTATATACCAGACGTAAAAACTCTTCAGATTCTCAGTCTGCATTTTGTACCCACTCTGCAGTCTATATTTTGCATACGGTCTGCAGTCTGCTGTCTACATTTTGTACTAACAGGTATCCGTGGCACCAATACAGTTTATTTTTGGTTACATTTATTCGCACAACACACATAATCTACCACAAAATACCTGTGTGTGAGGTAATTCGACATTTTCATTCTTTCCCGCGTTAATAATCTTCTTTCCTTTTGTAAGAATGTAGACCACTTACAATGTTTCAAGTAATCCATCCACCCTACAAAAAATAACTCTTGCATGTATAGCATGCCTATGTTTTGAGACAGGTGTATGCCCTTGGCCAGACTTGAGCTCACTATTTCAGTATACTAGTCCGACACGCGTAGTATCACTACAATTGATTCCACGGTCCAGTACCATCCAGGTATCCCAGTTACCCTGCTCACAGGGTCTAGTTTCTTGTAATTTAATTGGCCGTTGTTTTGATTTTGGGGAGACAGAAAAATCCAACGAGTTTACTTCATTTCTTTCCCTCTTCCTCTTATGACAGGAATGCTCTTTGCAAATGTCTTATGTAATCCCCCTTTTGAGAGAACATTTTGGGTGTGGCTTGCGTTTTTTCCATTTTACTTACTTGTGTTCTGAAAGACTGGTTACCCAAGGCTACTTTCTTTTTACTGTCGAGTTACTTTTTCTAAGAAACCAAGAGTTACTTGTTCTCAGAAACAGAGAAGGCTTTTTTCACAAACTTTTGTAAAAGAAAGAGTACAAAATTGCCTTGTGATAAGAAGAAAGAATGATTGCACATTTTGATCAAATCGAAGTTTCCTGGTCAAGTACTTTGTTCATAACAGAGGATGTAAAGACTTCCCATTTAATCCCCAGATTTCCAAGTACACTACAAGTAAAACGAGTTGAAGTTGGAAATTATCCGAGAGCCTTAGCGAACTTCGCCAAAAACATACGTCCAAGAAAACCTTATCTTCGTCGTGCACTTAGCGTTCAACAATCTGCCTAAAAAAAAATAATTGACGTTACAATAATATTCCAGAAGACAGGATATATTTATAATAGTCACGCGCAGCCGAATTCTTCCACAGCACGTGCACCAACGTGGTGCCCTTCAAAAGTAAAGTTATCCGCAAATCACTCAGTAGACACGACAATGGACAAGAAAAAGATAAAAGACGTTTGATAGTGCTTTAGAACCCTCTATTTAGATAGCAAATAACGGTTCCTTTCCGTGTTTTGACCTCCACCAGAAAAAAACAACAACAACAACAAAAGCAAAAACACAAAGTTAGTAGTGTCTCTCACAACAGCTGATGATGAAGAGAAGTACAGGGACTCTCATTTCGTAATGACATTCCTCCTTCTTAACATTCAAGATGTAACAAAAATTACTTCAAAAACCAACCTTCAAGCACGTTAAAGTACTCAAAATTTATATTTTCTAATGATAAGCAGGGAGCATCCCGGCGATAATTCATTTATTCAACTACCAAACAGCTAATGAAAATTGTACATGCAGTACCAAAGAACACATCCATTTTATATAAATATAAACATATAACAAAAAGTATGGATTTGACAACAACTCCCTCTCTGTTCATCTTAATAATCTTAATTACCTTTTGCTCTCTAAACATTTTTAAAAATTGCAATAAATAATAAATTATTAATATAACTAATAATGAAATTTACATCAAACTATTATAAATCTATTAAAATACACAATAACCAAATCTAAGACAAGTTTCTGTAAACCAGATCTTCCAGCACAGAGCAGTCTATTGAAAAGTTCACGCATCAATAAGAATTCCAAGACATTCTATTTGGAGGTTGGTTTGGCTACTGTTAACTCTTCCTCTTAATTAAGCAAACACTTCCTATGACTAACCACTTTGTAAATATAAACTTTTTCCTTGTCATGAAATGTTTTGGAAAAGAACCGTGACCAGTTTAGTCACCAGAAATTTGACATTTTTTCTGTTAGTTTTATAGTTCTCGGACATTAAAAACACAAAGCATTCCAGATGTTTTCTGCCCTCCAGTACCAAAAACACTGATAGTTTTGTCTGATTTACAAATCCAAACTGCGTAATAGTTATGGAAGATTCTTGATTTCATGAAAAATGAGTGATATTGTGGATAAAGGGATTTGAAGGAAATGTTTCAAACAATAAATAAGTATTTAACTACAGTTAAAGTTGCCTGATTCAGCCAATAATTGCTTCTGAAACTACTCTTACTAGTATGTTTACTTTATAACAACTGATTGGGCTGTAAAAAAAGTCATCAGTTGCCCAAAATGTTTCTACTAGTTGTTTTGATTTTTCTCTACATGTAAGTAAATTTTTTTCTTGGCGTAAGAAGGGTTCTTTGAGAGAGAACCAACTGCTTATCACTCCTCTGATAATACTGTAGGGGAGCTCTCAAAATAAAGAAAAATCTCTAAAAAATCATTTTATACATTAAATATATTGGCCAGTCAGTTGTGACTATTAGAAGATTTCTTTAAATAACAAATCCGCCCTGTTTCATAAAACAATTTATGAGCTTAATACTTCACTGAAAATTGCTTGCTCAATAAATTAGTAAGAGTAGCTAGTTAATCCCTGACAGAAATAAAAGGAATGCTTTACACAGTAAGCTAGCACATACACAGGATAATTTTCATCACATTCACACAAGTTTTTAATCAAAACATGTAAATGGGTGCTTAGAAAAGAGCTCTGAGTAGCTTGTGATAGACAGCTAGATTCTCCTTCAAAAATAGCATATATTCCATTGTGAAACAAAGGGAGAAGTAGCAGTTACATCACAACTCACTTAAAGCTTTATTCAATGCATTCCCCTTCAGTTTTGTTAGCAAAAGTTAAGACTTGCATTTATCCAAACCTCAGATGCACTTTAAAATCAATATGCACTACATTGGTCTGCTCAACCTTGATGCAACATTTTAAAATGTTCCAAGTACACATATAAAAGACAGGCATAAAGAAATTAGAGACCCATCATTCGATACTCATTTGTGCCTCTATGCTAGACCCAAACAAACATATCAGTCTGATTCAAAACAGATGTTTGCACTGTCCATATTCTGTATTTACAAGTATAAGAAGAGGAAGAAAATTTTTGGTCATCTCATGACCCAAGTATAAATCGTTCTCTCAACAAATAATTATGCTCCTACGCTCATATGTGTAAACAACCCGAGTGCTGTTCTATTTTAAGTGATTATGAAGAACATCACTGCTCCAGCCTCTATCAACTGTCAGCCATTACTGTTGGCTGACAGATAACCCACAGGTTACAAATTGGCCATCAACAAAAGTTTTAAATGGATTTTAAAGCAATATACCTGCCAATTAACCTCCAAAATAATACTTTGACTTGGTTTTTATGCATGCTTTTGATGTTGATCTTACTCTGCATACACTGAACACTAAAAATGACTTAATACCACATAAGATTCAACAAAAACATTTTGGCAACAATCTCTTGAACAATGAAGTATGTCCAATGAGCCTATTGGCCAACTGTCAGGTAGACTGTTGGCCAATTGTTGATTGTGAGTTCACTGACAAGCTTTTTCAGGGAGTTGTTCTTCACAATTACCCTATTTTCTTTGCTTAATTGATAAAACACACACTTGTGACCCTGGGAGTAGGTTTATGTATGATCATAATATATCAGTTGCTTGCTACCATGCAGAACCACGCCAAAACAGAGAGCATAAGGAGTACAATCTGTGGGAAGTGCACGGGAGAGCCGCCAGAAATTGGTAGCTGGGAATGTTCAAAGTCTTCTGAAAGAAACAGTTTAACAAGAAGACAGTCATACTGATATAATCTTGTAAATAAAATAAGAGAGATGGTAAGTTTTGGACTTGGTAAAGAAATAGAGAAAGACGTTTTTTTTTGTCTTGTCATGAGCATGGAACAAGGAAAAGATTACAAGTTAATTCCCATAAGCAATCGAACCTCAGACCTTTGGGTTCCATGCTCTGATGCTCTACCACTGAGTCACAGAGACTATGATGAGCATGGCCCATTACAAAGTTCTACACCTTTACATCAGTATACATATTCTACATACTGTTATCCATACATTTCCCAAGGTGCTGATAAGGAGAACTTGATTAACAATCAAGAGCTACTTTGGTCAGTGATCATTACCTCTATTCTTGTGACTTTAATGTGTGATTTTGGGCTGATATTGTTTGGAGAAATCAGATGTTAATCTCTCTTAAAGCTCAAAAGGTATATGGCTTTCATTACAAGTAGGTTCCCTTGCCATAAATCTTTGTTTGTTTGTTTGTTTGCTTTCTCTATCAGTTGTTGTCAATTGTAGTAATATCATATATAATGGCAAATTAACCCTTTACACCCTAACATCAGTATGCATATTCTCCATACTGCTCTCCATATATTTCCTAAGATGCTGACGAAGAGAATTTGTTTAAAAATCAAGAGCCTCTTCCTTTATTCTTGAGACACTAATGTGTGATTCAGGGGTGATTCTGTAAGGAGTAATTTGATGCTAGTCACTCTCAGGGGTCAAAGATTAAAAATATTAGATATATATATATATATATAAATATATGTAACATTTTAACTCTGACCCCTGGGAGTGACCAGCATCAAATTACTCCTTACAGAATTACCCCTGATATACACCATATAGAGTCAAAAGTATAGACTTACCAAGATCTATAATCACTTCATTTGAAGGGGGTCCTAATCCTGCCTTGTTCTGGGCCCTGACTCTAGCATTGTACTTTCCATTTGGAAGTCTCAGGCCGCCATATTCAGTACTTGTAGTTTTGGCTTTGTTCGGTGACTTCCACGAGAGACTTTTAGCCACATATTGAATAACATAACGCTTGATTTCTGTGCCACCATCTGTTGATGGGGGATCCCATTTCAGTTGGATATAAATTGCTGCATCATCAAATACTGTTTGTGTTTTAAGATTTCTTGGTGGTGATGGTGGAGCTGTAACAAAAAGTATCCTTACAATTTAGTTGAGAATTAGAGAGATTTCCACTCTGATATCAACTGACAACAGCAAACTAAATTTAAGACTCCCAGCTAACATCCATTGAACAACCTAGAAGCAACTCAAAAGCTAGACATTTGGCAAAATGGAATCTATTCGTTAACCCTTTACAGTCCCTATCATCATTATGCATTTTCTCTCTACTGTTCTCTATACATTTCCTAAGGTGCTGACTAAGAGAATTTGTTTAACAATCAAGAGTTTCTTTAGTTGGTGATCATTTCCTTCATTCTCATGACCTCAATATGTGATTCTGGGATGATATTGTAAGGAGAAATTAGATGCTGGTCACTTTCAGGGGTTACAGGATTAATGTTTATCATATGATAAAAAGCAAAATGATGTTTATGGTGATCCCATCTACGCATATGTCTTCCAACAGATCAGAATTTAGACCTAATAAAAATGCATTATTTAAACCTTTACACTGTAACATCAGTATGTATATTCTCCTTAAATCTAGTAGAGCAATCCTTTTTCCTGTCAAATTTTAAATAATTTCAAGCAATTTAGGTAATAAAAAGAGGTACAGCCAGTAAATGTTGCCATTTACTGTCTGAAAAGAAGAACACTGCTAAGTTCCTAGTTTTTACCTCCACAATCAAAAAGTAATTAGGATGTAATGACACAGAGTTTGTTTAGAGATTGCAAAGAGAAACAATCTTTCAAAGATAGAGTCATTTTATCAACTAAGCTGGTGTAAACTGGCCACCATAGAGAGCTTCTCAAGCAGCCTGTCACCCTTTACCTCCCATGAGTGAGCAAGACAGAATTTCTCCCAACAAAATTGATACAATATCCAACAGACAAGTGACAAGAATAGAGAAAAATATCAATTAGGGGATTACAAGTTGATCTAATACCTAATTCTCCAAGCTAAACCCTTGTGAAATGGCTTTTGGAATTCCTAGGAATTCCTAGGATTTTCCTAGGATTTTCCTAGGATTTTCCTAGGAATAAAGGTGTGAATTTTCACGGTAAATTCGGACTGGGAATTCCTAGGAATTCCTAGGAATTATTAACCATAACAACTCTGGTTCTAAAAACCTAGAAATTCCGAGAAATTCCCAGAAATTCCAAGTTTATAGCCAACAGAACTTGGAATTCCTAGGAATTCCAACTCAGAGAACCAATGACTTTCCCTGAAAAGCTGTAAATCTAAAAAATTCCTAGGAATTTCTGGGAATTTTTAGGAATTTTTAAGAATGTTTAAAAATTACTGGGAATTTTAAGCAAAAATATGAGGCTAATGATATAAAATAAATACTTTAAATTAAAAAAACCCAGCTAAAATTCAAGTATTCAATAAAATTTATTTAGAAGCTTAATTAAGGCTTACATGTTATGTTTAATTAATTATTAACATCAATGTGTGGTAATATTAGGATGGAATTTGATTTATTTTTCTTTTCTTGAAAACTTCATACGGATTAATCCTCAATTACAGCTATTCATATAAAATAGTTCTAATCAATCATTGAATTTGGTTTGACACAAATTGTGAATAAAATCTGTTGATTCTTTTCCATAAAATACAATATCTTAAGTTATATTTGAAAACCAAGCACTCTTGGGAGTGAAGGGGCTAATTACAGACAAATAAAATTGATTTTTTGATTAAAATCTTGTTGTAACTGTAACAATAAATTAGAATGAAGTTATCCTAAACTGCAAACTTAGCTGCTGCTTGTACTGTTTGTATTTTTTTCCTGGGCTCACAATGAGTTGGCCTTGAATGAGGTTGTCAACAAGAACCTTGACCATTTTGTATCTGGATTCCTTGACATCTGAATTTGAAAAAAAAAAAATATTAAAATATGTATATTTAAAGCTCAGACCAGGCTTTTAAGATGGCTATGAGGAAAGGGCATTCATTGGATTCTTAAATTGAGAAATCTCTGTTATATTGAGTGACTTTTATATTGGAGTTAGTACATCTCTCTCATGGATTTTACTAAAAAAGGGCTGAATACATTATTTTGTTTTTACCAAAGAGGGCTTCTTTATGTACTAAGGTTTGTTTAATAACAGTTCCTATTATGAATCTTGAATGTTCCCAAACGTGACTAGAGGAATCTTGAAACCTTACTGATAGGTTTATTTGATTGTAAAGCATAAGCTTAAGAAACTGCGGCATGCAAGTGACCGATTCGATTCTCAGAATTAGTCTAGTTTCAGTTGCGCCGAGCGTTATGTAAGCTTAATTCAAGCCGCTACATCTATTCTTTTATAAGATTTTGATCACGTAACGAATATCGCAATTTTTACTCACCACAAACTTTCAAAATCGTAGCTTTACAGATGGCCACTCGACCCTTGTTTGTACCAGTCAATATGTCAACTGTTGTCCCTTCTTTTAACTCCACGGCGCCAACGACTTTCTTTTCTTTTACAACACTCACGCTATTCTCGTTTTCCCATTGAACCACAATAAAAGCTATCTTTAGAAATGTTATATTAAGCAAAACAGTTGAGAAAAGCGATCAACCGATGAAAAGTACATTCAAAGATGAGCGCCAAATGGAGTCTTCTTTGTTTCCGATCACGGGCATGATCACGTGGATCTTTTAGGACTTGTCATTGGCTAGCAAAGTGAATCCGCTGGCTTGCCGATTGCATTGTTAAGAGAAGCGCCCAACTTTATTCTGACATCTGCGACCAGTTCTCTGCTTCTAGAAGGTGGACACCTTGGTGATATAAATAAAGATGTGAGCTCACTCTATGTAGAAATAATCGACAAGAATCGATCGTATTACAAATGCACGATTTGTGGCCGAAAGTTGTCGAGGAAACAAAGACTCGAAACTCACTTGAGCTGTGTTAATGGCAAAGGTGAGAAATAACACAAGCCAATAACAGTTTTGAATGCGACTACAAATCGTCTTTTACCCTCATATTTAGAAAAGAAGGATACCACATTCACAAGTATAAGAGATACATAGATGATCCCAGTGTACCAGTACCTAAATCTACAAAGCTTGACCGTAGCAAGCGTTCAGCAACACGTTCCAACACCGCCATCTCGATTCCTCAGTCAGTCGTTTCCACTGAACTTAAAGCATTATTGACCACAGAGTAGAGTGCGTCTTACAAAGGAGAAACATTTGTTCAAGAGACAGAAGTAGCTATATGCGATTACAGAGGTGTGTTGGAACTCTGGTACACAAATAGTTATGCACTGCCCGAAGTATAAAACAATTTTGTTGATAGCTGACAGACAGAGAAGAACAACAAGTAAACTTAAGAGCGGTTATTATTGAAGTGTGACTAGCATTTTTCATTTTTATATAAAGAAGGACTTGTAATTTGCACCAAAAATAAAAAGATGTAATATTTTTTGGGAGATCCAGTGATTGGGACATTTAAGAAATTAAGTTATGAAAGGAAACTTGGTTGGTACTTCTCACTACTAACAAGTCTTGTTGACAAATATTTTCAGATCAGAGTTTCAAATAAAGTAAATTGAAGACGTCATATAAAAGGTGTTTTTTCTCAAAGGGAACATTGACTACCTCTGTCTTGTCTGCACGCCAAATGTTTGCAAAGTGTGTGGATGATCCACAAGTATTGGAACTCTTACAAAAATGTTTTGTAAGAATAAAAACAGCAAAACAAATTACAGCAATTAGTCATGAAAATAGAGCAAAACAATTAAAAAAAAAGCAGCAACAACAATCATGAAAAAAGAAAGATTAATTAGGTGTTGAATTTGTTTGTCTAAGGCATGAAATTTCTACTAAAAGTATTGTCAACAAAAAGTCTCTGACAGCGTTTGAGGCAACTGAGCTTGACTGTTCCAAGGTTTTCTAACAAAGGCAACCAGTAATGTAGGTTAGGGAAGTAAGATAACTGTTAGATTTTTCCTAATTTTGGTTTCCCTGTTCTACGTAGAAGTTAGTGTCACGAGACCTGTCTTCCATATTTGGTATTGTATACGAGGTTTTTCTGTTTAGATTAAAAATAGTTCTTCCGCCATCTTGATCTAGTTACTGTGTTCCTGGCCTTTTATTCGGAATACACAACAATTGGCGACGAGGATGGGATTCCTTTGATCAAGCACAAGCGGTTAACAGGAGTGGGTCGTACAAATCACGTTCAAAAAGGGACAGAGACGACGAAAATAAAATTATGCCGGACGAAGCACCGAGCGCTAACACGAGTCAAGCCATCGGCAAAGTGATAAAGTTTGTGGTGGGAGCGGATTGGGAGTCCTACACCGAACAACTGGATTTTTACTTTCTTGCAAATGGAATCAAGGAACCTAAAACAATGAAGGCCGTACTTTTGACGAACCTTCCGGTGGAAACTTACCAATTGGCGAAGGATTTAGTGGCCCCCACACAACTGAAAGATGACGCCATTACCTATGAGATCATCGTGGAGCGAATGCGGGAACAACTGAAACCTGAAAGATCAGCGCTGGTTGCGAGGTATGAGTTCGACAACCGAGCCAGGAATTCCGGTGAGTCAGTTAGTCATTATGTAGCCACGCTGAAGCACTTGGCCACAGAATGTAAGTTTGGAGAGGCCATGCGAACCGAGCGCCTTCGTGACCGATTAGTTTCAGGTATCCGCGACTCGAAGATGATTACGGAATTGTTGAAAGTAAAACTCGCCGACCTTTCATTTGATCTCGCGGTTCAAAAGTGTTTGGCCATTGAGCAGGCTAATAAAGATGTTCAGGTGCTTCAGGGAGAACAAGGGCCAGGCACCCCAATCAATAAACTTGACACTGTCAAAACTGGGGAAGAACAAGCCATATCCAAGCCACCACCTAGGGCCGAGGGTCCCCGAGGTAAGGACAGTAAGAAGTCTAAACCTTGTTACCGCTGTTCAGGGTCACATAACTCACAAAAGTGTCCCTTCATGAAAGAACGCTGTTTTCATTGTGGCATCATTGGACATACACAGAGAGCATGTAGGAAGAGACAGGCCACCTCACAGATGACTGAGGCTGGAATCAATGTCATGGAGGGTGATGATTCCGAAGAAAGTGATGGAGAATTTGGGAACCTGTACCATGTCTCAGACATTAAAAACACAAAGCCCATTTCACTTAAGATCTACCTTGAAGGCCGCCCAGTGACTATGGAGCTGGATACAGGTTCAGTGGTGTCAGTCATGAGTGAGAGGGTGTATTTGGATTACCTCCGCCACATTCCTTTAAAGGACACCTCCTTGAAGTTGCGCACATACACAGGAGAGTCAGTGAAGCCTATGGGGTTTTGCCATGTGACTGTGCAGTATCAGGGACAGTCAAAGAAACTTCCCATATATGTAGTGAAGAATGAGGGACCCACCCTTTTTGGCAGAGAATGGCTGGAATCTATCCATCTGGACTGGCCCTTACTTCGTCTGGAAACATCTGACACCATTCCAGCCCTGGAAGATGTCCTGAGTAAGCATGGAGATGTTTTCTCTGAAGGTTTGGGCAAAATGAAGAATATCCAAGCACGGATCCAAGTTAAAGAGGATGCCCGGCCTCGATTCTGGAAAGCCCGCCCAGTAGCGCTGGCTCGTAAACCAGCAGTGGACGAAGCATTGAGAGAGCTGGAAGCTGAAGGAGTTATAAAGAAGGTAGCTACTAGTGAGTGGGCTGCTCCAATTGTGACACCTGTGAAGAAGGATGGCAGTGTAAGAGTGTGTGGTGACTTCAAAGTGACCATCAATTCACAGCTGGAGGTAGACGAGTACCCACTTCCCTGCATTGATGATATTTACGCCAGCCTAGGTGGGGGAACGTTGTTCAGCGTCATTGACCTTCGTCAGGCTTACTTACAAATGGAGGTTGAGGAGCACTCCAGGCCTTTCCTCACCATTAACACAACCCGTGGTTTGTTCCAGTACCAGCGCCTTCCTTATGGTGTAGCTTCGGCGCCAGCCATCTGGCAGCGAGCTATGGATCAGATCCTGCAAGGACTACCAGGGGTCTTCTGTTACCTGGATGATATCATTATAACCGGCCATACCATAGAGGAACACCTGGAGCGGTTAGTCGCAGTATTGAAGAGGTTGGAAGAGTATGGTTTGAAAGCCAACCGAGAAAAGTGTAAATTCCTTAGAAGTTTTGTGGAGTACCTAGGACACGTCATCTCTGCAGAAGGACTGCACCAATCCCCAAAGAAAGTAAAGGCTATCACTGAGATGCCAAAACCTCAGGATGTTACTCAACTGCGTGCTTTTCTTGGCATGGTCCAGTATTACGCCAAATTCTTGCCCGATCTGGCCACTCATCTTGCTCCACTTCATCGGCTGTTACAGAAAGATGTGACGTGGTTGTGGGGAGCTGCGGAACAAACTAGTTTTCTTGTGGTGAAAGAAATGTTGCTACAGGATAGGGTTCTGATGCGCTATGACCCTGACTCACCACTAGTTCTTGCCACAGACAGCTCCTCGTATGGTCTCGGAGCGGTCTTGTCACACCGTACTGCTGAGGGAGTAGAGCGTCCTATCGCTTATGCGTCCCGGTCCCTGTCCGAAACAGAGAAGAAGTTCTCACAAATCGAGAAAGAAGCATTATCTTTGGTCTGGGGTGTGAAGAAGTTCCAAATGTACCTGGAGGGTCGCCACTTCACCTTGGTCACCGACCATCAGCCTTTGAAGTACATAATGGACCCCGGGAAGGCTGTGCCAGTCACAGCAGCAGCGAGGATTCAACGTTGGTGTCTCTTCCTAGGAGCTTTTTCATACAATATCGAGTTCCGAGGTACCAAGCAACATGCCAATTGTGATGGTTTATCTCGCCTACCCCAACCATCAGCGCCCGCTGACAAGCCTGATGAAGTTGAAATATTCCATACCACCGTTGTCGAGGCCCTCCCCGTTACAGAGCACGACTTGAGAATGCAGACCCGTAGGGATCCAGTACTTTCCCGTGTTCTGGAGCTTGTGCAGTCAGGATGGCAAGGGACCGAACTTCACCCAGAGCTCATCCACTATGCCCATCGCGGTAACGAAATCACGATTCATCATGGAGTTCTAATGTGGGGTAGTAGAGTAGTCGTCCCAGCCAAACTGAGAGAGAGAGTTTTGGAAACGCTTCACGAGGGTCACATTGGTATGGTCAAGATGAAGGGTTTGTCCCGGGGTTTTGTTTGGTGGCCAAACATTGACAAGGACATAGAAGGGGCCGTCCGAAACTGTGAGGGATGTCAAGAGTTGGCAAATAATCCAGCCCGTGCACCCCTCGAAGGGGAGGTCGAACATGACACACCGCCTGTAGCTACGGAGACTGAGTGGAAGGATGCACCACCTTTGGCTGTGACGCCTATTGGGGAGTTTTCCCCTCCAGAACCACAAGGTCATCAACTAGATCCGAAACCTGAATTGATTACCACCCGTGCCGGTCGTTTGGTTAAACCACCTCCTAAGTTGAAGGACTATGTTTGCGGCTAGAGGGAACTGTGGTGTTTTCTTTCTGTGGTCACAGTACCAACATGTTATCTAAGATACTTTGAAATTTGTTTCTTGGATTTTGTTTTATTCTTTCTTTTCATTAGTGTACTATTTAGTCTTAAAAGGGAGGAAATTGTTAGATTTTTCCTAATTTTGGTTTCCCTGTTCTACGTAGAAGTTAGTGTCACGAGACCTGTTTTCCATATTTGGTATTGTACACGAGGTTTTTCTGTTTAGATTAAAAATAGTTCTTCCGCCATCTTGATCTAGTTACTGTGTTCCTGGCCTTTTATTCAGAATACACAACAATAACAATGTAATTATTGTTAATTATTGTGGAAGTTGGCAATTTCCATTTAACATAACTGACAGCTGGTTCATGAGAAAATCCATATTAATGTAAAGATTTACTAAAACTTAGTTTGAATAATAAATTTCATGATCTTTAAGTTATAAACATGTACATGTATGTATATCTCTTGGTAAGTTTTGTATAGCATACCTTTTATTGAGCCAAAGTTTTAAGCCTGAAATTACCCTTTTTCTTAAAATCTTCACATTCAAGGTATTGAGAATTTCTTAGAATTTATGTGGACCTCAGGGTATTAAAATTGCCTCAAATTCAATTCCCAGAAATTCTCAAGAGTTCCACACTTCTTAAATTATAGGTAGTTTGTAAAGCTGAGAATTCCCAGGAATTCCTAGGGATTCCAAGTCCTCACAAAACTGGAGTCTTCCTTTCCCAGAAATTCCCAGTAATTCCAAGCTTTTTAAATCAGAGTTAATTTGCATACTTGGGAATTTTTGATAATTCCTAGGAATTCCTAGGAATTCCCAGAAATTCCGAGATAACTGGGAATTCAGTTTGCAAGGGTCATTTGCATAATTGAGAATTTTTGAGAATTCCTAGGAATTCCCAGAAAACTGGGAATTCAGTTCGCAAGGGTAAGACTGACCACCTTCTAATTTCTCCTTACAATCACACTCCCAAATCAAACACTTAGGTCACAAGAATCAAGGAAATGATCACCAACATATAAAGCTCTTGATTATTACACAAATTCTCCCTGTCAGCACTTCAGGAAATGTACAGAGAACAGTATAGAAAATATGCATGCTGATTTTAAGATGTAACAAGTTAAAAATTACTCTACACTATATATACTTGGTGCACAAGACTGTGGGTTATTCCAGTAGGCACCAGTTTGACCTGCAAGGTTTGCCAGCTATAAGAAAGGTGATTAATGGGAAAGGTTGCAAAAAAATTGAGAGCAAAATTTTGTCACCAAATCTTTGTTTGAGCAGATCTATAAATAAAATTATATAGTTCTAATCTTCAACATAATCTTTAATGTAGATGAATATGGAGGGTTAGTTTCTTTTATTAGAGTGCTGTGCCAGAAGGAGAGTATAAATTGGCTACCACAGTATATAAATGTATTTCTCCAGATACAACTCTGAGACAGACAGACTGACTGATTTAATTTTCTAACCAAAGGTCAGATCCCACTGTAAAGACTGTGGGATAAAATTTGGACGATACTATTGTGAGATCTGCCACTTGTTTGATGATACAGAGAAGGGGCAGTTTCATTGCAGTGGTTGTGGAATTTGCAGGTATTGTCATTTTTATGTTAACAAATACTAACACTGTTAGTAAATGTAGTGTTTTTGATATGATTGTGGAAAAGATTAGAATGTAGTGAGTTATTGAAGGGAAGTATAGTCCACACCATTGAAAAGTAATTTATCTAAAAATTAACTTTGTACCAATCACCACCGCTGAAAAGCTTATCTATAAATTTAGTTTGTACCATGTGTTAAGATTCCAAAGAGTACTAGCAACAGTTAGCCATCTGGAAGTTGTTTTAGACGTACCAGTACTTCAAGTTCAAAAATAGGTGCTGCCCTTTTGAAAACAACCTCTTCCAGAAAGCTAGCTACACGTATGTGATGTCCCAGAACTGGTTGACAAACAGAAGCTGCTCTAGTTCTATTAATTCTTGTCACTTGCCTGCTTGATATTGTATTGATACTGTGAGGAGAGATTCAGTCTTGGTCACTCATGGGAGTGAAAGAGTTAACCCTTTAACTCCCATGAGTGACCAAGACAGAATTTCTCCTTACAATATCAATACAATATCATGCTGACAAGTGATGAGAATGAGGAGAAATATCAATTAGGGAATTATAAATTGATCCAATACCAAATTCTCCAAACTAACATCGCAAGAACTTCAAGCAGGCAGTAAGGAGAATTACTGATGAGATCTTGGGAGTTAAAGGGTTAATTGTTCTTAGATCTCCATTGAAAACAATTGAGGTTGCCATCAGAAGCTGCTAGGGGACAGAAACTCAACTTTCAATACACTTGTATTATTAACCAGTAATCCCTGCATAATCTTTATTATAATATGTAATACATCAAACTGACTTAAGAAATCTTCATATGGCAGAGTTGGTGGAAAAGAGAACTTCTTCCACTGTGATCGATGTGACATGTGCCTTGGAATTCAGCTGAAGGACTCGCATAAGGTGAGTTTACTGTGGCACTCTGTTAAACCATTACCGTCGAACACCAGTATGCAATTTCTCTTAACTGTTCTTTATACATTTTCTATGGTTCTTAGAGGAGAATTTGTTGAACTATCAAGTTACATGTAGAGCTGCTTGAGTTTGTGATCAATTCCTTTATTCTCATGGCCGTAATGTTTGATTCAGTAGACTGGTACAGTTGCGAGAAATGAGATGCTTATAAAAATAATATTAATACTAATAATAATAATAATAACAACTTTATTTATATGGCGCTTGTATTCTCTGCTCAAGGCACTTTACAATCATACAAAATCATACATCATTGATAAAAATTTTCAAATTTACAACCATATCCTACAATATGATACTTAAACATAGCTAAAATTCATAATCAAATATGATTAAAAAAGAAAAACAAAACTAAAGCCAGCCATATCTTATTATATGATACTTAAACATAGCTAAAATTCACCATGATCAAAAAAAGGAAATTAAGTGTAAAGCAATATTATTATATAAATCTATAAAAGTAACGATCTGTTATTCAATAAATTTACTAAACAGATCTAGAAACATCTTAATTGCTCTTTTAAAAATTGAGAGACAGCCACGCTCTCATCACCAACATGTAACAATTGAAAGGATGGAGAGGGACGATACTCTAAGTGGATGAGCATGATTCCATTTTACAACATTGCACTGTTCCAAATAATTCACCCTATCAATTTCAAGACCAGTTGAATGCCATTTATGTTTGAGCCTTCACCTCTTCCTCTTCTGAGTGGTGATCTCCTCATTATACCAAGGGGCATTTGGTTGAATGACAATAGTGCGAGTTTTTTTAGGTGCCAGCTTGTCCAAAGCCTTGCACAACACCTCATCATACTCCTTGGCCAACGACTCAATACATTGCAAGACACATCCACCCGACAAACCGGTCAATATAGTCATCTCATTGAAAGCACCAAAATCAAATCCCTTTAATTTATGAGAGACAACAGTCTTCCTCTCATTTACTGGTTTCCATAAGTTCAGATTAAAGCAAACAGCCTTGTGATCAGAGATAAACTGTTCCATGACTGTGACAATCTTTAGGCCTAAAGCACCCTCAGTCTCATTCCTTGTAATGACTAAGGTTAACATTAATTTTGCATATGCAAAGGAAAAAACCATGATCATGAAAATGTTCTATTTTTCAGATTTAAACAAGGTTAAAAACAATTTATACATTTAACTTAAACTTTTTTTCTTTTCAATTGTTTGATAAATACATGTACCCAGATTAGCTTAGGTGTACATGCAAACAAAGTGTGCCTTTATTGCTGCTGAAATATACTAATCTAGAAGTACTGATTTTGTTGGCCAATACGACAGTCTTTAGAAAATATGTAATTGTGCTTTGAAAACTGAGTCCTTATTATAACATGTGTTAATTAGGTTAAACTCATGATTGGTTTGGCTTCTTGTTAAATGAATTCTAAATTTTCTTGTCTCAGTGCGTTGAAAAGAGTTCACGGTCTGATTGTCCCATTTGCTATGAGGTGAGAGTTATGCTACATGAAATAATTGACCTTTTATCTCCCAAGATCTGATTGTTAATTCTCCCCTCTTCCTGCTAGACATTTCCCATTAAATTGGTTACAAGAATGTGGTGTTAGATCAAGATAACAACTTCTACCTGATAAGTTTGAGTATTCTCATTTTCTGTTTGCTAAATACTTTGTGGATATAATTGGGAGAATTTACATGTTAATCACTTCTGAGAGTTAAAGGGTTAAGTTTTGTTGTAGAAAGTTGTATAAAAATGACTTATTCACAGGTACACAAAGCAGCATTGATGTTGTGATTTGGAATTTGGTATTAGTCATCTTTTAAAAATTACCTTGTGTAGCAGTGACATCTTTTGGCAAGTGAGTGCTTAACTAAATCTTGAGATGGACAGGGGTCAGTTTTCTTCCCCAACCATCCCTCCCTTCTTTAGTTCTTCATTCTCACAACTTCCTCTCATGTAAAATCTTTTAGTTTCTCCAGCTTTTAATCTTACCCAGCCAATACAAGTATTACATGATTGTACAGTGTAGACTGTTCCACACAATTTTTTTTCCTTGCGTGGGGTCGTGGGATCCTGAGTAGGCAAGTAGGGCCCATCTTATCTGCTTAAGATTGCCAATCAGACCACAGGAGTTGCTCTATCTTACCCACAGGCACTGCCAACTTTATAATAAGGTGGCTTAAACACTTGATCAGAGTGTTCATAGTTAAATTGCTGAGCAGAAAATATGCTTGTTATGCACTGCCAGGCTGTTTAAACTGTGGCTGACATTTCAAGCCTTAGCCCTGCGCCAGAGCGAAAGACACTAGACTGACAAAAAGATGCTCTGTTGAAAGATGCTTGTTCATAATAGCTACATGTACATTAGTACATAGGGCTGGTGCTTGAAACATTAGCTTTAGAAATGTGTTACAGTGGCCAATTTACAATATCAACTCAGTTGACCCTTTAACTCTCAGATCAAACTTGTAATTCTCCATACTGTCAGCCATACAATTTTTATAATGTTAGTTCAGAGAATTTAGTATTTGATCAAATAACTATCCCCAAATTGATACTTGTCTTTATTCTTCTCACTTATCTGCTTGATATTGTATTGATATTGTAAGGAGAAATTCTGTCTTGGTCACTCATGGGAGTTAAAGGGTTAACTCTTTCACTCCCATGAGTGACCAAGACAGAATTTCTCCCCACAGTATCAATACAAGATCAAGTAGACAAGTTATAAGAATAAAGAAAAATATCAGGTAGGGTATTATTAGTTTATCCAATACCAAATTCTCAGAACTGACATCATGATCATTGTATAGCAGGCAGTTAAGAGAATTTCTAAATACAATCTTGGGAGTTAAAGGGTTACATAACTTGACCTATTTAGTCATCTAAAAGATAGTAATGTCATAGTTAATTGATCTCACTATTATTAGGATATTCACACCTCAAGAATACCAGCACATGTACCTTCATGCGGGCATCTACTTCACAGGTATGATTCTCCTTCACCTTCAAATTTTTGTTTGTTGCCGTAATGATTGTACATGCACAATCAACAAACCAAGGTAACTAAAACTTATTTCTTCAAGACATTTAGGTGATCACATCATAGGCGTCAGCCTTTACACTGTTCAATATACAACTGTACAGAATGATTGGTGAAAAATAAATCAGCTTATGCACCGATCATATTTGAGGAAATTGTAGAGGTTATGGTAAATGTATATTTAAAGCATACAATTTCTCTATTTGTATACCAATCTTAAATGTGCTTTGAGAAAGTGTCAGTCAGTAACAGTGAAAATTGTTACTTTGCAGCTCCTGCTTCACCAAGTTGCTGGAGTCAGGGTATGTCATTTTTTTGTTTTGTTTTGTCTTTGTCCTTCCTGGGGTGGAACAAGATGGAATGGGACAAAGAAGCAGAGATGGCACTTCACTGATGGAAATCTCTTGTTGTGGTTTTACAAATAGAATCTTGGGGATTGCTGTACTAAATCCTCTAATGAAGTGGTACAGCTGTGACATTCAAAATGTCAACTTCAGGAACTTTCTATAATGGCCAATTTTCATTTTCAACTCAGTTGATAACAGCAAATATTATCTTGACATAGAATACTTCCCACAGATGCAATGCCAGTGACAGTTTCTTCAAAAACTTACCCAGTTAATTCATCACCAGGCAATTTAACCCTTTCACTTCTAAGACCTATGCTGTAACTTTTCCTACTGTCTGACAAACAATTCTCATAATGTTTGTTTGGAGGATTTGATATAAATAATTACAGTACAACTGAAGCACTGGGATCTTTTCACAATTCAATTATGTATTTCTTTTAGTTCTACTTAATATAACCTTGTTTTTGTACCATAGTAATAAACAACTTTTATTCTGTGTTTAGGAGGTATGCTTGCCCAATATGTAACAAGTCCCTTATTAATATGACCCGCATGTGGCGCACACTAGATCTTGAGATATCTCAGACACCCATGCCAGAGGAGTATAGGGAGTTCTATGTACTGGTAAGATGCTTATGTTAATTATGTACTGCCTGCTTTCCAACTATTTAAGCCCCCAGTTCTGATTGTTACATGTAGTTCTTCCCTTAAGTTGCTACACATTTCCTTATCAATTAGTTATGAGAAGCTGGTCTTAAATCAAGATAATAACTTCTACATGTACCTGATAAGTTTGATTATTTTCCTAGGAGAAGTTTCATTTTGGTCACTTCTGGGAGTCGAGACATGAATTTTAGATCTAAATGTTGGTCCTACTAAAAAACTGGCCAGTGGTGATCTAACAGTCATTAAGAGGTGTAAGAGTGATTACCATCTAATTTCACCTCACAATATCTCCCCTGAATCACTCATTAAGTAATGGGTTAAGTACAGTATGTACAGTGAAGGTTCTTCATAAATGTTGGACAAGATCGCTGAGGAATATAACTATGGTACAAATAGAGGAGTTTTTGTCCATAGAGTTTTGCATGGTTTTGGAACATTACATAGTTGAACCTTGATTATCTGGAATCCTTGGGAACTGGAGAGAACAGTGTGGATAACTGAGAGTCTGGATAGTCGAAATATAAATATCTATGAGCCAAAAAATAAAACTGATCAACTGAAAAGAAACTAGATCATTTTATTATTATCATGCAAGAATTAAAGCAAGTTCTCAAATTTTTGTCTATCATCTGTTAACATTGAATTTTGTTGAAAGTATTTACAAAAGGTATTAACCATTTAGCCCCTAAGAGTGACTAGCATCTAATTTCTCCTTACTATATCCTCCCTGAATCAAACATAAAAGTTATTAGAATAGAGGAGATGATCACCAACTAAAGCAGCTCTTGATTGTTACACAAATTCTCCTTGTCAGCCTCTTTGGAAATGTATTGAGAACAGTATGGAGAATATACATACTGATGTTAGGGGGGGAAGGATTAAGGTAGCCAACAATGTTTTACCACAACGTAATTGATCCTTTGGGCAATGAAAATTAAAAAAAGTAGTCACAGATCTTGAATTTGATGGGGGCCAGAGAAGCAAGTCTGGATAATGGGAAAATCTGGATAATTCAGGGTCGACTTTATCACCCATTTTATATCCAGCTGACTAACTAATTCAGGAATACATAAAATTCTAATGACCAACAGTGCAGTTGGAAATGAAATATTTTTACCTCCGTTTTGGTCCATTGCAGGTTCTCTGTCGCGATTGTAATAAGGTAAGCAGATTACCTGGCATAATTTGCACTTAGAAAATTAAAACACATTTACTAAAAGATGTTGCAATTTATGACTACATCACACTGCTGAGAGACTGTAAACATCACTTCTAAGTGGTTGTAGGGAAATATTGAGTGTATGTGAATGTCATGAAACTTTTTTTTTCTAATAGAAAAGCAAAGTAAAATTTCATGTTCTCGGCTTGAAGTGCATGGAGTGTGGTTCCTACAACACGAGCAGAGAGGGTGAGGAGGGTGTCCCTGTGGTACCCAGACCTGCCATAGGTGACCCAGCTGCAGATAACGAGGATGGCTGGGAAACAGAAGAAGAAGAGGAAATTGTAGGAGGAGAGGAAGAACCTGCAGCAAATGGAAATGAAACACGACAACAACAAGACGACAGTATAAGTGATGAACTGAATATAGCAGATGTTGTGATAAATGTAGACGGTGACAGGGACAGTATTCTGCCTTTAGACTGACGGAGGCACACCATGAAGCCTTTTGCGTGCTCTCTTAACCTGATTGAGCTCAAAATAGTCAATGAGAAACTCCCACAGGAGCTGCAAACTAAGGCAGCAAGCAAATGAGCCTTGGATAGAAAATAATTTTCCTCACTGCTTCTGCTGCCCCCCCCAATCATACAGCACCATCCGTGAAAGTCTGCTCAAAGGTCAAGAGCAGTATGTTGCATCTGGTGAACACCAAGTTAAATTTTGTCACGAGTTTTGGGCAGTTGACTTTGCATGAGGTTTGAAATGCACTATTTATTACTTGGTGTCACCATGCGTACATATTTGTAGGAGATATGAAGCAGCAGGGATTTTGAAGAGCCCTATGGAGAGCCGCTCGAGGCATACCGGGAGCAACTCTGACTTCTTGAGTCCTCGTTAAACTTCCCAAGTGCTTCATATCTCGCTCAATGCGAATTGGCACGTGTAATAGTCAATTGATTTGGTACATTTTCAACCCGGTATTTACTGTTGTAGAAAGAGAGATTCCATCAGTCCGCTCGTACACACGTTTCCGCTCGTATACACACATTATCTGTGAGCACGATTGTAATATAAAACACGCATGCACATCTGAATTTAATTTCACCAATTTATTGGCTATATTGTAATCGTTTTTAACCAGGTAACCAAAGGAATAAGTAAAATTTTGAAACAATGCTATAAGTGGCACGATCCATTTTACCGTCAGACTATCGTTTCTTTCTATTTACCTGATAGAATGAAAACTCCCTCCTTTTCGGCTAGGTCCGCCACGAGTTAAATAAAGATTAGCGAAAAGAAAAATTGATCTTATCGCACCGTTAAGGAAAAAAAAAGGCCATGAACACGCCGTGCGGAGTTCTGGGAATGAGGCTCAAAATGTAATTAATCCGTAAAATAAGCTTGTCTTGGTAGTGTGTTGACGGTTATCTTAACAAGTACATAAGAGACTTCACAATGCACCGCTATGTGTCACAGTTACTGATTTGTGTACAACACTTTAATTTGTTCGATCGTTTAGTTTCATCGTCTGGGTCATGAAAGTCCTCAAAAAGATTATTGTTGGTGAACAGTAACTGAACACAGCGGTCAAACGTCTGGCATGTGCAAAGGAATTAATTTTAGCCGGCCGCGCACTGCGCGAAATTTCTCATGGTCTTTCATATCGTCACAATCTAGCATTGTATAGTATCAAATCTTTGAAATACAGGCGCAAAGAGCAGTGTCACAAACTTCTTCACTCAGTTGTATCTCGGTAACAGTGTGCACAAAACCCATCATGTGTTACTATCCCAAAAAATTATACAATTTTGGAATCTAGCGCAATTTTACGTTATCAAAAAATGCGCACTAATCGTTACACGTAAACATAAATTCCATCCATGTTCAGTCGGTAGACCTTCTGTACGTTGTCTTTTTCTACACAGTTATATGACACGAAATTCTTTTTTTTTTTAGATATTATGGGCATACATCATTAACTCTAAATTTTATGCTATTTAGCCTCAGGAGGCCGCGAATTTGAATACTTTTAACGAACTATCCGTCTCTCTAAGCACCCTTTAATCAAATTTTAAGGCCACGAGAAAGTAGGAAATGATCACCATCTGAGGCGGCTCTCGATTGTTAAACAAATTCTCCTTGTTAGCAGCATAAGAAATGTACAGAGAACAGTATGGAAAATATGTATACTGATGTTAGGGTTTGAAAGGGTTAAGGCAAACATTCGCTCTAAATTTTATTTCTGCGTGTTCCGTTACTGCCTCTTTCTCATTAGATATTGCATTAAGTGCCATTTCGTTTCTCTTTACAATAGTCAACAAACATTTATTTTGTGGAAACTATTTAGTCATTTTGGTCGCCAAAAGGCGAAATGTTCAGTATCTTGGATACAAGTACGTAATCTCCAATGGTCGAGCATGCTCGTTTTTAATCTGCGCTCTCGTTGGCTCTTTGGGGTACCTTCCCTTCTTCTCATTGGCCGATGATACTACCTGGTTTTGGTGTTACGACATTCGAAATCGAAAAGTGCGTTAAAGAGATCCTTGTTTCCGGTTTGCTCTGAAAATGAAATGGTTCCCAATTATCTTACTAAAAGAAAGCAGTAACCGTCCCTTTGTCCTTATGGAAATGAAAAAAGCTGAAGTAGTGTCACATACTCAGTAATTAAATAGCAACAAGGCAGACGAGCTCCATCGCACGCTTCGATGGGCTTGGACTATATCGCGCTCGCTAATATACGAGAGAATCGACCCTTTTTTCACCTTGCTGTTTTTTTTCTTTGGTTTACCATCGTAGATTATCCTATCAGATTACAAGTTATTTCATGTTTTCGTAGGACGTTTTTTTCTAATGTGCATTTTCAAATTGCTGGTAAACCATTTTTCAAATACGAATAAAACGAAAAACTCGTTCTGAAAGGAAATGATTTCTCGCCGTTGCCTCATCACAGACATTTCTGTGAAGATTTATTCGGTCGACATGTGATTTTTTTAATGAAATAAGGCTCCTCAAAGGAAAATGTGCATTTTCCTGTTGCTGATAAACCATTTTTCAAACACGAATAAAACAAATAATCTCGTTCTGAAAACCTAAGGAAATGATTTCCCACCGCTGCCTCAATACAAAGACATCTCTATGAAGATTTCGTCAGAAAACATATGATTTTTCTCACGGAATTCAGGCTCCTCAAAAGAAAGTGTTCATTTTCAAATAAAAATAAAACAAAACAAAAAACTTGTGCGGAAAGCCTATGAAAATGATTTCTCGCCGTTGCCTTAATACAAAGACATCGCTGTTACGATTTCATCGGTCAACATCCGTGACTTTTTTTGAAACGGAAATTACGGTCCATAAAAGGAAAATGATAAAAATGATTACATAAGCTTCAAGTTCTTCGACTCCATATTGGAGGGTAAACCGAGCCATGATGATCACTTGACTGATCATCTGTCGACATGAATGTGAGTATGTCTGAAGATCCCCTTGTAAACTCTTCCGAGTCAAAGTTCTTTTGTCCAGGTGATCCGCTGATTATCTGGGATTTAGAAAGGAAAGCGTTCCTACAGCTTGGAATCACTTTATCGGCTGTAATAGGTTTATTTGCAGTTTTGTTGAACATTTTTGTGATCTTAGCAATCAAGAAAACGAGAGAATTGCAGACAAACTCTATCATTTTAGTCACCAGTTTGGCAGTCGTAGATCTCATAGTGGGTGCGGTTTCTGCCCCATTTAACATCACTTTAGATACGTTAATTCTTCGAGGAACTATATCGGTGGGCACGATCTGTGTGATAGCTAAACTTACCAAATTAGTTTCGGGCACTACTTACCGTGCTTCGTACTATCACGTAGTTCTGTTCAGTTGGGAGAGGTATGTTGCGATTGTAAAGCCTATGAAGTACAAGGCTATAGTAACCGAGAAACGCTTAACGAGATTAGCGATAATCGCTTGGATGACAGCCCTTACAACATCGGTCTTATTTCTCGCATTAGAAGCTACTGCGGTTTCCAGAATGGTACCTCGTGTTATATTTGCTAGTGTCCAGTTACTCGCCTTTATCCTTATGGTGTATTTTTATTCCATGGTTTATATCGCAATACGAAAATGCAACCGAAGCCAATTCAGCCACGTCAATGCTCTAATCAAAGCGAGGATGGAAAGTAAAACGGCTTTGACGGTGTTTCTGCTAGCAATTGCCATTTTAATCGCTATCGTTCCTTTAGGGGTTGCACACGTCTTAGCGCAACGTTCCCTTTTTTTTCGTGAAATTTCAGTTTTGCGATGGGCAGAAACTTTCCTCCGGTTAAACTCCATTGTAAATCCTGCGCTGTATTTTTATAGACACAGGAAATACAGGGAAGCTGCTCTTAAACTGCTAAGTAAGCCACGGGAAATTCAGCCAGCGGTTCACGTGGGTCTTCGTAAAAGACGCCAGCGATATTCCTCCGCGTTTGTAAATGTGAAAGAACTTGTCTACATAGAAAGAGGTCAACGCCTCACACGGTCACAGTCCTGGACAGCGGACACACACATGGTCACTGGAACACCAACCGTGTCTCGAGAACCAGCGGTTGCAATAATGAACAGAAGAATGTCATATCCACCCTTAACAAGGCATGAAAACCTTCGTGAAGTGATTCAACCTTTCACTCAAACTGTTAAGGTGCAGATTGAACTTCCACCTACAAAGAAATAAGCAAAGAGGAAGAAAAAGTTATCGTGTGTTTGTAAAGGAAATCAGAAGTCACAACACACAAGATCAAAAACTTGGGAAGAATACTCATATCTTGTGTTAGAATTTGTGGGCGTGACCAGGCGTGACTACACTAGGCGTGACTACATTAGGTTCGACTACACTAGGCGTGACTACACTAGGCGTGACTACACTAGGCGTGACTACACTAGGCGTGACTACACTAGGCGTGACTACACTAGGCGTGACTACACTAGGCGTGACTACACTAGGTGTGACTACACTAGGCGTGACTACACTAGGCGTGACTACACTAGGCGTGACTACACTAGGCGTGACTACACTAGGCGTGACACACTGATGTACGCGCGCAGAGCCTTATTGGCTTTGTGACTTCGTGCTTCTGTTTTTCGAAAGAAATCCTCGCTTGTGTTGTGTTTGTAAATACAGTCCCGAGTTGTAAGATTAAAATGTTCATATTGGAACCTTGAGTGGACCTAAAATACTTTCCAATATCTTATACTTAAAGACACTCGTTACAAATCGCCCCAGGCTACCTCTCAAAGACACAATTCAGCGCCAACAGTTCCAGCGATGAATTATGTTACTTAACCCTTCACAGGCTAACATCAGTATTCATATTCTCCATACTGTTCTCTGTACATTTACTGAGGTGCTGACAAGGAGAATTTGTTAAACAATCAAGAGTTTCTTTAGTTGGTGATCATTTCCTTTATTCTCATGACATTAATGTGTGATTCAGTGGTGATATTGTAAGGAGAAATTAGATCTTCAACAGCCTCACCTGAGTATTCTTCTTCTCCGCACTGTTCTCTTTAGATGTCCTATGTTTATGACGAGGAGAATTGTTTGATAATCAGGAGCTTCTCGAATTTGGTGATCATTTTCTTTCCTCTCATCACCTTTTCATTTGATTGAAGGGTTATATACTGTAGGGAGAAATCAGCCGCCAGTCACTATAGTAGATGAACAGAGGGTATTTTGATCGAGTGTCGTATAATCGAAATTTTAGTTTTTTGCAGCATTCGATCAGAACACGAAGAATTATCACAAGTAGCCAATAAGATCTTAAAGTGAAACAAAGCAAAATACTTGAAGCGCGGGAAAATGTGCATCACCAGGTGGTGATAAGATTCAGTCTTGTTTCTGGTTGGTTGAGATCAAGTCGTTAGTTCCCCAACCAATCACAAAGCAAAGGAAAGGAAAACAAAGATAAACCTGAATTACTTGCAATATTCAGTCGAAAGCACGCTTGAAGGACCGTCAAACGAGAGGGTTGTTACTAAAACGGGAAACAAGCTTAAGAAATGGAGAATAACGAGTCGGAAAATCAAATGGGAAATTGAGATTGGAAAAGTCGTTTTTTTACATCAGTTGTCTACAATGCGGAATAAATATTTTTCAGAGATAATTATTGATATTCTTTTTTTTTAGCGTTTACGACAAAAAGAAAGTGACAGAAAAAGAAAGAGGTTACACAGAATGTACATTTTCTCATTGCTCGTATATTTCTTTGCTTCTGCGTGGCTCTGAAAAACACAACTCGCAAAATATTCACCGTATTACTTGCTAAACCATCACATGAGGTACCTACATCGCAAATCAGTCTATAGAAAAAAGAATAAAGGGGTAAGTTTCTAAAGAAACTGTAGTTCTGAAACTGTGGTTGAAAACGTAAATCAGCCACCGTAAAGGGTAAAAAAGCTAAATTACTTGCTATTGAAAAAAGAATTACACGACGAGAAAAAGTCATATAACGACCATTCGTACAAGCCAAGAGTCCTCACAAATGCGCTGAAAAGAGCAAAACAAGTCTTTTGCGTTTTCGTGACACGAATATTTCCAATTATTGCACATTTTCATATTGCTAGTAAACCATTTTTCAAAGACGAATGAAACAAAAAGAATATTTCTTAAAAGCGTAAGGGAGAGATTTTTCACCGATACCTTAATACAAAGACATCTCTGTGAACATTTTATCGGTCAACATCTGTAACTTTTGTCAACAGAAATAAGGCTCTTCAAAGGAAAACGAAAGAAATATTTGTTAGTTTTGGTGGTTTTTTTACTTCAAACCAGGCTTCACGAGTGACTGATGTTTGTCACTAGAATTTACTAAGATTACTAAGATGTTCATTAAGATTGTAATTGGACTCACGATGCCTGTAATCAGGCGATTCCAAGCTGAGGATAAATTTTTTTCTTTGAGTCCGAGATGAACAGTAAATTACTTAAACAAAAGAAGACTGGCTCAGAGGAATAATTGTCTACAATTATAAATTTAGGAAGTAATCAGTCAAACCCATTTACTTGAATCTTTAGTTTTCCATGATTTTGTAAGTTAAGAAAGGCGTGGTATGCGAGACTTCCGCTAAAGCTTAGGAAAGGAATTACTTGCAATCAGGCAATTGTCAGACATCAGATCATTTAGCACGAAGATTCAAAGATAAACTGCTATTCTACACATGATCCTAAAGAACTCCACCGACAGTAAATATATCGATCTTCTCACCAGAAGTGTAGTCTACACGCTCCATACAGTTAAAGTCACCAATTCGCGTGAGCAGTCAGAGACAAATATAGCTACCAGGAATTTTTACCTTTTCGTAAATTCGATTCCTCCTTTTTCCTTTTTTTTTTTCTTTTACATAACTAAATGAAAATGTACATTACTATTATCAAAGAGATCTCCAAATTGACGAGTGTTGGGCGGAAATTGTTGACGAATACTTTAAAGATTTGGAAACTTGGAGAAATTTCAAGTTCATCAATTGCCCACAAAATAGAAATTGCTGACTGGATATGCACGACAAAGCGATTACAAATTTACGCGACAAAGCGATAAATAATTTTATTTGAATCTATGAACGAGAAATCTTGCGGCTTATTTTTCCTGTTCTTTTTTCCGGGCTGTAAGTCCTTAGTTTCTCTAGAATAAGAATCAGTCGTGGTTTGGACGTTCATTCAAAAAAATTGGTCCGGAAATTGAGTGCAATCTTGAAGCAAAATGCTATCAGTTCCGTAAATCTTGATGACCAAAGTGATTTCCAGATGATGACGGTGATTTCACCATCCCTCGCGCTCGTTGTTAGGAAGCAAGGAGCTCCAAAATATCGCACGGAAATTGTTGACAAATAGTTTTAAGATTTGGAAAATGCATATACCTGAAACTTGGAAAAGTGTCATGTTCGTTTACCTCCTGCAACATCGCAAACCCTAATTTTGTCCGACACAGTTTCACCTTTTCGCTATATCAAAATCAAGTGTGTTTGCACAATGAACAAGAGAAATTTTGGGGAAAAAAAACAATCTGCAATTTTACGCTTAATCAAAACTAACAAAACAAAGTTCTGGAGCGTGATTGGTTATCACCAACCGATTTGAGCACTTATAATATACATGAAAAAATTACGCGTGTCTGATTGGCTGAAAACGGGTGCATTTTTCATGTAACACGAGTGCAACGTTGTAACACGAGTGCAAATTACGAATAGCGCGCGCGCTGCCAAAATTTCGTCCGTTTTGAGTTTCTGAGATGCGTTTTTCATACAAATTATTAACAAGAAGCAACAAGATTTCTCGTGCAATATGGCTACCTGTGCTTTTCTCCTTGTAGCCTGCAGATGAAATGAAAATCGAGGCTTTCAACATTTTAAAGATTACTTCCATATTGATCAAATTGTACTGAATCCATAGAAACCGTATGATGTGGTTGCTATGAATTCAGAGGCGTATTTTTGACATGCGCAGTACGTTATTCAGCTCGGTGACATTACAACATTCTTTTTGTTTATATATTAAAATTTCTTGAATTTATCACTTTTGACATTTATTAAAACACACTTCTTGCCAGCCTCTATTCTTCTCTACGATGTACCAAAGATGCCCGCGGTGGCAAAAGGGGAATTACGAATTAAAGTGACGTTTATAAGCTGGAGCGAAAAGCTCGAAAATCATAATGGCGTTTGCTCCACAACCTCGTGGAATTTTAAATAACGGTCATACGACCGATAAAGCTCGAGAAGAACAAATCTGTAGAGTAACAAGCACGGACATAGCTTTCTGTTTCGCAGAATTTCTCACTAAGTTAGAAAGAGACTCTGCACACGTTGGTTCTACAGACTTGGACTGTATACTATCGTTTAACTTGACTTTATTCTTCACAATCCAACATTACACGTTCTGTTTTTCGACCTAACTCAATCCCATCTTTTTTGAGTAACAAAAATGCTATGTTTTATTAGCTACGGATACACACACCCAGATACCTAAGTCCGGAGTGGTAAGATAATTTAAGCTAACTTGACAAAGTTCCAGTTTTGTTTTACACATTCTTCAATGATTCGTGGCCACTAATTTCCTGTTACATCGGCTTGCTCGACAATCATAGTGTTGATCTACGCATGCGGTTTTACTAGCGACTATTTGATTAAATACATTATTGTTTAGTTTGTGAAGGCTCGATCACACGATGCCGGTTAATACTTCCTTTGACATTCCACAAATCAATGTTAGCGACAAGAAATAATAACTTACTTAATCAACTACTAAATATACCAGAACAGGAAAACTTTCTTATGAGCACGTGCAAACCTTTCACGACATTCTGTGTCATCCGAGGGAAGCTGGAAAACATTAAAAACGTTACATGTACAACTAGAGATGATTTTAAAAATACACTCCTTTAATATGAACGCGGAATTAACCCTTTCATTTCCAATATCTCAATGGTAATTCTCCCTATTGTTGGTCGTACATTTCTAATAGTCTAAGTTCGGAGAATTTGATGTTGTATCACATGAAAATGACTGAACGAGATTTTTTTTCTATTCTCATCACTTGCTTGCTTAACATTATATTGATTTTGTAAGGAGAAATTATGTCTTGGTCACTTCTAGGGGTGCATGAAAGGGTTAACAGCCAAATGATTCAACGCAACAGGACTCTAATTTGGGCCGAACTTCGATTATTTTTTCTGTTTTAACTGATCACCTCCATTTATTCCTTTCTCTGGCCTTTTGCATTACATGTACGTATGTTTTGAAAGGAAATTTTTATTTCAGTTTCTTGCCTATAGTTTCATCAGTCATTGCATAAAAACAGTACGGCATGTTTCTGTCTCCAAAGATATGGGATTTCCTTACCTGATGGTTCTATATGGCGAATGATAACTAGTTCATCTCTGAAAAGGCGATATTGGATTTGATTATTCGTGAGGGGAACGTTTTGGACAAGTTTGAAGGTAAGTTCGACATCAAATTCTTACAATCGATAAACAAGATAATGTTTGACAACCAGAGACCATTAGCAGCTAAGCAGAAAAATCACGATTCAGGAATTAGAACTTAAAGATAATTATACGAAGTCTTTGCACACTCGGTTTATAACTTAATCCGAATACGAAGCTTTAGCCGAGTTCTTTGTCAATGGACGGTTCTCGAACTAAAACGAACAACTCTAAAATACTGTCCTCGTTACTGTACTGCAAACCCAACGTTTGCGATTGCAGTAGTGGGCATTAAATGAACCAAATCTAAGAAGCACAGAGAGAAAAACCGTTCCGTTTGGTATCTTGTTTTATCTGGGCAGAGTTATCATCGAAAAAACATTTCGTGCGTAATTATCACTTATTTAGAGTTCACAAATTACCGTCAACAACTCTCTAGGCTGGTAAGTGTCACCTGATCACACATTCAGGAAAGTGCATGTACCCGATCGAAAGACTCAGTTCAGAAGTCGTGCTTCTGCCGTGACAAAAGCTCGGCAGAAACGGCGTCTGAATCAAACTTTTTAATTAAGTTCGACATCACCCACCGTGCTACATGACTCTGGCAAGACAGTGATTCGGACGTCGTACCCCTGTCCTGCCGAACAAAATTCATAAATTATACTAATGTATTTCGGCGGATTTCGTTACCGCGGGGTAGTCACGAGGATAATTCTCCTTTACGGAGTACCCGCTGAGAGTGCTTCAGTAAATGCTGAATTTCGCTCGACGTTAGCCCGACATCTGATTCAGAGTCGTGCTTCCGCCGTGCTATGGTCGAACCTTAATTGCAATTAAGTTCGGAAGCACGACATCTGTGGGCTTAAGTGAATCAAATGCGACGTGAAATTCAGATTTAACAGACAGGGTAACTTCAGTAGTTTGAAGTTCCGGGGATCTTTAAAGAGGATTCAACTGCTGTAGCTTTTGTATTGTTTTGTATTCAAACAATGAGTTGAGGGCAGCACTTTTTTTTTAATTTGTCACGCATATTTGTCGTGGTAGCCAGTTCAAATAAGTGTCACAAAATCCTTCCTCAAATGTCACACATCACCAAGAAATTATACCGGGCAAGACATTAAAGTTAAAGACGATACGTCTATTTTATTTGGATCGACATTTTTCGGCAATAAACAATGTTAGACAATGAAACGCGACTCTAAAGATGTATCTATCTGGTCAGGTTTTTCTGTCCTGTCGCTCTAACTAGTTTTGCGTTTATTTTTATTTTGTGTGCATAGATCAATTTCATTTTTTTCCTTCCTTTTAAAGTTATTTTTCATACTATCAGGGTACTAAAAATGACATTTTCTGTCAACAAAGATAAACATGTATCTGCACGACTAATTTTTGCATGTTTTATTTTCCAGAGGTAAAAATTTGATTCAGTGAGGAAAGTTTTGGAGGAGTTTGAGGGTAAGTACTTTTTCTGATTCAAAACAATTTCTCTTTAAATGAGTTGATACAAAATCCAGTAATACGAAGATGAGGATAGCTCAGTCAATCAGCAGGAGGGTGTAATCTTGATTTGACGCCAAATTCTCTATAACACTTTACATAGAAATTATAGCAGACAGAGGGGAGACTTACGAATCAGATCTTAGCAGTCAGAGGGTCAACAAATACTCTTCAAACTCAGAGTTTGAGGGTAAGAACCACATTAAGCGCAATTACGACTAATTCGAATTCGAGGTTAAGTTCTCTCTATGACATCCATAAGTTATCCTCCAAACAGGTAATGCGAATAATTAAACTTTCAGGTAGAAGTTGTTTTCGTGATCAAACACCAATATCTCGTCACTAATGTACATGAAAATGTGTAGCAGTTAGACGGAGAAGGGTTTAAGAGCGAATTATAAATCAGGAGTTGTCTAGAGGCTAATTTATAAAAGTCTAACAAACACACGGCATGCACGGATTTCCTACTTAATTTGAACAATTTTAGTCCCAAGGCTTTGATCTAATTCTTTTTGTGTGCTGGATTACAGCATGTTCTCCAAAGTCTGCGAGCGAACATCATTGTGCCTAAAGCATGCACGAATACCAGTTTGAATCTTATACCGCGCCCGGTGTGGCAAAACCGCTGCGCCTGATCTACACAGATGTATAATCGCAAAACTGTTTGCACTTGATCATTTTAAGTTCCAGTTGTAAACTAGCTGTCTACTGCAATTTAAGCCCATGAGTGTCACGCGACGAAAATATAATAGGAGTGGTTTGAATGAGTTTGTTCTGCGTTTATGTTCAGCTGAGAAATGAATTCGTGATCAGTGTAGTGTAAAGTCTCGGGTCGTAGTTGTGTTGGGGCCTTAGTGAATCAAGTGCGACGTGGGATTCAGATTTAACTGACAGAGCAATTTCATTAGTTTGAAGCTCCGAGGATTTCCTAAGAGGATTCAACTGCTATAGTTTTTGTATTGTTTTGTGATTGAACAATGAGTTGAGGGAAAACTTTTTTTAAATTTGTCACGCAAATTTGTCTGGTTAGCAAGTTCAAAAAAGTGTCACAGAATCCTTCCTCAAATGTCAAACATCACCAAGAAGTTATACTGAGCAAAAAAAAAAATGTTAAAATGATACGTCTATATTTCATTAGCTTGACGTTTTTCCCACAATAAACAATGTTAGTCAATGAAACGAGACTCTAAAGATGTATCAATCTGATCAGGTTATCCTGTGCTGTTGCCATAGTTATTTGCGTGTATTTTTATTTTATGTGCATAGATAATTTCATTATTTTTCCTTTTCGCTTTTTACGTCATTTCTACCATCAGGATGCTAAATATGACATGTTTCTGTCCACAAAGATAAACAAATACCTCCAAATTCCTGCCTGATCTACGCAGATGTATAATTGTAAAACTATTTGCACTTGACCATCTTTAGTTCTGTCGACTGCAATTTAAGCCCATAAGTGTCGCGCGACGAAAATATCATAGGAGTGGTTTGAATGAGTTTTTTCTGCGTTTATGTTCAGCTGAGAAATGAATTCGGGATCAGTATAGTGTAAAGTCTCGGGTCGGAGTTATGTTGGGCCTTAGTGAATCAAGTGCGACGTGGGATTCAGATTATAACTGACAGAGCAATTTCATTAGTTTAAAGTTCGGGGATTTCTTAAGAGGATTCAACTGCTATAGTTTTTGTATTGTTTTCTGATTGAACAATGAGTTGAGGGAAAACTTTTTTAAATTTCACACACAAATTTGTCTCGGTAGCTAGTCCAAATAAGTGTCACAGAATCCTTCCTCAAATGTCACACATTACCAAGAAATTATACTGAACAAAGAAAAAAAATTTTACAAACGATACGTCTATATTTCAATTTAGCTCGACGTTTTTTCCCGCAATAAACAATGTTAAACAATGAAACGCGACTCTAAAGATGTATCAATCTGATGAGGTTTTGCTGTGCTGTCGCCAAAGTTATTTGCGTTTATTTTTATTATATGTGCGTAGATTAATTTCATTTTCCTTCCTTTTCGTTTTAAAGTCATTTCTACTATAAGGATGCTAAATGACATGTTTCTGTCTCCAAAGATAAACAAATTCTTCACACGACTAATTTTTGCTTGTCTTTATTTTCCAGTTGGTTGAAATTTGTTATTCGAGTGAGGAAAGTTTTGGGGAAGTTTGAGGGTGAGTACGATTTCTGACTCAAAACAAATTCCAGCATATTCTGTCAGAACTCAAATAAGGAGGAATAAAATAAACTTCCTCTTGAATGATGTAAACATTGATTGCTTTAGGATCATCGCTTTTTAAGGCAACGCTTGGAGCCGTATTCGCCTGTCGTGACGACAGAAATATTTCCGCTATATCACAGATATTTTATCGCAATAGAAACAACCCTTTTACTTGCACACATCATCAAATATAGTTATTCTCTTTACAGTGTTGATACAAAATCCAGCATCAGATGATGAGAATAATTTGATCACATGAGGGTTTAATCTTGATTTGACACCAAATTCTCCTAACAACTTTACAAAGAAATTTATAGCAGATGGAAGGGAGACTTATGAATCACATCAATCACATCTTAGCAGTCAGAGGGTCAACACTTGAAACACTCTTCAAAGTCAGAATTTGAGCCTAATTACGACTGATCTGAACAGTTTTTGCCATGAAGCTTTTTGCCAGATTTTGCTGTGCAAATTTTGTTGAACTTAATCGAACACCTCGTAACAAACTGCTTTCTGTCTGTATCATTATCCAAGCCAACATCATAGCGACTGTGGTATTGCATATACAACAGATCAAATCTAAGCCGGGTTCAAAGCCGGGTGATGAAGAGAGGCCCCGCTCTGATCAAAGCCGCGAAATTTGCATGCTACAAGCAAAAAAACGAAATTATAACGGCTCAAAGCCATGATGCGTAAATGCGAATGTTAGAGAAAAAAACAGTTACATCACCGATCAAATTCAAGAAGAGCGCCAAGTTAGCTTTATGTGTCATATAAGGGAGTCAGAAAGCAAAAGTTTTCATTTTCATTAAAAAAGACATCACGATCTGATTAAAACTTGGTCGTTTTGTTATTGTGTACGATTTAACAAAATGAGTCAAACCTTTGTTTATTGATTTCTTTTTTCTCTTTTTGCTGCTTTTAACCGATCGGTCGGGTTTAATTTGCTCTTAGTACGGCTTTTTGTATTAATTATATTCTACTACGAAAAAAAACGCTTCTGTTTCTTGCGTTTTTAGTTTTAAGGTCATAGCAGCCAAACATCAAGATATGGTCCTGTTGCTAAAAATATAAACTTTCGACACCTTATGGTCCTGCATAGCTAATGCTGCTGACTTGTTTTTTTCTCAGCGAGAGGAATTTGATTCATTTGTATGGAGGAAATGTCACAGAAGTTTAGGGTAAGAACCACATAAACAATCACTTCTCTCTATGCTATTCTGGGGAAAAATAAAACAAACTGCAATTTTTTTTCCCAGAAGTGATTAAGAAGTAGAAGTTGTTGTCTTGATCAAACAACAATTTCTCGTCACTAATGTACATTAAAATGTGTAGCAGTTAGACGGGAGATGGGTTTAAGGGTTTAAGAGCGAATTACAAATCAGGAGTTGTCTGGAGGCTAATTTATAAAAGTCTAACAAACACACGGCATGCACGGATTCCCTACTTGATTTGTACAATTTCAGTCCCAAAGCTTTGATTGAATTATTTTTTGTGTGCTGGATTAACAGCATATTCTCTGAGATCTGCGAGCAAAACATTGCGGCTAAAGCATGGACGAATACCAGTTTAAATCTTATACCGCGCCGGTGTGGCAAAACCGCTGCGCCTGATCTACGCAGATGTATAATCGCAAAACTATTTGCACTTGATCCATCCTTAGTTTCGAGTTGTAAACTAGCTGTCTACTACAATTTAAGCTCATAAGTGTCACGCGACGAAATATATATAGGAGTGTTTGAATGAGTTTGTTCTGCGTTTATGTTCATTAATAAGTGAATTCATGATCAGTGTCGTGTGAAGTCTCGGGTCTTAGTTCAAAGACGATTCAAAGGCCGAGATTCTTTTTTTGGTTTTGTTTCAAAAGGATTGAGGCTAACTTTTAGTATCAGTCAGTCACGCAACATTCTTGCATGGCTAGAAGCCGAACGACCTTTATCGAATGCTCAAATGTCACGCATGGCTGAGAAAAACTACTGGAAAAAATACTGCTTTTAAAAAATATTATTAATATATCGCTACACCGTTGAAATATTTGTTGACAATAAATGAGGTTATACCGCAGGCTTAACCATTGATGAATATCGATGAAATGTTTTAGTTTCTCACCGTGGTTGTTTGCGTTATTTCAAGAGTTTGGGAGAAGATGTATTTCAGTTTATTGATTTTCTTTTCATTGTCTGTCACTCGATCAGAACTCTAAAAATAACACTCTCTGTCTTCAAAAATAAACACATTTTTGCTCGCTTGCTTTCGCTTTCCTGGTGTTATTTGATTGATTCGCGCCAAAAGCTTCGGAAGATTCAAGGATTGCTAATTAATAATTTTCTGTACACGGTCATTCAAATTTTATGATTATATAACAGAAAAATATTGGGCCGGTAATTCCTTTAAACTGCCTATTTATAACTCCTCTTAGACTGTTGTAAATATGAATCGTTTCAGTAACAACGACACAGTAAAGTGAAAATTTTCGACCAGATTCTAGTATACTGCACGTTCATTGCGTTTTACCTTTTATCTGATAGAAAATGATTCAAAGAATCAAAAATAATCCTCTTGCTAGCAGAACTGATTGACGCGAATATTCTCCTGAATAATTTCATCGAAAATGCAACAAAGAGGCAAGAGAATAAACAAATCTATCTTGAGTTGTAATCTTGACATAACACAAAAGTCTCCTGTTAATTTGTTAGAAAGGAATTGGTCGCTCCACGAAAAGAAGTGAGAGTGCTGTCTGATTTTAATAGCAGTTGAATGGTTACCAAATAGGCTACTCAAATTCTAAAGTTAACTCGACACCTTTAATCATGTATCGAAGATTTTGGTAGTTGACGTTAATTTTCCGAGCTCACCCCGACATCTTCCAACAAATTATACTGATAACAGTACTAGGGTGTCCCAAAAAACATCAGAGCAGTTGCAGTAGCAAAAATCTAAGTCTGATATTTCCGGAGGAGCGTGACTGTGTTTCATCTGATCCCATGTTTTATTTCAAGCAAAGTCATCACTGTAAAAAACCAGTGAGTGTACTATAATCTGTATTCATTCACAAAATTGCGTAAAACGCACTGCGCCACACAATTGAAGTTTCCTGTATTTCTTGAATGGCTTACATAGAATGTAGGCATTGGGCGAGCTATCAGTAATGATGACATTTCAACATGGCTTTTAAAGTTTAAAACGGGAACTGGTTAAGCACGTTGTCGCAAAAAAATTTGGCTCCATCCTGAGAAGAGTTTAAAATTCAGATTTAAATCAAACAATAGCAAAACCACTGGTTTTATACCTTGTCACGGTGGACGTTTCCTTTCTCTACCTTTAGCAAAATTACCCTACATCTGATGCACAAAAAAAAAAAAAAATTCAGATGCTAAAATAAGGTTTATCGCGTATCATATTGTAAATATATTGCAAAATTTAATATCGACTCAGTCAATTTGCTGCTTTTATAATTGAATCGATTTTACCATCTCAGTAGCGGATCCAGACCTTGAGCTAATGGGGGGTGTCGTTTTTTTCGTTTGCCCTGCCGGTTTTTCTTCCTTCTGCGATTCTTTTTTTTTTTTTTTTACTCCAAAATAAGGGAAGGGGGGGGGGGGGTGGCCGGGCTCCCCAGCACTCCTCCCATATATCGCCACTGCATATGAGGACATAATAATATGATTACTAATACGGTCGACCCTGTATTAAGCGGCCCGCATTTGGCGATCACCTTATATTAAGCGGTCAGTTGTCAAAATCGCGAATTGTTTCCTCTTTAATCACTGTAATTTTCACCTCTATTTAGCGGTCGCCTCTATCAAACGGTCGCGGTCACCCTCTACCAAGTCCCAACGGCCTGTTTTTAATGTCTTTCACTTGTAATGAACGATCACTGAAAGTGGGACCACTCAAATAAAACTAAGAATAATCTTTCAAGTAATTTTTAAACAATGTTTCTCTCCCAAAATCAAAGGAAGTATTATTATAGTGAGATTCTGTACATTAGGTGGGAGTTGTGGCATAAAGTGGCATTATATATCGTTTTTGATGATACCCCTAATCTGTAGAATCTCCATTTAGCGGTCATCCTTCCTTTCCCCGCGGGTGACCGCTTAATACAGTTTGACTGCTTATATTTCTAATAATAAAGAAAATTTAACTGAACTAAGATGAAAAAAGAAAATAAATAAGGAACATCTTCCTTACTATATATATATATATCTTTTCTTTATTTCAGCGGCTTTCTTCTTAAACATTCGAAGACCATAATGGACAGCAAAGCAGAAGTCGAAAAAAAACCATCAAAATAGCTTGTGCTGTTGCCTTATTCCTTGGAAACACTAAACGCTATTTAAAAGCAATCGAGCTATGCAACGAATGTTTAGTGGTACTGAATAACGTAACTCACAGTAAAGAAGATTTTTTACAAAATCCCTTTACCTTAGGATCTTCATGTCAATGTTTCGGGGTATACTTCGACATCAATGATCACACACAAGGAGTGAAAGATGCGCCGAAATAGCTGTTTCACTATCGCACGACACTGGTGACGCGATGATAGAAGCATTCTTCAGCGTAAGTCTGGCAAATATGTATTTTGACCAAAGACGGCTTGAAGAGTCAGAAAAATTTTGCGAGAGAGCAATCAGAATCGTAAAGGTAATTAGGGGAGAGAAATGGAAGCCCAAGCCTACACTTGTCTCGGACGTGTTTCCCAAATGCAAAGAAAATATCAAAAGGCAAAAGGGAATTTCGAGAAGGCACTTGCCATCCACATGGAAATTAGAGACAAGAAGGGAAAAGCAGCAGCTCGCGCAAACCTAGGAGAGGTGTTATATTCACTTAGCGAATATCAGAAGGCTGAAGAATATCTTGAGAGAGCACTTGCCATCTTCATGGAAATTAGAGACAAGAAGGGGAGAAGCACACGCTCGCACAAACCTAGGAGAGAGGTGTTACGTTCACTTGGCGAATCAGAAGGCTAAAGAATATTTTGAGAAAGCACTTGCCATTTACATGAAAATTAGAGACAAGAAGGGAGAAGCAGACGCTCGCACAAACCTAGGAAAGGTGCTATATTCACTCGGTGAATATCAGAAGGCTAAAGAATATCTTGAGAAAGCACTTGCCATCTACATGGAAATTAGAGACAAGAAGGGAGAAGCAGACGCTAGCACAAACCTAGGAGAGGTGTTACGTTCACTTGGCGAATATCAGAAGGCTGAAGAATATCTTGAGAAAGCACTTGCCATCTACATGGAAATTAGAGACAAGAAGGGAGAAGCACACGATCGCACAAACCTAGGAGAGGTGTTGCGTTCACTTGGCGAATATCAGAAGGCTGAAGAATATCTTGAGAAAGCACTTGCCATCTACATGGAAATTAGAGACAAGAAGGGAGAAGCAGTCGCTCGCACAAACCTAGGAGCGGTGTTACATTCACTCGGTGAATATCAGAAGCTAAAGAATATTTTCAGAAAGCACTTGCCATCTACATGGAAATTAGAGACAAAGAAGGGAGAAGCAGACGCTCGCACAAACCTAGGAGAGTTGTTACGTTCACTCGGCGAATATCAGAAGGCTGAAGAAAAGAAATTTTGAGAAAGCACTTGCCATCTACATGGAAATTAGAGACAAGAAGGGAGAAGCAGACGCTCGCACAAACCTAGGAGAGGTGTTACGTTCACTCGGCGAATATCAGAAGGCTGAAGAATATACTGAGAAAGCACTTGCCATCTTTATGGAAATTAGAGACAAGAAGGGAGAAGCAGTCGCTCGCACAAACCTAGGAGAGGTGTTGCGTTCACTTGGCGAATATCAGAAGGCTGAAGAATATCTTGAGAAAGCACTTGCCATCTACATGGAAATTAGAGACAAGAAGGGAGAAGCAGTCGCTCGCACAAACCTAGGAGCGGTGTTGCATTCACTCGGTGAATATCAGAAGACTAAAGAATATTTGAGAAAGCACTTGCCATCTACATGAAAATTAGAGACAAGAAGGGAGAAGCAGACGCTCGCACAAACCTAGGAGAGGTGTTACGTTCACTCGGCGAATATCAGAAGGCTAAAGAATATTTGAGAAAGCACTTGCCATCTACATGGAAATTAGAGACAAGAGGGGGAGAAGCAGACGCTCGCACAAACCTAGGAGAGGTGTTACGTTCACTCGGCGAATATCAGAAGGCTGAAGAATATAGTGAGAAAGCACTTGCCATCTTTATGGAAATTAGAGACAAGAAGGGAGAAGCAGACGCTCACACAAACCTAGGAGCAATGTTTATTCACTCGGTGAATATCAGAAGGCTAAAGAACATTTTGAGAAAGTACTTGCCATCTACATGGAAATTGGAGAAAGAAGGGAGAAGCAGACGCTCGCACAAACCTAGAGAGGTGTTAAATCGACTTGGCGAATATCAGAAGGCTAAAGAATATTTTGAGAAAGCACTTGCCATCTACATGCAAATAAAAAACAAGGAGGGAGAAGCAGGCGCTCGCGGAAAGCTAGGAGCGGTGTTACATTCACTTGGTGAATATCAGAAGGCTAAAGAATATAATGAGAAAGCACTTGCCATCTTCATGGACATTAGAGACAAAAGGGGGAGAAGCAGACGCTCGCACAAACCTAGGAGGGGTGTTACGTTTACTTGGCGAATATCAGAAGGCTAAAGAATATCTTGAGAAAGCACTTGCCATCTATGGGAATTAGAGACAAGAAGGGAGAAGCAAACGCTCGCACAAACCTAGGAGCGGTGTTATATTCACTCGGCGAATATCAGAAGGCTAAAGACATCTTGAGAAAGCACTTGCCATCTTCATGGAAATTAGAGACAAGAAGGGAGAAACAGTCGCTCGCACAAACCTAGGAGCGGTGTTACATTCACTTGACGAATATCAGAAGGCTAAAGAAATTTTGAGAAAGCACTTGCCATCTACATGGAAATTAGAGACAAGAAGGGAGAAGCACGCTCGCACATAAACCTAGGAGAGGTGTTACGTTCACTCGGCGAATATCAGAAGGCTAAAGAATATCTTGAGAAAGCACTTGCCATCTTCATGGAAATTAGAGACAAGAAGGGAGAAGCAGACGCTCTCACAAACCTAGGGAAGGGTGTTACGTTCACTTGGTGAATATCAGAAGGCTAAAGAATATATGAGAAAGCACTTGCCATCTACATGGAAATTAGAGACAAGAAGGGAGAAGCAGACGCTCGCACAAACCTAGGAGGTGTTACGTTCACTCGGCGAATATCAGAAGGCTAAAGAATATAATGAGAAAGCACTTGCCATCTTCATGGAAATTAGAGACAAAAAGGGAGAAGCAGACGCTCGCACAAACCTAGGAGAGGTGTGTTATTCACTCGGCGAATATCAGAAGGCTAAAAAATATCTTGAAAGCACTTGCCATCTATATGGAAATTAGAGACAAGAAGGGAGAAGCAGTCGCTCGCACAAACCTAGGAGCGGTGTTATATTCACTTGGCGAATATCAGAAGGCTAAAGAATATTTTGAGAAAGCACTTGCCATCTTCATGGAAATTAGAGACAAGAAGGGAGAAGCAGACGCTCGCACAAACCTAGGAGCGGTGTTATTTCACTGGCGAATATCAGAAGGCTAAAGAATATTTTGAGAAAGCACTTGCCATCTACATGGAAATTAGAGACAAGAAGGGAGAAGCAGTCGCTCGCACAAACCTACGAGAGGTGTTAACTTCACTTGGCGAATATCAGAAGGCTGAAGAATATTTTGAAAGCACTTGCCATCTACATGGAAATTAGAGACAAGAAGGGAGAAGCACACGCTCGCAAAAACCTAGGAGCGGTGTTTACATTCACTGGTGAATATCAGAAGGCTAAAGAATATAATGAGAAAGCACTTGCCATCTTCATGGAAATTAGAGACAAGAAGGGAGAAGCAGTCGCTCGCACAAACCTAGGAGAGGTGTTACCTTCACTTGGCGAATATCAGAAGGCTAAAGAATATCTTGAGAAAGCACTTGCCATCTTCATGGAAATTAGAGACAAGAAGGGAGAAGCAGTCGCTTGCACAAACCTAGGAGCGGTGTTACATTCACTTGGCGAATATCAGAAGGCTAAAGAATATAATGAGAAAGCACTTGCCATCTTCATGGAAATTAGAGACAAGAAGGGAGAAGCAGACGCTCGCACAAACCTAGGAGCGGTGTTACATTCACTTGGTGAATATCAGAAGGCTAAAGAATATCTTGAGAAAGCACTTGCCATCTTCATGGAAATTAGAGACAAGAAGGGAGAAGCAGACGCTCGCACAAACCTAGGAGAGGTGTTACGTTCACTTCGGCGAATATCAGAAGGCTAAAGAATATTTTGAGAAAGCACTTGCCATCTACATGAAATTAAAAACAAGGAGGGGGAAGCAGGCGCTTGCACAAACCTAGGAAAGGTGTTTATTCACTTGGTGAATATCAGAGGCTAAAGAACATTATGAGAAAGCACTTGCCATCAGCATGGAAATTAGAGACAAGAAGAGAAGCCTTTCGCTCGCGCACAAACCTAGGAGAGGTGTTTCATTTCCTTGGTGAATATCAGAAGGCTAAAGATATCACGAGAAAGCACTTGCCATCTGCATGGAAATTACAGACAGGAGTGGGAGAAGCAGCGCTCGCAGAAACCTAGGAAAGCGGTTTGTTACATTCACTTGGTGAATATCAGAAGGCTAAAGAGTATTTCGAGAAAGCCTTGCCATCTTCATGGAAATTAGTGGAAGAGAGGAGCAATGCTATGTTTCCTTGGACTCGGAACTTGCTTTCTTTCGCTTGGAAAATATCGGGACGCTCACGAACATGGGGAGAAAGCACTCTCTATTGCGATGGAAACCGGTAACAGAGCAGAGAAGCGGAAGCGTATGGTATCTTGGAGAGGTTCGTTATTCCTTACTTGATTATCAAAGGGCCAAAACATACAACGAGAAGCAGATTTTTATCAGCACTGAGATTGGTCACAGACGTCAAGAGGCAATGGCATACCTGGCAAAAGCAAGGATACTTCGACATGGCAAACAAAACAAAGCTGTAGAATGCATTGAGAAGGCGCTCTTAATATTTAGTACTATTGGCGACATTAGAGGCGATTTTGCAGCCCTAGCTCAACTCTCTCTTACATTAAAGTATTGCAATCAAAGTTCCAGGAGGCGGAGTCTCATCTTCATGAATGTATTGCCAAGTATGAAAAATTGCGACATTCCTTGCACGGAAACGAGCAGTTTCAAGTATCTCTTTTAGATCATACAGGACTTTTTTCCATACAAGATGCTTAGTGATTGCTTTTCATTCCACAAATCCTAAAGAAGCACTTTATGTCGAGGAGCTGGCACGGGCTAGGTGCTTGGCAGAATCTATGGCACTCAACTTTTCCGCTGAAAATCACATCTCATCTGATCCCAAATCATGGTTCGGGATTGAAGAGATTTCAAGAAAAGAAGAGAACTGTACTTTCCTGTACATTTCGTATTATGATCGAATTGTTCGATTGTGGTTTTGAAAAGTAACGGAGACACTTTATTCCGATCTTCCGAAGTAGTGGATGACAAGACTCTCATAGCGGAGAAAGCTTTCAATTTAAATAGCTTTTTCGACAAGATCTCCGCGGCTTTGGAATTTTACCTGCCCATAAATGCGAAGATCGATCTTTGAGTGAAACCATGCCGATATCACTTCACGACCAGAGCGAAGCAGATTTGCGAGGAGAGGAAACTCCAGAAACTACAAGAAGACTTAATTTGTGTTCCAAACTCATCATCACTCCAGTGGCCGATCTACTTACAGAGCCAGAGATCGTTATTGTACCCGAGCGTAGCTTGTACCGAGTCCCATTTTCAGCCTTAAGAGACAATCAGACGGTAGATACATATCGGAGACTCACAGGATTCGCATCGTCCCTTCCTTGACGACTCTTAAGCTCATTCAGGACTGCCCAGCAGATTTTCACAGCGAGGTCGGTGCAGTAGTTGTTGGTGACCCCAAGGTAGGAAAGGTGTATTACATGGGAGGTGAAAGGATTTGTACCATTGCATTGTGCAAGAAAGGAAGCAGAGATGGTCGGAGAACTGCTCGGAGTTCAGCCTTTGTTGGGAGAGCGTGCAAAGAAGCAGGAAGTACTTCAAGCGATGAATTCAGTGAGTTTGATTCATATTGCTGCCCACGGTAACGCCGAAAGAGGAGAGATTGCCCTCTCCCCCAGCCTTGCCACTAACACTATTCCAGAGGAGGAGGACTACCTTTTGAGGATCTCTGATGTATCACAAGTTAAGTTGCGAGCCAAACTGGTAGTACTCAGCTGTTGTCACAGTGGACGTGGAGAAATTAAAGCCGAGGGAGTTATTGGAATCGCTCGAGCGTTCCTAGCATCCGGCGCACGTTCAGTGTTGGTGACACTGTGGGCCATAGAGGACGAAGCAACAGAGAAGTTTATGAGGCGTTTCTACAGACACCTTGTTGATGGAGATAGTGTCAGTGAATGTCTTCATCAGGCCATGAAATGGCTGAGAGCAACGGCTTTCCCAAAGTTTCCCAGTGGGCTCCGTTCATGTTGATTGGAGATAACGTGACATTTGACGTCAAGAAACAAAGGTTAGTTTTATTTCCGAAAGGTCACTAGACACACACTGAGTCACGTACAGAATCTGGTTTCGATTCAGTTAAGGTCAATGTAACGAAGAGAGGACGTGTTGGTGTACATTCCAATGTCTTACGCGTGCCTTCTCTGAACACAATGACATAAATAGTTTTGAGAATTCCAAATTTTAGCTAGAAAAATACCAGCGGCATACTGTGTATATGACCATTTTCAAACTCAGAATGATAGTTAAAGTTTTCAACCGCAATAACAATTTGCAGAACCGGTGGGGCCGCGCGCGAGTCAGCTACAATAGCGAAGATTATAATGACAGCAGTTTTTAAATGCAACCTTTAACTTAAGTATTTTTTTTGTTTGTTTTTCTTTAGGAAAGAAGAAATTGACTGCGAAGGACAACAATGAAGCATAAAAGAAACAGTCAGCCAAGCCTTTCAAAAGATTGTCATGAATAATTTCATTGCATATAAATATATGTAACGGCAAGGGAAGTTTAAGTTTAATTTTTCATCAAGTAAACTTTAGAATGTATATCTTTATGTAGTTTCGAAAACGTAGATTGCGATTGGAAAGGTTTCGAAGAATTTCTCTTTGTATGGAATTTTTTCCAGTAACAAAGAATGTAGCGAAGCTATTCAGCTTGTAGTTGTTTCAGCGTGCGACCTAAATCACTTGATTACTTGGTAGTTTTGATCGAATATTCTGTGAGTCAGTTATTTCTTATAAAGTTCTTGGGAGTCTAACTTATTTGAGTAGAAAGGAGATCATATGCCTAATCTAAGTTAGTCGTGAACGAGCGGACCCTTTGAGTAAGTTAAACGAGAAAAGGTAAATTGTTTAGTTTTAATTTTCAACCGGGGTCAGAAATGTGAGATGCAGATATGATTGATGTTTACACCGAATTATTCCATTAGATCAACTCATTTGAGGTATTATCGATTATATGCTTGATCGAATGTTGTGTTTTTAAATAAAAGTAGCATAATTTGTAAATTAAATCGTGATTCTTTTAGTCATTTTTTTTTGGCCAAACCCTTCAAATCTCACGCCAAAGCTGCCTTCTCCTTATCACTTATCTGCAAAATATTTTTATGTTATCCTGTTGGCATGTGACTTCCCAACAAATCTGGAAACGAAACTCCACTTCGTATTAAACATAAATGTTGGTACACGCGCAATAAAGAAGGTGACTCATATCACATGGGAATTTTGCATCCCAAAGCTCTTGCCCATTGCGAATGACTGACGTTAATAAGAAGCACCTTTCCGATCATGCGCGTAACCCTGACGCTAGACTCAGCCGTTCATGATATTTGCATTCTTATCCTCGGTTACATGCATTTCCTTCGATTACTCAATGGTTCCTTCCGGTTTTTTTTATATATGAAAAAGTCTCATAAGTAAAAAATCAAGAATCCAATGAGGTTCACATGTGATCCAATGAGGTGTTCACATGCTGATCACGCGTCACTATCTTGATGATGATTGACGTTGTCATGCACGGACAGGGCCGGGTCACATGACGAACACGAGATTTTTGCCCATTAAAACTCTTTTGTCAGTCGTTTTGTATTTCAACGTAATTGGATTACGATCATCTGGAGCATTATGGCGCAAACGCGCAAAATACTTATAGACGCATACACAATACAAGTCGTATTGTTCGCGGCCAATCCACACAAAAAGATGTTATTGAGCGGTATTTTTTGGAACGGACGAGAATCGCGAACGCTTGAAAGCCATGAAAGCATTGAATGCCTTGTATGCCTTGTATGCCAAGTAATGTCTTAGTTGAAAAAAAAACTCGTTGTAAAAAGCAAAATCTGAAATCTGAAACCAAACTGCATATACTCTATGCAATCTATTGAACAACACTACTACCGTGAGACTGAAGAACAAAATTCAAATGGATGCAAACTGCTTGTGAAGAAAGACGCCATGTTGGATTCACTTGATGCCAGGGAACGTAGCTACGATAACAGTACGAATGGTATTAATTTCACGATCAGAAAGGTGAATCTTATTTTTTTCATTGTAGTTGTATGGATATTCTTTTTTAATAAATACATGATCCAAAACCCTGTTTTTTTTTTTGTGTATAATGTTATTATGTTAAATATTGTTTACGCAATTGTCTTGTCACAGGCGACCCAAGGTCACGTCTCGAGAAAAAGCCAACGATTAATTCACGAACGCGTCACGCGTTGTGTGACTCGGAGTAAGTTCTAGGAACCGTTGAAAATTTGAAACACGTTATAAGGAATAGTATAGGGAACGAAATATGGTCGATTTACAACGATAAATATTTCGAAATATGAAGATTTTTCTCGTAAAATAAAATCAATAAAACTTACTCATACCCTGTGTATCCGTTGTAGTTTCTGGCGATTCGTTTTGCCGTTTTAAGCTTGCTTTACCATCACTATTATTCACGTCATCTACTTTTATTACGTTGGTAAAATCTGTACAGACACACACCAACCAACTCGCGCGCAAAGTAAGAAGACTATTGAAGGCTTGAAATTATATTACGATCGATTTTCATCAAGAAATGGGCCAGGAATTTCCACAATAGTGCAAATAATCGTGAAGGCTGATCGCGGAAAAGCGATTGCGTGACGCTCGGTAAGCTGTAAGATGACATGTTATTATACCAGACGTAAAAACTCTTCAGATTCTCAGTCTGCATTTTGTACCCACTCTGCAGTCTGCAGTCTATATTTTGTATCCGGTCCGGTCTGCAGTCTGCTGTCTGCATTTTGTACTAACAGGTATCCGTGGCACCAATACAGTTTATTTTTGGTTACATTTATTCGCACAACACACATAATCTACCACAAAATACCTGTGTGTGTGAGGTAATTCGACATTTTCGTTCTTTCCCCGTTAATAATCTTCTTTCCTTTTGTAAGAATGTAGACATCACTTACAATGTTTCAAGTAATCCACCCACCCTACAAAAAAAAACTCTAACTCTTGCATGCATAGCATGCCTATGTTTTGAAATAGGTGTATGCCCTTGGCCAGACTTGAGCTCACTATTTCAGTATACTAGTCCGACACCCGTATCACTATCACTACACTTGATTCCAGGATCCAGTACCATCCAGGTATCCCAGTTACCCTGCTCACAGGGTCTAGTCATAAAATTTTTTTTTTTTTTTTTTTTTTTCCTCCGCCACAAAATGGAAAAATTGCGCAATAGTACCCCAGAGGTCATTGGGCCCTCAACACCATGACAACTAACTGTGATCCAATGAGTTCACATGCTGATCACATGCTGATCACGCGTGTTATCTTGATGATTGACGTTGTCATGCACGGACAGGGCCGGGTCACATGACGAACACGAGATTTTTGCCCAAAAAACTTTTGTCAGTTGTTTTGTATTTCAACGTATTTGGATTACGATCATCCTGGAGCATTATGGGCGCAAACGCGCAAAATACTTACAGACGCATACGCATACACAAGTCGTATTGTTCGCGGCCAATCCACACAAAAAGATTATTTATTGCGGTAATTTTGGACGGATTGAATCGCGAACGCTTGAAAGCCATGAAAGCTTGAATGCCTTGTATGTATGCCTTGTATGCTAAGTATGCCAATGTCTTAGTTGAAAAACGTTCACTTGTTGTAAAAAAAGCAAAATCTGAAATCTGAAACCAAACTGCATATACTCTATGCAATCTATTGAACAACACACTACTACCGTGAGACTGAAGAAACAAAATTCAAATGGATGCAAACTGCTTGTGAAAGAAAGACGACATGTTGGATTCACTTGATGCCAGGGAACGTAGCTACGATAACAGTGCGAATGGTATTAATTTCACGATCAGAAAGGTGAATCTTATTTTTTTTTCATTGTAGTTGTATGGATATTCTTTTTTAATAAATACATGATCCAAAACCCTGTTTTTTTTTGTGTATAATGTTATTATGTTAAGTATTGTTTACGCAATTGTCTTGTCACAGGCGACCCAAGGTCACGTCTCGAGAAAAAGCCAACGATTAATTCACGAACGCGTCACGCGTTGTGTGACTCGGTGTTAAGTTACGAGAGGAACCGTTGAAAATTTGAACACGTTATAAATAGTATAGGGAACGAAAATATGGTCGATTTACAACGATAAATATTTCGAAATATGAAGATTTTTCTCGTAAAATCAAAAAAACTTACTCATACCCTGTGTATCCGTTGTAGTTTTCTGGCGATTTGTTGCCGTTTTAAGCTTGCTTTACCATCACTATTATTCACGTCATCTACTTTTATTACGTTAAAAAAATCTGTACAACCAACTCGCGCGCAAAGTAAGAAGACTATATTGAAGGCTTGAAATTATATTACGATCGATTTTCATCAAGAAATGGGCCAGGAATTTTCCACAATAGTGCAAATAATCGTGAAGGCTGATCGCGGAAAAGCGATTGCGTGACGCTCGGTAAGCTGTAAGATGACATGTTATTATATACCAGACGTAAAAAAACTCTTCAGATTCTCAGTCTGCATTTTGTACCCACTCTGCAGTCTATATTTTGTATCCGGTCTGCAGTCTGCTGTCTGCATTTTGTACTAACAGGTATCCGTGGCACCAATACAGTTTTTTTTTGGTTACATTTATTCGCAAAAACACACATAATCTACCAAAAAATACTGTGTGTGAGGTAATTCGACATTTTCATTCTTTCCCGCGTTAATAATAATCTTCTTTCCTTTTGTAAGAATGTAGACCACTTACAATGTTTCAAGTAATCCACCCACCCTACAAAAAAAAATAACTCTTGCATGCATAGCATGCCTATGTTTTGAAAGACAGGTGTATGCCCTTGGCCAGACTTGAGCTCACTATTTCAGTATACTAGTCCGACACGCGTAGTATCACTACACTTGATGACAGGAAGAAAGAATGATTGCACATTTTGATCAAATCGAAGTTTCCTGGTCAAGTACTTTGTTCATAACAGAGGATGTAAAGACTTCCCATTTAATCCCCAGATTTCCAAGTACACTACAAGAAAACGAGTTGAAGTTGGAAATTATCCGAGAGCCTTAGCGAACTTCGCCAAAAACATACGTCCAAGAAACCTTATCTTCGTCGTGCACTTAGCGTTCAACAATCTGCCTAAAAAAAATAATTGACGTTACAATAATATTCCAGAAGACAGGATATATTTATAATAGTCACGCGCAGCCGAATTCTTCCACAGCACGTGCACCAACGTGGTGCCCTTCAAAAGTAAAGTTATCCGCAAATCACTCAGTAGACACGACAATGGACAAGAAAAAGATAAAAGACGTTCGATAGTGCTTTAGAACCCTCTATTTAGATAGCACATAACGGTTCCTTTCCGTGTTTTGACCTCCACCAGAAAAAAACAACAACAACAACACAAGCAAAAACACAAAGTTAGTAGTGTCTCTCACAACAGCTGATGATGAAGAGAAGTACAGGGACTCTCATTTCGTAATGACATTCCTCCTTCTTAACATTCAAGATGTAACAAAAATTACTTCAAAAACCAACCTTCAAGCACGTTAAAGTACTCAAAATTTATATTTTCTAATGATAAGCAGAGAGCATCCCGGCGATAATTCATTTATTCAACTACCAAACAGCTAATGAAAATTGTACATGCAGTACCAAAGAACACATCCATTTTATATAAATATAAACATATAACAAAAAGTATGGATTTGACAACAACTCCCTCTCTGTTCATCTTAATAATCTTAATTACCTTTTGTTCTCTAAACATTTTTAAAAATTGCAATAAATAATAAATTATTAATATAACTAATAATGAAATTTACATCAAACTATTATAAATCTATTAAAATACACAATAACCAAATCTAAGACAAGTTTCTGTAAACCAGATCTGCCAGCACAGAGCAGTCTATTGAAAAGTTCATGCATCAATAAGAATTCCAAGTCATTCTATTTGGAGGTTGGTTTGGCTACTGTTAACTCTTCCTCTTAATTAAGCAAACACTTCCTATGACTAACCACTTTGTAAATACAAACTTTTTCCTTGTCATGAAATGTTTTGGAAAAGAACTGCGACCAGTTTAGTCACCAGAAATTTGACATTTTTTCTGTTAGTTTTATAGTTCTCGGACATTAAAAACACAAAGCATTCCAGAGGTTTTCTGCCCTCCAGTACCAAAAACACTGATAGTTTTTGTCTGATTTACAAATCCAAACTGCGTAATAGTTATGGAAGATTCTTGATTTCATGAAAAATGAGTGATATTGTGGATAAAGGGATTTCAAGGAAATGTTTCAAACATGAAAAATAAATAAGTATTTAATAACTACAGTTAAAGTTGCCTGATTCAGCCAATAATTGCTTCTGAAACTACTCTTACTAGTATGTTTACTTTATAACAACTGATTAGGCTGTAAAAAAAAGTCATCAGTTGCCCAAAATGTTTCTACTAGTTGTTTTGATTTTTCTCTACATGTAAGTAAATTTTTTTTCTTGGCGTAAGAAGGGTTCTTTGAGAGAGAACCAACTGCTTATCACTCTCTCTGATAATACTGTAGGGGAGCTCTCAAAATAAAGAAAAATCTCTAAAAAATCAGTTTATACATTAAATATATTGGCCAGTCAGTTGTGACTATTAGAAGATTTCTTTAAATAACAAATCCGCCCTGTTTCATAAAACAATTTATGAGCTTAATACTTCACTGAAAATTGCTTGCTCAATAAATTAGTAAGAGTAGCTAGTTAATCCCTGACAGAAATAAAAGGAATGCTTTACACAGTAAGCTAGCACATACAGAGGATAATTTTCATCACATTCACACAAGTTTTTAATCAAAACATGTAAATGGGTGCATAGAAAAGAGCTCTGAGTAGCTTGTGATAGACAGCTAGATTCTCCTTCCAAAATAGCATGTATTCCATTGTGAAACAAAGGGAGAAGTAGCAGTTACATCACAACTCACTCAAAGCTTTATTCAATGCATTCCCCTTCAGTTTTGTTAGCAAAAGTTAAGACTTGCATTTATCCAAACCTCAGATACACTTTAAAATCAATATGCACTACATTGGTCTGCAACCTTGATGCAACATTTTAAAATGTTCCAAGTACACATATAAAAGACAGGCATAAAGAAATTAGAGACCCATCATTCGATACTCATTGTGCCTCTATGCTAGACCCCAAACAAACATATCAGTCTGATTCAAAACAGATGTTTGCACTGTGTCCATATTCTGTATTTACAAGTATAAGAAGGAAGAAATTTTTGGTCATCTCATGACCCAAGTATAAATGTGTCCTTAACAAATAATTATGCTCTTACGCTCATATGTGTAAACAACCCGAGTGCTGTTCTATTTTAAGTGATTATGAAAGAACACATCACTGCTCCAGCCTCTATCAACTGTCAGCCATTACTGTTGGCTGACAGATAACCCACAGGTTACAAATGGCCATCAACAAAAGTTTTAAATGGATTTTAAAGCAATATACCTGCCAATTAACCTCCAAAATAATACTTTGACTTGGTTTTTATGCATGCTTTTGATGTTGATCTTACTCTGCATACACTGAACACTATTAAATGACTTAATACCCATACGATTCAACAAAAACATTTTGGCACAATCTCTTGAACAATGAAGTATGTCCAATGAGCCTAATTGGCCAACGTCTGTCAGGTGGACTGTTGGCCAATTGTTGATTGTGAGTTGACTGACAAGTTTTTTTCAGGGAGTTGTTCTTCACAATTACCCTATTTTCTTTGTTTAATTGATAAAACACACACTTAGGACCCTGGGAGTAGGTTTATGTACGATCATAATATATCAGTTGCTTGCTACCATGCAGAAACCACACCAAAACAGAGAGCATAAGGAGTACAATCTGTGGGAAGTGCATGGGAGAGCCGCCAGAAATTGGTAGCTGGGAATGTTCAAAGTCTTCTGAAAGAAACAGTTTAACAAGAAGACAGTCATACTGATATAATCTTGTAAATAAAATAAAAAGATGGTAAGTTTTGGACTTGGTAAAGAAATAGAGAAAGATTTTTTTTTTTGTCTTGTCATGAGCATGGAACAAGGAAAAGATTACGAGTTAATTCCCATAAGCAATCAAACCTCAGACCTTTGGGTTCCATGCTCTGATGCTCTACCACTGAGTCACAGAGACTATGATGAGCATGGCCCATTACAAAGTTCTACACCTTTACATCAGTATACATATTCTACATACTGTTATCCATACATTTCCCAAGGTGCTGATAAGGAGAACTTGATTAACAATCAAGAGCTACTTTAGTCAGTGATCATTGCCTCTATTCTTGTGACTTTAATGTGTGATTTTTTGGGCTGATATTGTTTGGAGAAATCAGATGTTAGTCCCTCTTAAAGCTCAAAAGGTATATGGCTTTCATTATATGTAGGTTCCCTTGCCATAATCTTTGTTTTTTGTTTGTTTGCTTTCTCTATCAGTTGTTGTCAATTGTAGTAATGTCACATATAATGGCAATTAACCCTTTACACCCTAACATCAGTATGTATATTCTCCATATTCTCCATACATTTCCTAAGATGCTGACGAAGAGATTTGTTTAAAAATCAAGAGCCTCTTCCTTTATTCTTGAGACCTAATGTGTGATTCAGGGGTGATTCTGTAAGGAGTAATTTGATGCTAGTCACTCTCTGGGGTCAAAGATTAAAAAAAAAAATATATATATATATATATATAATATAATATATGTAACATTTTAACTCTGACCCCTGAGAGTGACCAGCATCAAATTACTCCTTACAGAATCACCCCTGATATACACCATATAGGGTCAAAAGTATAGACTTACCAAGATCTATAATCACTTCATTTGAAGGGGGTCCTAAGCCTGCCTTGTTCTGGGCCCTGACTCTAGCATTGTACTTTCCATTTGGAAGTCTCAGGCCGCCATATTCAGTACTTGTAGTTTCGGCTTTGTTCGGTGACTTCCACGAGAGACCTTTAGCCACATATTGAATAACATAACGCTTGATTTCTGTGCCACCATCTGTTGATGGGGGATCCCATTTCAGTTGGATATAAATTGCTGCTTCATCAAATACTGTTTGTGTTTTAAGATTTCTTGGTGGTGATGGTGGAGCTGTAAAAAAGTATCCTTACAATTTAGTTGAGAATTAGAGAGATTTCCACTCTGATATCAACTGACAACAGCAAACTAATTTAAGACTCCCAGCTAACATCCATTGAACAACCTAGAAGCAACTCAAAAGCTAGACATTTGGCAAAATGGAATCTATTTGTTAACCCTTTACAGTCCCTATCATCATTATGCATTTTCTCTCTACTGTTCTCTATACATTTCCTAAGGTGCTGACTAAGAGAATTTGTTTAACAATCAAGAGTTTCTTTAGTTGGTGATCATTTCCTTCATTCTCATGACCTCAATATGTGATTCTGGGATGATATTGTAAGGAGAAATTAGATGCTGGTCACTTCAGGGGTTACAGGATTAATGTTTATCGTATGATAAAAAGCAAAATGATGTTAATGGTGACCCCATTAGATCAGAATTTAGACCCAATAAAAATGCATTTTAAACCTTTACACTGTAACATCAGTATGCATATTATCCATACTTCTCCCTAGACATTTCCTAGGTTCTGACAAGGAGAATTTGTTCAACAATCAAGATATTTTTTAGTCAGTGTTCTTCTCTCTTACTCTCATGACCTTAATGTTTGAGTTAAGGGTGATTTGAGAGGAAAAATTAGATGTTAGTTACTATTAGGTGTTAAATGGTTAATAATTCAGGTTATCATAGGAGGGGAATTCTCCTTATCATATAATTATTATGGTATCAAGCAAAGAAAGGGAAAAATCAATACCAAGGTATTGTTTAATTTAAACACAAAACTTTCACAACTAAAATTCAATAAATGTAGGGTAGACAGATGGGAGAATGATACAAAGGTCTTGTGTGACAGGTTAATAACACATACTAAGCTTTTGACTTGACTGCCATGGTATTTTACAGTGTGCTTGTTCTCGGCTTGGCCTTGCAGTGTCTCAAACTCAACATCCTTTTTGGTAACTATTTGTATGGCGCTCTTGCTAGCTGTGTCATCATGCCATCCCTTGGGTACTGTTTTGTGAGGATATGCATCCATGAGAACATTGCTGTATCGCCCTCCAGAATCTTCACTGCACAAACTACTGATATCTTGTGGTTCAACCAAGACTCTTTACTGACATCAGAGGCAGACTTATCTATCACGAGATCTAGAAAATGGCAAAAATAACGCATGAATGATTGTCACAATCAGAGACTAAAAGGACCAGCAACTAGCTTCCCTATTTTGTACATATGCGTTGTTAGATATGTATTTCATTGTTAAGGAAATAAGTTTGTCGTTGCTGATTGTACACAACAGTAGGTTAGTGATCTCCCATAATTTGAACACAACAGGAAATATGAACTTGCAAGCCAGTAGAGCGATCCTTTTTCCTGTCAAATTTTAAATAATTTCAAGCAATTTAGATAATAAAAAGGTACAGCAGCCAGTAAATGTTGCCATTTACTGTCTGAAAAGGAGAACACTGCTAAGTTCCTAGTTTTTACCTCCACTATCAAACGTAATTATATGTCATGACAGAGTTGTTTAGAGATTGCAAGGAGAAACAATCTTTCAAAGATAGAGTCATTTTATCAACTAAGCTGGTGTAAACTGGCCACCATAGAGAGCTTCTCAAACAGCCTGTCACCCTTTTAACCTCCCAGGAGTGCCCAAGACAGAATTTCTCCTAACAAAATTGATACAATATTCAGCAGACAAGTGATGAGAATAGAGAAAATATCAATTGGGGGATTACAAGGTTGATCTAATACCTAATTCTCCAAGCTAAAAGCACAAGAATTGCATGGTAGACAGTAAAGAGAATTACCAATGAGATATTGAGAGTGAAAGAAGACCTTGAATCTTAAACAGTGAACATCAGTAGGTTTATCTTTGTCTCTAAACCCTTCGCAGCCTAATACCAGTATTGATATTTTCCTTGCTGTACTCCATACATTTCATTTAGAATTGACCAGGAGAATTTGTTTAACATTCAGAGCACACTTTAACAATCATTCTTTCTATTGTCATGACCTTAATGTTTGATTCACTGGTGAGACTACATTGAGAAATTCAATGCCAGTCACTTTAAATTAGCAGTTAAAAAAGTAAAAACATGATAGGTCGTATAAAATCTTTATAATAGTCTTTTGAGTGGCAGAGACAAAAATCTCTTGAGGACCTGTTCTGCAGCATACTCTGAGGTCTCCATTGTGGTTTTTAGCTGTTAAAAAGTTAAAAAAGAGAGTGCTCACTTATAGGTAAAAAAAAAAATTAAAAAAAAAGAAAACATTTCTGAACAAGCTGAAAATCAACATATCATTTTACATTTATCACAAGTAAAAAAATTCAAACTTGTTAGAGAAACAAGATTTCACTATTTTGCAAAGTTAATAATTATCATATCGATAGTTTTACAACTAAATTGAAAAAATCATTCACTATGAAGCCTTAAGGAGTATTGCATTTTAAGTCATTGAATAGACATATGCTGTAAATGTCAGTGCCTCATTACAAAAGAAGAGATACCAGAGGCATATGTTTTCATTGATTAATGCTTTACACATCAACATCAGTATGCATATTCTCCATACAGTTCTCTATATATTTCCTAAGGTGTTGACAAGGAGAATTTGTTTAACAATCAAGAGCCTCTTCAGTTGGTGATCATTTCTGATATTCTCTTGATCTTAATGGGTGATTCAGGAGAAATATTGTAAAGAGAACTGGTGTTAGTCACTCGCAGGGGTTTAAAGGTTAAAATGTATTTCATAATTCTCAGAAAGGTGTCAGGGTCTAGATGACTCAATATTTTATACCTGCAGCCATATTCACTCATCTGAAAATGAAAATCTAATGGTTTTTAATCATTAATGAAGACTTGACAGCTGACTAAAAGCAAAATTTCATAATTTCCACACCAAATGCAATTTTTAGCACTTTAAAAATTCTTCCACATCACTCACTGTACCCATTTCACATTACATACCATAAGAAAATTTATCTTCTTAACATATCATCATTTAGTTAATTTTATTATCAAACATTTTTCATTAAATGTCTTCTTGAGGATCATAACAACTATTTTAAGCAAACACTCCTAAAATGGAAAAAAATCCTTTATACACTAAATTAAATCATAACCACTGGAATGAAATATATTCTTTCCAGCAGTGTAATCTAATAAAAGTTTTGCATGAGGATTTTTCTAAAGTTTTTCAAAATAATCAAGATTTTATAATAGCCCAACAAGGTGCAGAAATTTATATTTTTGCACTTAAAAGCAAGAAAAAAATTCCACCTGATATATAGACAATCATGTAACATTCTACTCTATACATTCCCTGATTCCACATCACATATATTTATTGCCTAATCAACTTGGCAAAAGAGAAGTTACACGTAATTTTTCATAGATGCTAGAATTTTCATTATTATTGTATGGTATTTTGGCTATTACCATTCTCAAAAATTCCTTTCCACTCAAAACAACAATCTTTATTCAAGACTTTTTCTTCCAATGATTATTACCTACCATAAATCGTTTCCCCTAAAATGGGTTCAAAGAGATAGAACAAGAGAGCAGCACTTTGACCACAATTGAGAACAAAATTACATATAACTTGTATAAATATTCATCACAAATTATGATTATACTGACAATCCTTAAGTTTCACACTGAACTTATAAATTTCAATTTTGGGTTTTTTGTAAACAAGATGGTCGTAATTTTTTCCTTTCTTCAACAGAAATCGAAGCTAAGCTATCATCCCTATTTCTAAAAAGTGGATATTACAAATTACAAAAAAATGTGTATTGAAGGTGCAAAATTATAATTTCATGACTAAGTCAATTTGTGGGTTTTGAACACCTGCCTTCAGAAAATAAAAGAAACACATTACAAATACGAGGAATATGCAGATAAAGTGAGATAGCTGACTACCACGATAACAGAACTCATATTGCCAAGAAAAGTTGGCCAGAGGGCAGATTCTCCTCTAAGTGTCAAATCGGATGAAACATCAAATTGAATTCTTTCCATGCCACGATTCACCAAAGAAAAGAGAAAAAGCAATCAAAACAACATTTTAGAGAGAAACGTTTTCACAGTTGGGTCTCAGTATGGAAGACACCGCAAACAACAAGAAAGTGATCCTTATCTGGATGTATCACAAATAAAACACGATGTTGACAGTTCGCGGTCAAAATTTGTTCGAAGAAAAACTTTGACGCGCGGGGAAATGCAAACTCAGAACTAGAGGCGTTTCACGAAGGTCAGAAATGAACAACTGCTTCCCATTCTCATGTTGATTTTGTATTAGAACGCACTAGAATGTCAGAACAAACTGAAAGCCACGCAAACATGAAAAAATTTCCCTAATAAAATTCCTTGATGAACAAACGCTCAGAGCCTGTCCAAACTGATGCATTTTCAAAATATTTATCCACGTATCAACAGGATAGTCGATTACGTGCTAGATTCCAAACAAATAACAATTTTCTTGTTCTATGCAATTAACAACTTGCTAATTCGAACGCGATATCACGTCTTACTATTTTTATCACGCCATGGATTTCCCTTCCTTTCCGAGAGCACGCCAATGAGTACAAAGGGATAAACAAAACATTATGGTGCTAAATGATAAACATCCCACTATTTTCAGACTTTATTTTGACCAACTAGCTTTCGAACGTTGTTGATCTTAAATGTTTCTTTCTTTTTAGCCTTTTCCAGAAGGCACTAACTAATAAGCAAGCTTGATCTCCATTAGAATAATAAATGACATCATTCATATCTCGAGAGTCGCGCCGCTACATTATAACTATTATCGCCCTGCACAATATTTGGTTTCTTTTAACAAAGAAACGAGTTAAATCCAAAAATATTTACCATATTCAAAAAAGAGATTCGCACCATCATTAATGCAAAATAAATTTACACATCTTTGCAACTGTTTTGAAGATCTTCCAAGACTACCTCTGGAACACTGATCAAAACAAATTCAAATTACGCGCGCGTAAATTTAAGAATCAGTGTATTGAAAAAATTATTTGCATACTACTCACCGACAACGGACAGTTTGACTTCGTCACTTTCGGTTTTTCCATGAATTCCATATCTTATTTGACAAAAGAAAGTCCTAGAGTCTTCCATTTCAAGATTCCTAATCTTAAAACTCGCTCGCTTGCCAGGGACGATCTCAACTCTGTCTCGAACCCATTCAACATCTTTGTGTAGGTTGTTCTGTTTAGTTCCGTTGTCGGTCTTAACCAGAATGGCTACATTTTTATTTTTAATTGTAACAACTCCGAATTGGATCTCTTGAACGTCTTCCTTAACATATTCCCAATCAAACTGCACATCCTCTCCGACAAATACCTCCTTATCTTTCGGTTTCGTAGAAAAGGTACCTGTGTCTTGACTCGTCGCATACGCTAGTTAATAACCAAAAGTAAAAACAAAGCAAATTCAGTCACAATCCTTCGAAGTTCTGACCGATAATTCATCGATTGACTTACCAAATAACGTAACAAACAGGCCAATTGCCTTGATTTGAGAGCAGACAAAGAAATTCATTGCACGACTTCCCCATGCACAGCACGCTTTGAACAACACACGTTAACGGCCAACGGTCAAGCAAATTTCGCTGTGCTTTTTACTCTCAAAATGAATACCAAAGAGCACGCTAATTTCGAAGCACAAAGATGAGTTTGTTATAGACAGATGCACGAAAAGGCAGATTCCAAAACATGGTCATCAGATAATGTCGATCACACTTCCTTCATGAGAGATTTCTGTTTGTCTTCTTCAAACATATGACTCGTGGCTTGCTATTTATATAGCGCAGATCACGTGGTTTTTCAACCGCAATTGCGACGCGTTTTTCTGCGTCCTGAGGTAGGAGACATTCGATATTCCTTTTCGAACGCACCGCAATCCTAGTGAGTTTGCCCTTTGGAAAATGCCGATCGAAGCAAAAGACAAAGAAAGAAGATTAATTTAAGAACATAATATCATTCTCTTTCTAGAGAACGCTAGGCTTCATTTTAAGTAATATCAACAAAGGGAACAAAATACTTCAGTTTATCAAGGAAAAAGTCACATTCTTAAAACAGCGTTAAGTCTTAAACCTCTTTAAGAGGTGCGAATAGGGTTTACCACAATATGAACTTCTGAATTTTTAAGAGAAAATGAAGGTTTTGAATTAATTTTCGGCAGGCAAACAGGATTTGTGTGTTAATATTCATATCCTTCCAAAAAAAATGTCTATAATGTTATAGCTTGGGCGTAACACAAGCAAATACCGCTTAATGAATAGTCACTAAGTTTTATTATGACAGTGTTTTTGTTCCTTTGAAACCATATAGTTTATGTTTAGAAGAGGTTTTAGCTCAAGAAAAAAGAAAGATTTTTATTCACAAGAGATTATATTTGTGGGGTGGCCTTTGAAGAACATGTTTGCATGCACTAAGTTTTCACTAAGAACATTTTACAATTATTGTAAGCTCTGTGAGTGATCAAGGTCTCGATATCCATTAATTTCAACGTTGTGTTATCCGATTTATCATATCACGCAAGTAATAATTCAAACACAAGTTGGGATGAAATTCAGGAAACGTGATGCATGCAGTCTAAAAATTCCAAACTCCAAATAATTTGTGAAGTCAAAGAAACTATGTTGGATTGTGAGGAATTCGTGGCCTTTTTCCTAAAAGGTAATCGTGTGCAGTGTTTATTGGCTAGAATATCTCCGATTATAAAACAAATAGTCATTATTTTAGTTTATTAAGATTAAATTATACATTCTACTGGCTTGGATTAAATAAAAAGAGTTAGTCGCCGATATGTCTATCTTTTCTTGCAGTGATATGTCATGAAAAAGCCATTTGCGCAAACGATTCTGAAAGAATATTGAACTTAATATTCTAGGCAAAATAAACATGCGGAAAAGCCATAACAATCTGTGTGTCTCATTGTATAAAAAGCGAAGTAAGAATAAACATATTTATGGAATTGTAACTGAATTGTTTGACCAATTCACTCCGGCGGCTGGTATAAAATATGCTTAAAAAGCTTACGTCGCAAAGATTCAGAGACACAAGAACAGTATGACAGCTTTCCAACTAGCAAAAAACGTCTGAAAACGAACAAGATGACTTGCTTTATCAAGGAAAAAGTATATTTGTCTCCAACTGATTTCTTTGTCAGATGTCAGAGGAGGGCTTCCCTATCCTAAGATCTTTTTGATTGATTTGCTGGTAAAGTTTCACACTGAGAAAAACCGTTTGTAGTCTGCTTACCAATAAGTACTTCCCATGTATATGGCTTGACTCAGTCAGTGATGCGGGCATAAGCTTGTCACAATTTTTTGACGTACGTTTTGCAGTAGAACAATTGGAGCCTTCCTTATCTGACAATAACCTCTCCAACAAAACTACGGTTTCCGAAACGAAACCAATCATGATTGCTCGCTTACTGCACAGTTGTTTTATGAAAAAACGCAAGCAATTTCGTTTGAAAACATAAAACTGCTGATATAAGACATATGCCACCCGTAGTTACTTACGATATCAAATAACGTGTGCATCTTTGGCAGAAAAGCAGGAACGGGCAGAAATTATTGTGTGAGATCAAATGAAAGATGAGGAAATTGGTTGACGAAAATGCAGCGTTTTTTTCAGATTTACAGAGTGAAAGTATTGATCCATGCAGCCATTTACATCAGCAAAATTTTTACACCTTAGATTTTTAGATATCTCATCTCATCATGATAACCCATGCTATAATGAACAATTTCAAACGCCTGGGTTGCGATTGAGTATTAACGATTCTTATGTCAAACATATCTGAATCACCTCAAGAACTAGCTTGCCTACAGACTTATTGCATTGAAGAAAGGATCAAGAATCTATTGAGCTTGTTCTCGAGTTTGACTCCTCTTGCTTCTTTTCTCATCAGTGACTGACTGAAATCAAGACTTATCGTGTACCCTATGATTTCTGTTCTGATCCGTCTATGAAGTGGAGCTAAACGCAAAGTTTTGCGGCTATTCTGTAAGAGGAAGGAGCTAAACAAAGATTCAAAGGTTATGGGAATGAAAAATAGTTTGGAGATTTTTGCTGACGGGTTTTGGACAGAGTTCATTTCATCGGCTATTCAATTTCGTGGTCAATTTATTAAATTCTTCCTTATAAAGTCAATTATGGAAAAATCTTATCAGTTTTAAGAAAGAGAGTACCTCTGAATAACGTTTCTTTGCGGAATAAAATCAACTGAAAGGGAAAAATCTAAGGACGTGTATGAAAAGATAAAAACTGAAAAGAAAAAACTTTATGAATGATATACATGTTTCATTTTCGAACAGGTGAGAGAGCATTTGCATCGTAGCAGCGCGCGGGGATTCTAAATCAAAGTGCGGGTTATTGCGAAATTGTTTTAAAATAAATAATTTGACCAATTTTGTCGGTAAACACATATTGCGGAACTACAGCTTTTTAGGAGTTTGTCTTAAATTGTTGTTAATATAAATAAAATTGCCAATTTAGTCTAAATTCAAATCAATTTTATTAACTTTGAAATTTCAACCCTTTCCAAAGGCCGAAGAAAACCCACGGTGATTTTTTAGTGGTTGCTGCGATAATCTCTTGCTAATCCCTTTTATCTCGTTATTAGCGCATATGCTCATTCAGATTTCCCACGATAGTACACGCGCACAGGTGTATGGAGCCAGAGGAACAAATTCTCGACTGGTAGAAAACCGCTAGTACGTTGAAAAAGATCTGCTCAGCGATAAAATTAATCTATTGCGGTTGTGGAGGGATATTTCAGGATCAACCATGCTTTAGCTTCCGGAGATAGCAGATATTATTCCGCAGTTAAAAATGGAAATTTGGCCAGCTGTAAAAGATTTTCGAATCCTTATGTTCTAGTTTGCCTCAAGCTTCGTTCACTCATCTTCCTTTCATTTTTTGGTTATTCATTCAATTTTTTTCCCCTGTTACACTGGATTCACATCCTTGAAAGATGCTGTGACCTTACGCGCACCGTGTCAAAATCGAACAATTAACCCACCCCTTCCCCCTGTCTATCCTTAGGGGTACAAATGGGAACAAACTATGGTTAGAGAAATCTAACCTAATACACGGGGTAACCTTCATGCAATGGAATAGCATCGTCTGCAGCGCAGCGTCTGTCTCGAGGGATGCTCGGCCCATAACCTGATCTTACTAAACACACACCCTAGGGAGTGGGGTGCGTATTACGGCCAAAGTACTGTATGGGTGGGATGTTCTGACCCGAGCTGCCTGACCCTACCCTTTTGAAAACCATTTTGTATTCCTGTTATACTCCTGTTATAAGCATAGAATGAAAACGCCACATGCATCCTTTCCCTACTCTAAAGGAAGGCAAAATGACGGTTAAACCACTGTAGGTCATCTCTAACTTCTTTCAAACTTACATTAACGGGCTGTTAGGCCTTTAAAGAAAAGCTAATGATAAATTTGGGCACCCCCCGCCCCTTTCTGCACCACACCCAAACGCTGTAAATTTCTACGCTCTTGTTACACACCTCTGGATTGAGAAATGTTCCCCTTGTCCAATTTGGAGAGAGAATCATCCCTACCTAATCAAGAGAAGACCTGATAATTATATTCTCTTGATATTATTCATCTAGGAAATCCTTCCCACTTCCACCGGCTACTCATACCCACTAGTGCCAAGATATTTGCACTCTATGGCCAACTCAGTATATTCCAAATACATCTTACACCATAAATGATAAAGTTGTGATTTTTGTAAATCCAGAATTTGTACATAATAAAACAATGGATAGCAATGAAAGAGCGCTCTCCATGGCTACTCCCAATTTCCGAATATCCTTTGCTATTCATCTCCAAGAGACTCTCGCGAGATGCGCACCCGTAAATCTTGTAATCGTTGCAGGAATAAACGATTAGTTTGAAATCATGTTTTTGGTGTTGTATTGTCTCACTATTTTATGGTATATTAAAAAAAACTATTCACCTCAATGAAGGTGGCTAGCGGCAGTGAATATTTACCTCGTCGCCTCGCGCCTCGGTAAATATACATCATTAGCCACCCCCACTTTGGTTGGCGGATGGGATAACGGGTCACGTGATTTTCTAATGAGTCCATGCAAGAAATATTGGAGTACAAGAGAATATAAACAGTGTATAATCTCTTGTGGGGACATCAATCATAATTACAGCCATTAAACCATTTTTAAAATTTCTACACTTGTCCAGTATCTAAAAGAGACATCTTTAAGGGTGGAATCGTTTGAGGATGCCGTGGACCTGTGATTTTGTCCAAATCCAATGGAAAATTTGTATAATTTGTTGTGAAAAGATGGAGCGACTTATGCAACAACCAAAGATGCCGAAACGTGCTTTCCTCGTAGAGTGATATGGCAAAGGGAACTTCACCATTCATGGTTTATGGCATCTGCTATCAGATCTATTTACACTTAACCCTTTACACCCCAACACTAATATCCAAATTCTCCACACTCTTCTATGCATTTCCTTTGGTGCTGACAAGGAGAATCTTTTTTTAGGTTGGTGACCATTTCCCTTATTCTCATGATCTTCATAAATAATTCAGCAGTATTATTGTGAGGAGAAATTACATGCTGGTCACTCTCAGGGTTAAACAGGTCAATGTCCCGTGACTGAAGTGATGTCACGACACGAGAATCATGTGAGGCGTATCCCGGTGTTTTGAGCAAATCCTCATCACCGCCATCATTACATTTCTCTGGCAAAGTTGCTATGGCTGTCTTTTCTAAACCTTTCTTTTCTGTTCGACTGAGGTGATGTATATTAAACAGACAGAACACCAAGGAGTACTAGCCGAACAAGTTGTCTGATCTTACGGGTGTTGTCCCAGAAAGGACTGTTGTCAACGTCATGGACAACAGCTAATGTTTCGATAACTTGTTCGGAAGTCATTAACATCAGAGTAGAGCGCAAAGTTGTCTATGAGTGAAATGTTTACACAAAACCATACACTAGACCTCCAATAGCATAACAACCGCGTGGTTTTTATTCAGGTGTTATGGGTATTAATTTTTCTCGATCGAAAGCCACAATCAACCCACTACGCTTGGATTTACGGCAACTTTGACCAGTCTATCTGTACACCATTCGTGCAAGAAGATGAAGGAAAACAAACAGAAGGCAAGAATAGGAATGAGTTGTCGAGAACTAACAAGGGACGACACCAGCTCATTACAAGCGTCAAGCTGCCGGAAAAGCTCATAATTAGAGGTTAAACTCTTTAGTTAAAAGCTCTGTGGCTGAACTATCAACAGGGTTTCAACTGAAACTTTTTCCATTACGGCTTCTGATGGTGTAACAGGAAGTTGTGCTCGGATAGGAAGTTGTGAGACGAAACATAAACACGGGAGCACCGTCTCAGGCTAAACTGCAGACGGTGGTAAGAAGTCTTAGGTGGCGGTCGACTGCTGGTAAACGGCTTTTAATGAAACTCCTGCTATCGACACAGAAATCTTCGGTGAATGCGAGCGAGAAAAATGGTATCGACAAGATAAAAGCTTCGAGGATAAACTGAGAACATTGCGGGGTACGTGGATGAAGATCAACCTTTTATTTGTTCGGACACATTTTAATTAACTGAGAAGTTTTTTCCAATAGTTCTTGCTGCAGAAAATAAAATCTGAGCATTCATCTCCATCAGACGGACACGTAGAAATCAACGTATGTTCAGTGTTGAAATTCCTTAAAACGGTAAGTTCTTTAAAAATGATCAGCTTGACGGATTATGACTTTGTAACGAGCTTGAGAGATTGAAAGGGGAAGGGTTGGGTGGGGCTGGGGGTCGGGGTGGGGCTGGAATGGATGAGAAAACTTTCCCAAGTTCACGTGGTTGTCGGTGTGACATTTACACCGGTGCTTTATGAGTAGTTTTCAAACATGTCCACAATACCACTAACAGTAAACTCTGTACTCGGATAAAAGAGGTGCGTATTAGAAACGACCAAACCACTTGGTACAAGGCACCATTTTTTCTAAGTGAGATTTTAGTTCATGATATGATTCAAATTTTGATATTGGTACCGATGTTTCCGGATAAGGGACTGCATTTGACTAGCGTTGGAGACAATTTTTGGTAGCTTTCTAACTACGCGAACAACATGTGGCTCAAAAGAGCAGGTTGCTCTCGGATTGGTTATACGTAAAGCATAGATCTGTTGTAACAGAAAAAAAAAGACACTTGGCAAAGATGAAGTCATCCTCAGTGAAAAATCAAGTAAAATGTGAAATATGTAATGACTGCATGATTTTCGGGCAACCAATTTCAAGAAGTCGTAAACGTGAATTTGGCTTTGATTCATACAACGGGTTCTACTGAAGAAGAGGCACCGAAGAGTTACTCGATCGACCCTGTAAGACAGCTAATATGGAAGGCAGAATAAAGATGTAGTAGAGAAAGTAAAACAGGGGTTGAAAAGCAGGTAATGGAAGCTGCTATGGTATCCTGTGGGGGGTGGGACCCAGGAAAATTCATTTTAACCGTACATTGTATAAAGGGGGGTGAGCCGCTGAGGCCACGCTCTTTCAATTCCCAACTCAACACCCCCCGGATTCAGCATTCCTGATGCTAATGACTGAGATCTTAGGACGTTGAGAGCTAGGAGCCAAAGCCACCGCAAAAAAGGAGTAAAGGCCAGTAAAAAACGACCCAGTTTAGTTTTAAGGCTGCTTAACTGAAATTGGGTTCTGAATTGACAATAACAAGGCCAGAACACAACACCAAAAATTATGTTCCCTACTCTATGTGAGAAGTGCATGGGTTCTTTGAACGTCGGCTGCTAACTAGTACAGAGAAGATGCAGGAGACTGGGCCTTTAGTTTATCGTCCTTGTCCGAGAAGACTAAATCGTCTAACCATTTGCGGATGTCGTAGCAAAGACGGCACATCTCCTCAGTTATTTAAGGACCTGAGTTTTGGACCGGTCTGGGCTTGTATCTCCGACATCACGCACGGCAGTCCGGCATGTACAACATGGGATAACCAAGGGCGGTTAAATTGACATTTCCCAAAGCCTCGACTATGAGCCTCCAACTCTGTTCCATTATTTTTTCTCTTGGCGATACTTAACTCATGCAAAAAAGAAAATTGCAAAAGAAAATTTACAGTATAAAATAGTTATTAATTGCAGATACTACCTTAGAGCAGGCGCTAGGTGAAGTAATAGCAGAAGGCATACCGATGAACAAAAGCTTAATGGTGTAGAGATAAATTCTATGCCAAAAATTGTGAAAATCCGATTAGCCAACTGGTCAGTGATCTGTCATGATCGTTGCACAAATTCATGTCGGAACAGATGAAAAGTGTTAAGTAAAACGTTAATAAGATAAGTGGTCTGGCGAAGTGGCTTAAGCTTTACTAATAAGTACGTTATCATAGAAAAGATTATCATTGCACTGTAAATGAAAAGTTCATGACAGATTTGCCCACACTCTAAACCTAAAACAATCAAGTGATTTTCTGGCCTCGATGCTGCACATGCAAACTTGCGTGAGACTAAAAGATCATCTCGTCTTTGGGGCAAAATAGGGTAATATGTGTACACTTGAAAAGTTTTTAGTTCACTTGGAACTGAAGTGAACTTGAGAAGTTTATTGCATACCAGCAGCGACTCTGGGTCTGTTTAAAAATGATCAGAATCTAACAAAGGTTTTAAGTTGATCGGCTTAGATACGAAAACCTCCGCTGAGACGGTAGCGTATTATGAAATTTTTGATACCTTAAGTTGCGATCAAATGTACTGGTTTGACCGGATGGGGCGCTTTTCAAGGTAAAATTTTATAAGCGGTTTCCGGCTTGCATTTCGTTGGTATGTTTATATATATTTGAGTCGTTTTTAGCATCATTATAAAAAGGGAAAAGGGACCGGAAAGAGGCTGAGAAACACGAAGAAAAGATGCCTGCATTTTCGTGCAAATCAAATCTGGAGATGAAACAATTACATGTAATCGGCGAATCTTTTAAGATAAAAGATTAAGCCAGACACTGCAACTGTCATTGTCATTGTGCGAAATAGATTGATCAATTTTTTTTGTACATCATGAAAGTGTATATATTATACTTATTTTCTTTTCAAAGATAAAAGATGGAATGGAACCGTCCAAATTTCTTTTTCTATTTTTTTCCCAATTTTTCCATGATTTTACTTCTTGTTAGCGTCTGGGTAGCACTGAAAAGAGACGTGTGTCAAGCAATAATAAATAACAAGAAATCATATATCCCGTTTTATTATACAACATTATGTTATTTGTTTACGAGTGCGAATTGTGTCGTCCCGATTCCATTGTGACAAATCAGAAACGCCCGCCCGCCGATTATGCATTAGCCAGCGGTTTGACGGACGCCGACATGAAATTCTCTGTTTATCAGAGGCCTAACAGTTCCCACACAGTCATTTGAAGAATCTTCTGTGTGGGTTTAACCCTGAAGTTGAACTTTTATAATGATTTGTATTATTCTGTTTTGTTATTGGAGTTTCTTTAAACTAAACCTCAAATTTCGCTCACCGTGGGTGATTAATAAATGGGAAGTTGGAACTCTTAGCACGAATCCTTGATAACTCTGCATGAGAGTAATAAAACAGTTGAGAGCGTAATTTGGTGTCAGATTACGCGGGAAGTAGAGAATAAATCTGAAAACAACGCACTTCAGTTTTAATCAAAACATTTTTCGACGCCCTTCCGACGAAAAGTGACATTAAAATATTTTACATAGTTCGTTCATGTGTTGTTTGACGCGGATTCGCATTGATTTTTTTTCGTTTTTGCGATCCTTTATCAATTATACAGTACCCTTATATAAACATTACCGCGGAGGTAAGTAGTTATTTTCCCAAATATTAAACCGTAATGGTTTTATACATCAGGAAAAACATGATAAAAGATGATATTAGTACGTTTAGGAAATTATCAGCCTGAGTAATGTTTGTTTTGCACTTAATTCCAAAAACAGACTATTAACTGAGTTAAAAGCTGTCCTGCGGGTCAATTTAGGTACAAAGTGCTTCGAATTTTACCAAAAGGTTTAATTATGTTATGGATGAAGCAATTCTTACGAACAATCACCTAAAGAAATTGTTCTTCTAAAATGAATGATTTTGATTGGTTCGCATTTGGCGGTCATGCTGATTTCAACCACTCAGAAGTGACAAGTGATACCACCCACGTGATCAAAGTGTCATCGAAGGAATGTAATTGATAATGCAGCCATAATTTTACGGTACACAAGCCTGAATTGGTGATGCGCAAAAAATATGCAAAAGCTGAAGCGTTAATTGGAGTGAGAAGTAATACGACTCTTTCATCGAGCGTGTTTATGATTTTAAGAACGATATGTTAGTTTTGGAGGTTGTTGTCATTTCTGGGTAGTCGGTAACAAGACGTTTAGAGCTAATAGCAATGTTGCTCTGTAAACTTTCGTGGTTGTCTGGTGTAGTCATAATCTTTATAGGTCAGTTCCACCACTACTGGTCAAGTTCTTCGAACTTGTTTAAGTTTGCAAATATTTTTGTCTTGCACAGATTTCTTGAGCCCTCTGTGAGTTTGATCCTAACTGTTTCATTATTCTGTTTGATCTGTAGGTGTCTCGGTTAGGGCACAGAAGCTAACCGCAGTGAGAGATAAAGTTAGCGTAAATGTTCGGCAAGATGTCTCTCTGAACTGGACCTTGGAAATAAAACCTGGAGAGAAACCTTTAATATTATGTGGAACAAGCACAAGCGGTTTGGAAGACTCGACCCCTACATTGAAAGACGTACTTTTTGTTAAAGGCAAATTTCAGGACAAACCTCAGCCATCAGATGAGATGCCTTCCAAATTTTCCGGCAGAGTCCACATGATTTGGCAGAGCCAAACTATTTCGCTCACGATCAAGCGGGTTGATCTATCAGACGAGGGCTTTTACATGTGCGAAGTCAGTACGTTATTTGTCACCGCCAGAGAAAAAATATCCTTGGAAGTGATAGGTAAGTGTGATGTTTTTGTGTTTTTTTTTTTGTACTCTCTCCATCTTCGGCTTAGCTTTTAGCCGCGCGGTTGATTAGAATACAGTTCAAACAGGCGATGAGACCCGTTCAACAATGACAGCGAGATGTAAGTATTATAAAAGCGCTTAATTATGTGCTCTTCGGAGCACTTTTGTAGCTTTTAGTAAACATTAACAATCGTGCATAAAGTAATGGATGCGTTTATTGCGCTCTATGGACTCAATGCTCAAATGAAGTAACCGAGAAGGAAACCAGATTTGTAAGATCCCTGATATTTGGTGGTGCGGTCATTTAGTTATGAAACAGACAGCTTACCAAGATCACATAGAGATAAAATTACTGATCAAGCAGAAAATCTGTTACGCGAGAGAAAGCGAAGGAAACAAACAATGAGATAACAAATTGTCTTGAAACCACCGTTTTTACATGAGAATCTTTTTCAGCAGTTTCATTAATGATCCTAAGGAAATGCCGATTGAGAACAAATCACAGTTGTAAATTGCTATGCTTCCTGAGTTATTTACCCGGCCAGTTGTCTTGTCAACAGTACACTTCTTCGCTTCTGATCGCCACAAAATCTCTATGTTTGGGTTAAACCAGCTTAAATTGCTTGAGAGGTTTGTTTGAAAATATTTTCAGAGTAATAATCGGTATTTCGGACTTCGGTGAACCAGAGATGTAACACAATTTTATCTTCGGCTACGATTTTGTACACTTTGTGATATTATCGATAGGGATAGCAATAAAGCTGTCCTTTCAACTCCCTCTGTTTACGGAGGTATCAGATTGTTTAGATTTGAATGAAGCTGCGTTAAGGGAATGTAAATAAGGCTTCTCGTAAAGGAAGTTATCCGTGATCTGCCTCAAATTTTAATTTTCGTCCATTCTATTATTGCACTGTTAGATTTGGTTTCATGTAATCGCGAATAACAGTTATTACATTGATTTAGTCACCCGCGTCACTTGCAAGGTCACTATAATTTTCAATATTTCTTTACTGTTTGCTTTTCTTTCTACATTCATACTTTTTCCATTTGTACTTTGAATATTTGGCCGCATTTTAATGCCGTGCTCGGAGAAACAAATTTTGGAACAAAATGATCAAACGTTCGAAATGGAAATGTCAACAAACCATTTACGATCGAATGAATAACCTAATGCGAATGCTAAAGACCTATGGAATAAGTCTGAAATCAGGGAGAACGCATTCAAGATAAATTGGTAATGGTAAGTTTAGAAGTCAATCCCGAAGAACATTTTGTTGTAATGGTGTGATTGGTATTTTTGAGAAAGGGATAATGCATTTTGTTGTAATGGTGTGATTGGTATTTTTGAGAAAGGGATAATGCATTTGCTTAGCTGGAAATTAATTTGTTCGTGACTTCTTCTATCGCAGATCGTCCTCGCAAGAAGCCACCCTGTAGGTCAAAAACCGCATATTGAGTGAAACAAAGCCCTTACTACGCTATCCGTTTATTTAGAATTTTTTAAGTGTCCTTGCTGCTCTTCTTTCGCATTTCATTGTCGCCGAATTGTAAACTGGACTTAAAAAATCGAGAACGGAGTTTAGCAGACCGTACAGGGCTTTGTTTTGACTCCGAGCGGACATTATTGAAGTCCTGTTGATGAATAGGCAACTACTGTTTTTTTCACAGAATTCATTACATATAATTTTTTAAGAGACCAGCTGCTCCAAGTAATTAAAAATCCTTTCTTTTGCCAACTCCTGAGAGGTCTTTTTTTGGCACAACCTTCAAATGATTTGCGATTAGTAAATAATTTATTCCTCAAGGGTGTCAATGTCAATGAAACAGCGTGGGGAACTTTGTTTTTTTCTTAGCAAACACTGTGTTTCGCTCCCGTGTAAGTTGCCTATTTTTATATTTCATTTTTATCTCCCAATATTAAATTCAGATTTAGCTGTGGTGAAATATTTTGGAAAGTTTGGTTCGTATTGTACGTAATGTTTTTATTCAAATACTTCCTTGTGGGTAATCATTGATGGAATTTTCAATTTAGAACGACACTTGATATATGACGGTGAAAAATCGCTTTTAGATGCAAATGCGAAAAACATACAAAAATCAGTCATATTCAAAATTAGAATGTCAAGATAATATGAACATTTAAGTAATTTAAAATCTGCTGATTCTTAAATTCATCTTTTTTATGAATAAAATTTGTCTTACATAAATTTGTCTTGGAAAAGAAAAATTGAAAGGAGAAATCTTTTGACCAGGAGGTTAAGAGGTTGAAAGAATATTAATATTGTGACCATAACTGATGTGTTCTAATATCTGTGACATTTGATTTGTGTTTGGATATGGGTGTTCCAAACATTTAACTGGAAGTTGGGTGTTGGATTCATGTATTAATAATTTGTAAGGGTTTTTTTTTTGCATTCAGGCATAAAGTTGAAATGGCAGGAAGGTACAGAGTAGCTTACAAGTGAGATGAGTTTGAAAATAGTTGCTGTTGATCATTTAGCCTTGTTATTGCTGGCTGTCTAAACACTTATAGTAGTCTTCCTTATATTTTTGGGGTCTTTTAACCCTGAAGCTCCTATAAGTGATCAAGACATAATTTCTCCTTAGATATGAAGACGATATCAAGCAGGCAAGGACTGAGAATAAATGAAAATGTCAGTTAGGGGATTATTAATTGATCCAATGCCAAATTCTTCAAACTAACATCGGAAGAATTTTATGACTAACAGTAAGGAGAAGTGATCAGGAGATCTGTTAGTGAAAAGGCTAAACCCTTGCTGTAATGTCATCCAGTAAAGTTCAACAATATTTCATCCTTAGGTTTTTATTTTTTCACGCTTTTAAACTTAACTCCTCTGGCTGATTAAAAAATTGATGGTTTTCTTTTTAGAATCTAAAATCTAGCAAACATAATAAGGAGAGGCAAAGATAACTGAACTACTGGGTTTAATCTTGATGTAATCCCAAATTCTCACAACCTATTTTTAAGTTAAATGTGTCGCACCTTAGAGAGAATTACATGTAGCATCTGAGTAGTTACAAGGTTGATACACATGTTTTTGTGTCTTTTGTATATATAGTGTAGAAAGTTTGGTGAGATACGGTTTTTCTTACTAGAAAATGTTGGTTTTGGTACACTCTTGTTAATGCTGTTTTTTTTTTTGGTTTTGTTTTTCTTTTAACTAACGCAGTCAAGTTAGATGCAATTGAAGCTTTTAATTCTTTAAATCCTATTAGTGACCAAGACAGGATTTCTCCCTACAATTTTAATGCAATACCAGGCAGACAAGTCACAAGAATAAAGAAAAATATCAGTTCGGGTATTAATTATCAGTTGATCCAATACCAAATTCTCCAAACCAAGATTGTAAGAATTTTATGGCAGACAGTAAGGAGAATTACTGGTTGGATCGAGATCTTGGGAGTGAAAGGTGTATGAGAAAAACCTTTTAATCCTCTGCTGGAAATGAAACTTCAAGTGCACCACAGTGTTCTTAGTTAGATTTGAAGAAGGCATTTGCCAAATATGATGCAGGCTGCTGTGATAAATAGACAAATTGAATGGCTTAAGAACAAAACTTTGCAATCCTCTGCTGGAAATGAATTTCTTTTTGTGTACAAAGGGTTTCTCAGTAGGATTTGTAGTGGGCGTCTGCTTAATTTGAAGCAGGCTGCTGTGACAAGGAAAATATGAAAGTCAGGCACGTAGACTGTAAAAAGTAAGCCGCCGTAGATCTTAAAGTTGTTTGCTTTCTTTGACACCATTTATTTGACTTTACAAAATACTTTCAAGTCCTATTCACAATTTTTTTAACATGAGTGGTTACGTTAGGTTACTTAAAAAAATGGAAGATTTAGAACACAATTGCACAATTTTTTCAACTTATGCAAATTTCCTGCAATCTAAGATCTAGCGATAGAGATGTTTGGCTACTTGATTGGGGGTTAACCTGAGTAAAGATAGGGCAGAATAACAGAAAACAATTCATTCAAATACTATTTTGAATATTTTGGTAACAATAAATTCAAAGAACTTACAAGCTTAAGGACCAAAGCTTTGTAGACAAACTGGTAAATCATTGTCGCAATGACTATTACACTCATTAAAATATTTGACGGGAGTATAATTGATCAAGCGAACAGTGTTTGTGGTCGATGCTATCTTAAAAAAATTTTGAAAATGTCGGGGCAGGCTTCACTTCACAAAGACAATTGCCCACACAATGTTCATTATAGCATGACTGCTCAAGGGCTCCTTTCCAATTAGTATGCAATTACTGTTATGATTATAGTAATTAAGACATGTCTGTGTCTAGTAGAGGGAAATATGATGGTCATTAGGTTCAGCAAGTTTTCATGCTGTGACAGCATGGATTGAATTATTGAGGGTGGTACACAGACCCAATAATTTCCTGATGAGAAGCCCTTGAAGGTTAATTGTGTTGGTGATGCAAGGAGCAGTTTTAATGATTGACTTTCTCATGATTACAGCTCTGTTGCCTGCATTTATTTATTAGCATTTAAATGTAAATCAGTCTTTTTTCAGTTAGTTGTCTCAATTGTTAATTAAAAACAAAAATTAAAAACAGGATATAGAGTTGGCACTCACTCACCTTTTTGGCAGACAGTACGGAGAATTACTGGTTGGATCGAGATCTTGGGAGTGAAAGGTGTATGAGAAAAACCTTTTAATCCTCTGCTGGAAATGAAACTTCAAGTGCACCACAGTGTTCTTAGTTAGATTTGAAGAAGGCATTTGCCAAATATGATGCAGGCTGCTGTGATAAATAGACAAATTGAAAGGCTTAAGAACAAAACTTTGCAATCCTCTGCTGGAAATGAATTTCTTTTTGTGTAAAAAGGGTTCTCAGGAGGATTTGTAGTGGGTGTCTGTATAATTTGAAGCAGGCTGCTGTGACAAGGAAAATATGAAAGTCAGGCACGTAGACTGTAAAAAGTAAGCCGCCGTAGATCTTAAAGTTGTTTGCTTTCTTTGACACCACTTAGTTGACTTTACAAAATACTTTCAAGTCCTTTCAAGTACTTTCAAGTCAGACCCAATAATTTCTCTATGAGAAGCCCTTGAAAATTAATTGTGTTGGTGATGCAAGGAGCAGTTTTACTAATTGACTTTCTCATGATTACAGCTCTGTTGCCTGCATATATTTATTAGCATTTAAATGTAAATCAGTCTTTTCTCAGTTAGTTGTCTCAATTGTTAATTAAAAACAAAAATTAAAAACAGGATATAGAGTTGGCACTCACTTTTGTTTAAAATCACTTTCAATTCAGGATGTTGGTTGCAGCTGGAAATTAAACCTTCTTTAAATTAAAACATGTTAGATGGCATAGGGGGACCCTGATGTTTTAAAGAATTGGGTGAAAAATTAAAAATGTTGATTCATAATTTAGTAGTGTAAACTTACAGGGTTAATGTGACCCCACATATTCATAAAATAAGTTTAAGATGTTTTTGTGGGTATCTATCTCTTACTAACTGAGTTGGAGTTCTGTACTGTAAGTTGCAAACCAAATTGTTTTCTGCTCAGATTTATGGCCAAATACCAAGTGCACAGGGCAAAAATTAAGGTGGACTTAACGGGGTTCTGTAATTTACAGTATTGTCCACGAAAACAAGTTTAGTAAGATATTTATTTTATCTAGCTTCAAGACTTTTTTTTTCATTACAAAACAAATCAAATCATGGTAATGAAATAACCAATTCTTTGAGATTTCTTTCAACTGAAAAAGGAGAAAGGAAAGAAATTAATAAATGTTTTGCCAAAACAGGTCAGTTTAAGTATCAGACTTTTGGTCTCCATAAGATCAAAATCAGTTTCCATGTAGACAGCTTTTGACCTTGCTTATTGTTTCAGTTTGTTTGAGGGGCGTCACATCTGCACCTAGAGCATGGCCTACAAAATGGGTGGCAAAAGTGTTTGCATTTAATACTAGCCTTTGAATTTCTTCTTCAACTTTCATTTATTTCTTCTTCTCCCCCATTTCAATTTTGCCTGCATGGTGTTGACAAAATGGTCACTAATCTCTTGCAATGTTATTTAGGGAGAAAGAGGAGACTTTCGAGCACTAAGTTATTAAAGATGAACTACAAGATCTCTTAATTTTTGTTATGTTGAGGGAAGGGTTGTCAGCATCCTTTTAAGGGGAGGTGGGCTAATTAATTTTTATATACTACTTAATAAAAAAAACTACTACAACAAGATATGTGGGGTTTACTTGCAAATTAAAGGCTGCACTATGCATTGCCAAATCAAACACTTGTAATCTACTCAAAATTTTATTTATTCCACTATCAATAAGCAGTACTTATTTTTATGGGTAGCAAAGAAATGAATTTTATTGGAAAACAATTTATTGTGTGATCAAATTCAGGTAAGAGAAAAGGTTTATTGGCCTTTTTTTTGGTAATCCAATTGCACAAGTAGATCACAATTTTTCCTGTTTGAACAGAAAATCAAGTTGCCTGTTGTAGAAGTTTGAATGGCTTAAGTTTCCTGCCCTGACAAGATAAAGCAGAAATACTAGCATCTTCTCATGATGGAAGCATAAATTTGTAACTGACCCCACTTGAAAAAATTTCAGTTATGTGCTTTCAGTGATGGTACACAGAAGTTTTTTCACAGTATTTCTTTATTTGCTTCTTTCTACAACCTTGGATATTCCTTACTGAATTGTTTTCTTTTATAGATCCTCCACGGATTACAACAGTTCTTCCAAAGGAAATTAACAAGAGTGAAGGCCAAAATTTACAACTTACTTGTGAGGCCAATGGGCGGCCAAAACCAAGAGTCTCGTGGAAGAGAGGAGAAACAGTTTTCAATAGGACACGGCAGATTTCCTCTCTGAATTTTTCACCCTTGACTTACAAAGATCATGGGGAATACAGATGTGTTGCTGAAAATGCTGGTGGAAGGGAAGAAAAAAAAGTCAAAATCAATGTTCAGTGTAAGTGTAGTGTTATGTGATTAATTAACTTTAAATGTCACCATCTCTCATGCTAGACGTCATTTCCTCAAATTAGCATCTGGGCTCTGATAGGGGCCCACCACCAAATAAGCACCCACCCTTGAAGGCCATAATGTCGAACATGTAACTATCTCAATGTGCAATCCTCCATTCTTTCTTTACTTTCTTTAATACTTAGGGATGCAAGGAAAAGCTCTTTCTATTATCACTTTCTTCAAAACTTTATAAGCTTTAATAACTACAACAGAATCAGTACAGGAAAATGATAAGCAGCCTCCTCAATTAAGCACTGTCCTTAAATAAGTACTTCTCCTTTAATTGTTTTTTTTGTGCAGCTTTGCGGCACATTTTGTAGGCCAAAAATCGAGATTTTGGTGAGCTAAAATATATTTTTCTCTTATATTCTATGTCTCTCCAAATTTACAGTGTTGATAATGGTACAATACAGTTTGTGTTCTTGGGCATCAGTATGTTTTGGGGCCCTTCTCAGAGTCATTTTAAACCTTGCCTAGCAGCTTGGGCTAAAATGACTCTAAGTCAGGCCCAAAGTATATTGCCTGTGATCATAAACCCTATTGTTTTTAATTATTGATTTCAGATTTTTTAAAAATGTTGCTTGGTGTTAAATTTCAGATTCACCCAAGGAAACCAACATTACCACAGATGCTTATCAGGACACAGTTAGTGATGGTACTCGCATTTCAATCACTTGTGAAGCATATGGGAATCCTAAACCACTTTACCAATTTTTTATTGAAGATAAGCCTATAACAGATAGAAAGGCAGAGCTATCAGGTGTACTAAGTGTGACAGCCATTACCTTCAGGCAAAGTGGAATCTACAGCTGTGTACCAGAAAATGAAAAAGGCAAAGGTCCCAAAAAGGAGGTCACCATATACGTCCGACGTAAGTCAAGTTACTGGGAATTAAAACATCTCTGACATAGTTGTTTGTGTTTGAACAAGAGGCCTGATCACTTTGGACCAGTGACTCTTTCACAGATTGATGATTTTGCACTAACTTTTATTTTTAAAAACTTGTATGGTTGCGTGGCAATGCTTTGAAGAGGAAAGCAACTAATGGACAGTGCTGGGTGCTTGGGGGGGGAGGGGGAGGGGGAGAGACTATGGCAATGAACTGGCATCCTGTTTAGGAAGGAGCAGTAATACTCCTCTTATGTGGCTTAATTGTTAGTTGACCGTAAACTCACACTACCTTTATCTTGGTTACTTTGGTTACCTAACTGCACCTGTGATTAACTCGCATTTTAGAGGACCAGACTGCTGTGTGGGAGGTCCAGGGTTCAAGCCCTGGATCGGACCAACATTCGGGGTCTTAAAATAACTGAGGAAAATGTGTTGCCTCAACCATGACATACACAGATGCCGAGACATTCCAGCCTTCTCGGATAAGGACAATAAACTGTAGGCTCAGTCTCTTGCACCTTCTCTGGTTGGCGGGGGATATTAAAGGACCCACAAACCTCTCACAAATAGTAGGAAAGATATCTCTTAGTGTTGTGGTTTGATCTGGTTTTTGTGTATACAGGTCCCCATTCATACCAGATTTGAGCTGAACTAGGCCAGCTTGTCTAAATATCACAAATGCATAAGACAGTATATGCCGTTAGCAGTGTTACACAAACACATGTTATGTCATGTGAATTAAAGAACTCTTCAGTGACAATTGGATCCCTCACATCCCTCACACTGCATATCATTTGTGTGCCACGGAAAGAAATGCAACAGCAGCTTTTGATTAATGACAACCCAACAAAACACCTACAATTAGAACATTTTGGAGACCTAAGTGTGGGTAGGAAAGCTGTAATGGCTTCTTATGGCAGGAAATTAAAAACTGGGTCACATGATTGAGTACAATACAAGATATCTCAACTCTAACCCAGACCCCCACTTGGTGTGTGAGAAACATCTTTCTTTTCTTACTTCTAAGCTCACCTTACAAGACAAAATGGTTCTGAATTTTTTCTTCAGACAAACCAAAGATCACTCGTCAACCAGCCAACGTGGCTGTAGATGAAGATTCCCCTGTATCAGGGTTTTGTGATGCCAAAGGTTACCCACCTCCAGAAATAACATGGGAGAAAATACGAGGCAATAAACTGGTTGCCAGAGGAAGGAATTTGTTTATTCCAAATGCTCAGCGATCTGATAAGGGACGGTACAGATGTGTGGCTTCTAATGGCTTTGGATATGCAAGTGCAGAATTTAGGATTGATGTTTACTGTGAGTGAATACTTTAATTATGATATAACATATGCAAAGCAGGGGCTTAAATATATTTTTCTCAGGCTCTGGAAGAAGGGCTATAACACAGAACCCAACCACAAGACCCTACTGCAGGCTAAAGAGATGGCAGTAAGTGGCCTTAACAGGGCAATTGGCAGAACACTGGTAACTAGTGTTTTTTGAAACATCTGTACATAGAAGATATACTTATTATGTGTGTCATGTGGATGTTAATTTTATGTTCAAGTGTTGATAATTTTTCTCAGAGTGAGGAAAGCAAGCAAGTAAGAGATATTTTCCCCTCAAAATAGAAAGCAAAATGCTTTCTCCACTCAGGCCCTCCTTTTCAGTCAAAAAGTATGTATAATGTATAGTGGTATTAAAGTAAATGGCTAGCTGTGTTCTACTAATAGTCCATTTTATAGTTGTGTGCTTGGTTGCCAAGCCTTTGAGCAGTAGTGAGGCTATTAGGTTTACCTTGTTGTGATACAAACCTTATTTCTTTTCAAATGCAGATTACTTTGTTATCATGCTAACTAGATACTGGTCTCTATCACAACAAGGTCACCTTCAGCCTCACTCCAAATCAAAGGCTTGGCAACTAGGTACATGCACAACTGTAAAATGGCCTATTGAGGAAAAATGGGATCTTTATAACCAGTATGGCAATGTGAGTGGAACCATAAGCTTGACAACTTAAAACTTGCTTGTGTCTATCTTCTCCAGCTCCGACCATCTCTTGCTTTGGTGGTAACCAAAATACAATGCATTTGCCTCAGAAAGAGTTGTTTTATGGTTATTTTAAGAAAAAATGATCTTTTAAATTGACCATATTTGATTTACTTTTTTTTGTCTTTCCCCAACAAGACAAGCCTGTTATTAATAGGACTGCATCAAGTCAAGACGTTCCAGTGTGGGCAGGGAATACGGCAAATTTGTCATGTGTTGCTGACGGCAACCCAGCTCCTCGATACATCTGGACTAACTCAACTGGTCATGTAGCAACCTCAGAGGAGAGTGGAGTACTGCAGGTAACTCCACAGGATTCCGATGGTTTTGGGCCGTACACATGTACAGTGGAGAACAGTAAAGGAAAGGATTCCTATGATATACGTCTGGTGAAAGTTGGTATGTTAAATTTAAATGCAGGGGTTTCAAAAACTTTTTTTTTCATTAGTAGCTGCTGATGGTGTAATAGGTGGCTGTGACTAGAAAAGGTGCCATGAATCTCAAACAAGAGAGCTTGCTTGCAGCTAGACTAAACAGACAACTGTTAGAGGTGTTAATTTATAGATGGCTGTCAGACAGCCTGTAACTGGCTACTCCTCCTAGATGCCATGCTAGTTCTTGAAAACCAACTCAGGAATTTTGATAGAGGACAAATTTCTGTCCTCCATTTGTCCAAATACATTTTAGGGCCCAGTTGTCCATAGAGTGATAATGCTATCCAATGAATAAATCACTATCCATTAAATAAGTTTCAGAAAAATGCTCTGTGCTGTGTTCTGTGCTGAATCTCTATCCACTTGATGGAGGATTTATCCATTCATCCATTTATTAAATGGGAGCCAAGAGCAAAAAACTCTTTCACCTACTGTAGGTATTAAGGAATTGAACAGAACAGTCTTTCAAAGACACATAGAAATAATTTATTTGTCAATTAGGATTTTTGAAATGACTTCTTTGTCTCTGTGATTTGACATGTATTTGCTTTTAAAATTCAGAATTCTGCTACATTTAGGTGATCATATTTGCATCCAGCACTTGGTCCTCCTGTTCAACTCATCTTTGTTTTTTAGTTGCCATTCCATCATAAATGTTTTACCTTAATTGAAGATTGAGGTTTGGAGAGAATCTATCTTAATAACTCTTTACCATTCTTTTGCATCTGTCTTTAGATAAACCAATTGTCAAACTTAACCTTGAAGCACGGTCCACAACCTCTCTCTCCTTCACTTGGTCATTACTGTCAGATAGCATGAGCAATTTACATCTGCAGTACTACACTTTACGGTACCGTATGGATCAGGACAGCACCTGGTTGACAGAAAGAATTTCTCCACAAGACAATTCTTATGTGCTTACTGATTTACAGCCATATACTTTGTATACTGTACAATTGCTTGCAACAAATTTGCACTTTACTAGTGACCCATCGCGTGTCACAGCAATGACTGGTGCAGCAGGTAAGATTGAGACTCTGTATTCTGTAAAAGACATACTGGTAGTTTGTTGGTATTGCTTGTATGTAGAAGCAATGAATGATGCAGAATTCAGTTGAGAGTTGTAAAACCAAAACCTAGGAAAGTACAATAGCAATCTGATTAGGAATTCATTCCCAAACCCATCTGGTTAATTGTGAAGAACAACTCCCGGAAAAAACCTGTCAACTGACTAATGGCCAACTGTTGACTGACATAGATGGATGACAGGTGGTCATTACTGCAGAGATAACTCTCATATTCATTTATTAATACATGAGTTGATGAAATAGTCAGTCTAGGGGAGCTTTTCTTCATAATAACCCCCATCTGACACAACTCTCAAAAGAATTATCATTCACACACTTTAGACTTGGGTCATTTATCAAAAGAGAATTACATGTAAGAACCTTGGTCTGCTTCTTTTAATTTGTAATTGACCTTATAAGAATTTATTCTGTTATCTAGCACCTGGACCTCCTGAGAATGTCAGGGCATATGCAGTCAACAGGACGTCTATTCGTGTGGAGTGGGACCCCCCAAAGAAACCCAATGGACCAATAAAAACATACTCTGTCTTTATCCCAGACAGTGTGCACTTGGTGTCTGTTAAGGAAAATGTTACTGAGGTTGTCATTGGACGTCTGGAGCCATACACCAACTACACTGTGAAAGTGAGGGTGCAAAACAGTGTAGGTACAAAGGATAGCTCTGCTGTGATTGTTCAAACAAAACAATCAGGTTAGTTCTTACATCTGCTTTGCACCAGGGATCTAATGAATCAAGGTGAATCCTTGGTATGTCCAGAAGTGCTTGCAGTAACTAAAAAGGCAAAAATTTGTCAAAGTTGCCAGATCTGCTGAGCTGATTTTGTTTTGACCAATTTGACTAAAATTTGTGACTAAAATTCGTCAAAATCATCTTTCTGCCAAACTGATTTCACCTTGAAAAGTTTGACTAAAATGCACAGAAATCACCGAACCATGAATATTCAATTGGTTTGACAAAATTTTGTCAAATCTGCCATTTTCATTGCTGCATGCTTTTCTAGACATAAGTGGAATTGTTGTAATCTGCTCCTGAATATTTGAACAACTGTTGGAATAATGTCAACTCAGCTGGCACTATATACAGTATTGTGCAAAAGTAATGCAAACGGAATTCGACGAATTTCGTTATTTGTTCTGACGATCTTTCGTCGAAAGTTCGGGCGAAAATTCGATCGAAAGTTCGAGGCCTCTTAAGCGACATTTCGTTTGAACAAAGGGCGCTTTTTCGTTGAATTTTCGCCTCAAAGCGAAACTTCGCGGCGGAAAGTATGTCTTCGATCATTAGTGTTCGAAATTTCGCTTCGAACTGACAATAGACTTTCGCGAGTAATCAAGTTTGTTTACTACACATGTAAGCGACACGAAATATACATATAAACGGAGACACTTCATATTTGAGGCTAAACACAGTAGACAAAAGGTCAAAATATCGAAAAGCATCACGCCCGATTCTGGGCTCGATTTGTGTTTGACAACGAAAGTAAATCGGAAAAATTGTCCCAAGCGTCACATCAACTTCAGTTTCCTGACGTTTGAAGAGGCCTAAACCATCATATCCAATTCAGAGTTCGATCAGTTTACAACAATGAAAGTAAATCGGGATGAATAGCAATTCCGACCAAGAGACATGTATTTCATGGAAATAAACTCTCAAATGATTGCAATAGTTTTTAAAATTAACCTAAGTACAACGCTTTTAACCAGACGGAGCAGAGAATGTCTTTAGTGTGTTTTCAAACGTTTTCTATTGGGAAGAATGTTCCTCGTTTATTCGTTTTCGATCCCTGCGCAAATAGACATCACCCATATCGCTGATTGCAGCATGCTTTCCAGATATCACAACACCATGTTTGTTCGGAAATATTTATTCTTCACAACAAAACACTGAATACCAATTGGCGACGACTGAAAACAACAATTAGTTTAGTCACATTGCTCTATTTTTTTGTAAATTCTGACACGATAAAAGGAACCAGCGTCGTCTCTAAAATGCTGCAAAACAAATCAGCGTCCATGATGCCATCAAAGATACAAATCTTCGTGGCACCACTTCTGCTAATCCCTCCCCAGACATGCACTTTGAGTGGGTGCTTAGGTTTCGGCTTTCGCTTTGTGGGCTCATTTGCCATTCTAAAGCAAGTGCGGAGATACGCCTAAAGGGAAATCGAACACTCGTCGCTAAAAATCACGTTGTTGAAAGTGTCACCACTTTCTAGGACGCGTTGTGCGAACTCTAATCGCATGACTTTATTTGCGTCACGGATTAGCTGGCAGTAGGCGGTCCGCTGCAAAGTCCAACCTTGCTGTTTGCGTGCTCTACGAACAGTGGACGCACTCACGCAGATTCCATGTCTCTCCAGCTTCTTCTTTATCGTATTGCTGGTCGTCTCGTCATCCCTGCGCATTTGCTGATCTACGAAAGTTTTTGCTTCCGTAGACAGCTTTTGAGGTCTTCCTGATCGAGGTAAATTTGCCACGGAACCGGTAAGTCGCAACTTTTTAATGATGCGCGTAATACTGGAAAAGCTCACTAGCAGCCCTTCGTGTTTCAACGCTTTCAGTATTTCAGCTGGGTTGAGGCCTTGCTTGTGAAGGATCTCGATTCTATTTCTAGAATAATTTGAAACTTTTGCCATGATTACTATCAAAAGTAGAGTACATAAATGATCCCAAACGCATCGTCACAACAACCTGTGTTGCCATGGTTGCAAACAATATAGGGCGCGCGGAGACTGGAATCGTAGCGGGAAATTTTATCGGAGTATTACATAGTGTAGTAACCAACCACAAATTCAACCAAATCTTTTTGAGAAGAATGAACAATACAACGAATTTTCGCCCCGAAAATTCGCCGCATAGAACGAATTTTCGCTCGAAATTTCGAGTCGCATTTACGCCATCAAGGAATTTGTCGCCGAAAGTTCGAGCCGTTCAAAACAATACATGCCTCGAAAATTCGCGGAAATGTCGTCGAAGTTTCGTTTCGGTCAAGAATTCGTCGAAAAGCCAGGAATTTCGCCGAATTTCGTCGACAGGTGTTTGCATTACTTTTGCACAATACTGTATGTCAGTTTTGTTATGGTTTTCCATTGGATTGTGCCTGCAGAGCCTTACTGTCATATGATAAAACTTCTAAAATGATATTTACTATATACTAACTATATACTTTAGACTATATAGAGAGACCAATCATGACCTAATTGCACCACCTGACCAATCAGCTTATACGAACAGGACTTAAAACATTTGACTGACAACAACTATTACCTTGACTTAGATGATGACTTCCTCGCAGATTATCGAAACAAAAGTCACCACCTGCCACAATAGTCTGTCTCTGGACAATCAGACTACATTATCATATACAGACTAGGTAAACATTTGCCTTTTTTTTTATCAGCCCCAAGTAAACCAGGTAAACTTGAGGCAAACATGACAGGACCTTACAGTGTGCGTCTAAAATGGACAAAACCAAAAAGAGCAAATGGCATAATAGTGATATTCAAAGTAAGAATGTTCTGGAGGTTCAAGAACAGAAAAGGAGGGTACAAATACGATACTTACATTATTCCTGCAAAAGTTACAAACAAGAGGAGGAAAAGGAGACTTGCCCGTGAAAGGTCAGACAATATTGTATGGAGGCTAGATCCCTTCAGAGACATAGAGCTAAAAAAGATACAGCCTTTTGCTATCATATCAGTGCGTGTATCTGAGGCAACTAGAGATGATGACAAGGAACCAATGTGGAGTCCATTTTCCAGTAACCAGACCATAGAGACTAAGGAGGGAGGTAAGAGGACCTAACAATATCGTTTTATTTGAGAGAAATTGGATGCTGTTACTCGTTGTGGTGGGCAACTGTAAACAGAGATTTCAAAATAAGCTTATGACCACTAGAATTCCATTGGCTACATGATAACATGTCTCCAGTTACTCTTGTTAAAATAATTATCTCTTGGCCCTTAGTGAAATTTTCACAGTCACTCACTTTGGCAGAGTCTGACGCCTGCCTCAAAGCATTTTGAAACCCCTGTTTAAGGAATAGTGGGGGGGGGGGGGGGTACTTAGTCAAGTCGCCGACGGTTCAACTCGCCGATGTATAAAATCGATTAGAAACATCGGCGAGTTGGTCTTCAATCCAGTATTTAACTTATCAGAAGTTAAACATATAGAAAAGTAAAAGATCTTTAGGAAAAATCAATTTTTTTTCTTCCAGCAAAGTTTGTAAGGATCTCATGGCGAATAAAGCAAGGTAAATATCGCCAATGACTAATGACAATGACTACGCCAACGAGATTTATCGTGTGACAACAATGCTGAAAAGTCTCATCATTTCAATCGGTCAGGATTTTTTTAAGAGAACTTGGCTTTCTGTACAAAATCCTCAGTAAAAAAAAATTCTTTTTATTTCCAACAAAGTTTATAAGGATCTCATTGCGAATAAAGCAAGATAAACATCGCAAATGACTATAAAAGCTTCTGACAGACAGACGCGAACGAGATAACTCGTTCACGTCTAAAACTTTTTTGGTCATTGGCGATGTTCTCCTTGCTTTATTCGCCTTGAGATCCTTATAAACTTTGTTGGAAATAAAAATACTTGTTTTTTTTAACTGAATATCTTGTCCAGAAAGCCAAGTTTCTTAAAAAAAATCTGACCGATTGACATAATGAAAGATTTACAGTGATTTGAGATTTACAGTGATTTGAGATTTACAGTGTCGTTGTCACGCTCAATAATATCTCGTTCACGTCTGAAGCTTTCTTAGTCATTGGTGATGTTTACCTGGCTTTATTCGCCATGAGATCCTTATAAACTTTGTTGGAAGAAAAAAAATTGCTTTTTTCCTAAAGACCTATTACTTTTCCATGTGTTTAACTTCTAATAAGTCGTACTGGATTGAAGACCAACTCGCCGACGTCTCTACTCGATTTTGTACGTCGGCGAGTTGAACCGTCAGCGACTTGACCGTAATTCGGGGGGGGGGGGGGGTTGATTATAACAGAAGAGTGTGGCTACTGTCATTAGGTTTACTTGGACAGAACTGACAAATATTTATGGAAGGAAATGAAACTTGAGGGCACTGATTGATACAATGTGATTCAATAGTAATCCTTGTCTGTCTATTGTAATGTGATCATGTTATTTTATTCAACCCTTTAATCCCTAACATCAGTAGGTATGCTCTCCGTACTGTTTTCTTGAATTCCCTTCCAGCACCAGGTGCTCCAAGTGATGTCAAACTGGAAGAGAAATCAGCCACGTCCTTGTTAGTGACTTGGAAATCACCTGAGTATCCAAATGGAATTATTCAGGGATACAGGATAATCTACTCTGACAACACAGGGAGAAACGTCAGCACAGCAGATATCACAAAAGGGCTGACCAATAAAACATTGTTTTATCTGTTAACTGGTCTCAAGGAGAACGCAGAGTACAAAGTTTATGTAAGTACAATTGTAACGGTTTTAATGAACTACTGTAGTTAATTCCATGCAAAACTAAAATTGTGAATCATGTGTGATTCTTGAAATCTCACTTTTTCACCCTTTTTTCACACTGGTCAAAGTGTGATCAGTTTTGGGCTTCAGTCACACAGTGCGACTGAAATCACTAGTTGAGTTTTCAGTATGTACTTTGTCCAAGTTGTAGAGCATCTGCAGTATCAATGTTGATTGGGAGTGTTCACAATTCCTGTATTTTTCTTTGTTTGTTTTTTTTTTTTGCTGGGGTGTGTATATGTCTGTGTCAGAAATTAACTAACATTAAAGGAAGGTTTTTTTCAGTCTTTTGGTGGACTGGGGGTGGGGGGAGCTAAGAATGGGTCAAGAATGACTGACCCCTTAAACTCTTTTCACTCTAACATCAGTATGCATATTCTCCATACTCTTCTCTACATGTGTTCTGTACATTCCTAGCAATCAAGAGCTTCTTTAGATGGTGACCGTTTGTTTTATTCTAGTAACCTGAAAAATTGATTCAAGGGATTGTAGTTTATAGAGAGAAATTAGATGCCAATCACTCTTAGAGGTCAAGTGTTATATCTACCTAATGACTGAGATGAGAGACGAAATTCACAAAATATCTAATATCCTTGTTAATCAACTGTTATTAATGATGCTTCTGATGTGCTCTTCCCCCAACAGGTTCAAGCTTTTACTAGTTATCCAGGGAAGGTCAGCTCTCCAGTCATTTACAACAAAACACCAGGTTAGGCTAGAGATATATACTCTATCATGTCTTAAACTATAAACAGAACCCTGTGCAAATAGCTACTTGTACCTTTAAAAATATAATGTTAAACCATTGTTTGATGATCAATATTGTGAGTTTTGTAACTGATTTGATCATTGTACTTTGCTGCTTCAGTAGATGTGGCAGAACGTACTGGAGTGGACACTGGATCTCTGTATGGTGGAGTATTTGCTGGGATAATAATTTTGGCTTTTGCGATCATCATTATTGCTTTAATTATAAGGTAGGATGTCCAGTTTAAACTCCCATTTAATTGTAGAAAAGACAAGTATTTAGATGTGGCTAGGGGCAGAGATTCAATCGGGTAATAGTCCATTTTACAGTTGCGTGCTTAGTTGCCAAGCCCTTGAACAGGAGTGAGGTTAAGGGTGACTTTGTTATGATACAAATGTTGCTGCTTTTCAAATGTAAATTACCTTGTTATTACCCTAACTAGATACTGGTCTCTATCACAACATGGTCACCTTCAGCCTCACTCCAAATCAAGGGCTTGGCAACTTAGTACATGTACAACTGTAAAATGGCCAATTGCCACTTTTCTCCACTACGTTTGAATTTCCCACAATGTAACAAGATTTCAGATTTCTGGAAGTAGGCACCTTTAGTTCAAGAGAACTGAGAGGTGCTTCGAATGTTGTGGTGTTAGTGTGTAGTTTTAACTTGTTTGTGATTGTATGCCAGTTCTGAAACCATGGATGGGGGAAAATTTTAGATTCTTATCAGAGTTCATTGAATTTAATCAACAGAAAACACAGAAGACGAAGAGATTCCACAGAACTCAAGAACAATCGTTATGCTGTGGCTAACTCTAATGACAGTGGGATAGGAGATAAGGACTCTCTTGACCGTGTGCCTGGGATCAAGTATCTTCAAGGGCGACGTGGATCAGAAGGTTCGGAATCATGGGTTTAGTTAGTATGGAAAGCTTCTTGATTTGTATTTTGTACAATGCATGCTACAGATCTTCAATCGAGGATTGTCCCACCATTTGGGATAACTTAATGGAAGATTTATCTGCTGCAATAAGGTGATCAATGGATTTCTCTTGGTTTAGAGCTTTTTATTTCAGCAGATGAAGTCATTAGCAGTAAGCACTTTAATAGGATTTTTAGGAGAAATTGCCCCCAAAAACCTGGAAAAAAACGCCATTGTGTGCTGAACGTAGATATTAAGGCAACCAATAACCAAAAATAGACAATAATTGGAAATTGCTTTAAGGTGCCTTAGTCCAAACTTAAAGTGTTAAATTGATGGAAGCATAAAATATAAATTTAATACATCTTAATTCTGTAAGATGAAATTCAATTTTCTGAAAACATTATTTATTACAATGAAAGTATACATGTTTGTATAATTTGACTGAAATTGATAAATTTCTCTTCTTTATTGCAACTGTACATTATAACCTTTTTCTGCCAGCAAAAACATTTCATAATCTGTAAATATAATGAGAATTGCCATTACTGCTTTTTACAAGTAAAGAGTTTTGGAAATAATTGGTTTAACAAAAAACATGATATTTTAAAAACCCTTATACCAAGTAATGTTAATTACAATACTGGTCAACGTAGTTCAGGTGTAAAGATTCAGTATGGAACTAATGGATCAATAGAAAATGTCAAATTTGGAGAACCCAGCTTCAAATTCATTAGGGTTAAAAATTGGCTGCAATTAACACCTGACTAAAAACAAAGGTGTGACCATGACATGGTGCCAGTAGGGAAGTTTGAAATACTAGAGTTGGCAATGAAGCCCAGAGATTCTACTCTTAACCCTGTACACCTCAACATCAGTATTTGTATTCTCCAAACTGTGCTCTTAAAATTTTCCATGATACTGACAAGGAGAATTTGTTTGGCAATTGAGAGCCTCTTAAATTGGAGATCATTTTCTCTTGGGGATTAATGTTTTAAGGTTTCCTCTGGAAAATTTTGTGACAGCCACTGGATTGGTTGAAAGGTCAAACCTTTGTTGATAGCAATCATTATTGATAAAACGATTCCACTGTAGAACAGTGGAATATTGGAACATTGGAACAGGTGTCTGGTGGACAATAAAATGATAGATATTGAGGAAAAAGTCCTAAATTATGTTTATATTATTAACTTGTAAAAATATTGTGGAGGAGTTGAATGGTTCCTCATGAGATTGAATTTTATCTTAACATTTCAATTCATTTTCAGTTCAACTAAGGTTGCACTTGTATAACTTTTTATTTTACTTTTTCATGCTTAAATATTAAATTAAATGTTAACTTTTTTAAATTTTTATTTTATTTTTTATTAAATTTTCAGTTTTTGGCCTTTGATTGTGTTTTAATGGTTTTTATTGGCAGATGCTACACACACATTGTTAATTTTCTTGCAGCATGTGACATACCTATTACACTAACCACACTAAACTAACATGCATAATTAACCTTACAATAAATGCCTAATCATTTTTTCCCACTTTTTTGCGCTAATATTCATGTAACTATAACAGTTTTGAATCATGCTAACACCTCACTATCATCTGAAATCTAGAAGATTTTTTGAATTTGGGAGTTTTTTTTTTTTCTTAATTAATGTTTGCAAGACTTCAATATGATGAACATAAGAATATATTGATAAATATTGTAAATAATTAAATTTTGAAATTATCAAATTATTGTATAACTATCAAATGCAATAATTTACCTGAACACTGTAGAATTTGATTTTAGAGTGAATTATCCCACTCATGAATAAACTGCTGTGGTGCAATAAAAGTATTCTTAAATGAGGCTCCTTGATATTGCAAACAACAGGAATCGAACTGCTTTAAATAATGAATAAATTTGCACTTTATTAAACAAACTTTATTATCAATCATTGTCTTGTTTGAATGAACCACAAGAAACCTTTTATTTTCATTTATTCATTGCAGTAAGTTATAGAATGGAGTACTTATTCATTTATAAGTGATTTATTATGGCTTTCAAATCGTGAAAGCACATTGCCCATTGAAAAAAATAAAGTGAGATTTGTGGTTTACAAAATTTTAGGAAACTTTTTTTATCAAATCTGAGTTTTGTGGGTTTTTTGGTACCTTCACTTCCTGTCTAATTGCAAATTTTAGAAAGATATCAAACAGAAAAAGTGTTACAACTATTATTTCAGAATTGCTTCCAATCCCTTCTGCATACTCTGAAGGATTGCCATGCTTCTTGGTTGGCTCTAGTGACAACAGTGCTTGTTGAGTGATGAGAAGTTTATTTCGCTGTAAAATGCACTTGTACAGATGGGTAATAATGATTTCCAAACAGAACAATTTTCCGTTGAGTTTTGAAAGCGACCCTGGTTTGCTTTGGGTTTGCCTTACTTTAATCTGTGATTGGTCTAGAAAAAACTCACGCCACCATCTCAACCAATCAAATACAAAACTTGATATGATCACTCACGTTTTCCCGCGCTTCAAGCAGATTGCCAGTTTTTACTTTAAGTTCTCATTGGTTGAACATGCCGTTAACATTTGCTCTGATTGTTAGTTGCTATTACTTTGGCAGATGTTCTTTAACACACAATTGAAAACGGCTCTAAACTGTAATTTTGATGAATTAGGCTCAGGAAAAAATTAATGCCGGGTACATTTTAAAAAATATATATTTAATTTTATTCCAAATCCCACCAGAGAATGCTGAACAATAAGTAACTTTTTTTTATATAAAGATTTAAATTACATACTTAAGGTTGACGAATGATGTAATTGACTCAGAGGTAAGTGGAAGTAGCTGATACATCTCAAATAAATCTAACCTAAATGATAAATAAATTTTTTAGAAAAATATTTTCAACAAACACGATGTGTGCTGGGAGATAAAACATCAAGAAACTCTGAGGCCTGGAAAAGATGCACTTTAAGTTCAGGTGATTGCTTAATTAAGAACAATAAATAAATGATAAAGAGTAATATGTAAGACTACAGTACAATTTTTCTTACAATACTCGATGAGGTTAAATCAGAATTTGAGTGTTCCAGTGCAAAGTTTCAGCTTTGTATTTAAGTAAAATGCCTGTAGGATCATTCAAATTGAATATTAAACATAAAATGTATGGTAGGTAGGTAAAGCTTATCCCAGTTTCCATAACATGAGGTGACAAGGAGTACTGCTACTCCCCCCTGGATGGGATGTCAGTCTATTGTAAGGTTACCCTTTTATACTCCTGGGTGCACACACAATGTTTGGGTCACTGCCCAAATGTTCAAAGATCAATTAGCACTAACCCAAGGTTAAATTTTAATCCAGGTTTGTTCATTCCTTTGTTCAAAGCCTTTTTGGGATAATGTTCTCTATTCTTTTTAGAGCATCCATTCATCAGCTTGTAGCGAAACAAACTTGCAATGAATTTTCTTTTAAAGCTTTCAGAGCTGAAATCCAATTTCACACTAACCCTGGGTTATCTTAACCCAGCTTTAAACGACCTGGCCTTGGTCTCCAACTCGGTAATTAAAAAGCCAGCATTTTTACAAGCCAGAGAATAAAGCTTTAATGATTAAAATGAAAATCTTCAATTAGAAATTTATGACCTTAAATGTTTTATTATTGAGAAGACTGATCAATTCACTGGCTATTGACCCGTGAATTTGCATCTACTGTTCTTCACAGATACAGATAGTTGAGGACCTCTACTGTTGCACTACGGTACTGTTCGAATTATTTTCCTCTAGGTCATTGTTAAACAAAAACATTGCACACCGCGAGTCATGTAGAGATGGTTAGAACTGGGATTGTTTTATGAAAAAACACGTTATCCTATTGGTTGGGGCGTCGGACTCAGGGTTCAGGGGTCTGGACCTGGTAGGGTCGTTGTGTTGTGTTTATGGCCGACACACTTAACAATCACAGTGTCTCTCTTCACTCAGGAGTACAAATGGGTAGCAGTGAACTTTTAGGGGGGCTGGGTGAACTTCTAAAGTGGCTGACTAACCTGTGACTGGAAACAGGTGACTAACCATTCTTTCCATCCATTTGCGACGAGCTTCAGCTGGATGGGCTTCTTCCTAAAAGTACAGATGTACCGTTTGGGAAAGGTGGTGGAGTGGGGTGAGGAGTTGTTACCTGGGAAAGGGGGTGGGGTGGGGTGGGGAGTTGTTGCCTATTTAGGAGGCAAGGTGCCGACTGTTGCATTCCTGTTGAAATGGAAGAGATATTGACATACACACAAATCAAGAATGCTGAAACTTTTGCGGTTGGACAAAGTTGTGTCGCTAATTCTCCCTGTACACTTTCTACGAACCTTGATTGACTTTAAAAATTTTACAAACAGGTAGAAGTAACTGTAAACTTTACTTGTGATTTAAAGCAAGTAAGAAATGAAATCTATGATAAAAATGTTCTAAAAGGCCTTAAAAACCAAAGAGCCCTTAAAGCAAGATGGTGTTTTCAGCAATAAAGTAGAGTGAATTTGTATAAATTTAAAATCCCTATCATCTAACGAACAGTAGTGGTCGGGTGTATTAGCTGAAGAAAAATACATTAAACTTAAGACCCAGTTGGCCAATCTGAATGACCCACATGGCAATTCAGGTAAAGCTTAGGTTTAAAGGTTAAAATAGCCTTTTCCGGGAGAAGAGTGCAGAAAAAAGACAGTCAATCTTGGAGAAAGAATACCTTTATTTCTGTGGAGAAAAAATGCTGATCAATCAGTCTGGTTAGTCAGTTGATTACCACACTCTGGTGTCACACACTTTCCACCCAGTCGTTTGGTCTTCACCAAATCCAAAAATTCAAAGGGATGCCAATCGTTTTTTTAGAGTTATCATATTAACCTTAAACTTATAGCTAAAGTTTGAAAAATTCATCTACCTTTGAGCGATGAAAATGTGTATACTTTTTTTTTAAGTCAGGCAGATCCTGCAGTCATTATGATGGGTGATATAGAAATCACTGGACGTTCCTAAATGGATGTATCACGTGTTACATAAAATCTTGTTTCATTTAATTTGCAGATGTAGTGGGTCCAGGAAAGTTTGTAACAATCAAACCCATTCCTATTGAAAAGCTGAGAGAATACTGTGAAATCAATCAAGCTGATGGCAACAAGGCATTTAGAGAAGAGTTTGTGGTGAGTTAGTAGCTAAGGGTGAATTTCTACAGAAGTCATTTTTGCCAATAGATAAACGTCATCCTCTGAGAATGATCGCTCATCATTACACTTGGTCGTCAGTTCTCTTCAAGGATTTCGGTTTGAGCTCGAGGGGGTAGACGAGAAATTGGAGGTTGCGAGGTGAAAAAGAAGGGGAACTGAGGAGAGTAACAGAGGACTTCCTTTAACCCAGACTCTTGCCGTTTTTCGCTCTCTTTTTTTTTCCTCATTTCCATTGACCAAGAACTCGTCTCCGGCAGCTTATTAACCTACTCGTTGGGTCAAACCCCACTTATTGTTATAAGCTGTACGCTGAATCATAACTTCTGATTTTTTTGTTGATTTTCCAACTGCAGTCCATCCGGGTACCAGGAAACTTCACATGGGAGAGCAGCCAGAGACCAGAAAATAAAGCCAAGAACAGATACAAGAACATTATTCCATGTAAGTCCAGTATACCATATAACCAGAAGCTAATCTCTATAATTTAACTAAAAGTGGCCCAAAATTACCAACAAAAAAAAAAAAAAAAAAGAAAGAAAGAAAGCCAGAGAGGGGAGAGAGGGTTCTGCCCCTACCCCCTACCCCCTACCCCCTACCCCCTACCCCCTACCCCCTACCCCCTACCCCCTACCCCCTACCCCCTACCCCCTACCCCTTATCACTCCCGAATCTCAGTTACTCAGGTATTTCGTTATGACTATTTCTTGGGTCATACAATTATTTATTTCCGTTAAGAATTAAGATAATTTCCCTTTCCTTTTGTTACAGGAACAAAATGAAACGTGGCAGGCACTGCGTATGATACGCATAAGAATATACCACACAGGTGAATAGTGCTTTTCGCCCACGCTGATTGGCTAGTTCGAAAGCGCTTAGGAAGTACTATTCACCTCCCGGGCAGCCGAAGAGACAAAATCGCGCGTCAAAAATTTAATTTCTAACATTTTTGGTGTATTGAAATAGAGAAACTATATTTTTGTTTGCTGTGTGGTATATAATAAAACAATTATTCACCTCAGTGTTAAGTGAAAGTGGTGGATATTTACCTCGCCGCTTCGTGGCTCGGTGAATATCCAGTACTATTCACCTCCACTTCGGTAAATAATTGGTAACTATCTGAAAGAGTGTATATTTGTCGGGCATTAGGCTTTTTGATAAACTTCACGTCAGGCCAACCGTCACAATTGTGTTGCTCTTCTTTGACTCATTTGCAGATGACCACACGAGGGTGCAATTAGTGGAGTTGGATGGTTATCCAGGAAGTGATTACATCAATGCCAACTTCATTGATGTAAGTACAACAACAAAAATAACAACCGTAACGATATGTTTAAACCTTTATTCCTCTACAATGATCGGTATCTAATTTTTCCTCTCGAGATCATTGCCAAATCAAAACTTCAGGCCATGAGGATTAAGGAAATGATTGCCAACTACAGAAGCTCTTGATTATTACGTATTCTCTCTGTCAGTTCGATAGGAATTATGTCGTGCACAGCATGGTGAATATTCAAACTGATATTTGGGTGTTATGAGCGTTGGACTAAGGTGTGAGGTTTGAAGCAGTTATAGCAACGATAACAATTGTACACAGTTGCAAAAATAAGGTTGTGAAGTATCTCCCATGAGTTGCACTCAGGTCTCTCCCGGCCTGACAATGTTAACTGGACTACCTGATAAGTTCCTTATTGACTATTATTTGTTTATTTTTTATTTTTAGGGTTACAATCATCACTGCAAGTTCATTGCTACACAAGGTTTGAGTTTCTTTGTGTTCTTTCTGCTTCGATGGAACAACCTACCTTTGCCATGGGAATGTCCCACTCGATTGCCATCAATGATGCTGAACGTTCACTCATAATATTTACTTGAGCAGTTGGGTTTTTGTCATGGATTCTAGGACGCTACCAATTATTAAGGAATTTTTGTAAAGTAAATGTAGGCTGGACGCCAACGAAATGATCCCCCACCCAGTTTTGCTCGTTTGAGATCAAAAGCTATCAGAGACGGACGTGGGTTATGAGGGCGTTAACGAGGCCTTTATTTTTCCTTTCACCTGAGGTTTGACCTCAGGACTCGACAACAGCTCTTGACCATAGTGCCACATATTGGGGTACGAGACAATTCTCTGACCCACCCCCCCCCCCTCTTTTGCCATTCCGCTCCGCGCTGGCAATTTCTAATCACGTCTTATACATACATTTCAGGTCCTGTTGCTAGCACATTTGGAGACTTCTGGCGAACGGTCTGGGACCAAGGCGTTTGTATCATTGTCATGGTTACAAACATGGTGGAAGGAGGACGGGTAGGTTAAACTACATTTAAACTGAACATTATTTTGATAGTATGACGGAGACTGGGCCTGAACGTAGTTGAGTTTTGATTGACACTGCGCGCCAGTGCAGTGATGCTTGTCGCTTTAGAGGGAGTGTTTTTTCCTAAGAAAAGGTATAAGAGAACAAAAAACGTTTTTTTCTATAGCAAGAAAACCTGTGATTGTGACTTTGAGATACTAAACTCCTACTGCCACCAAGGCAATCCCGATAAATACATAGGTCATAGGTAGAAAGAACCACTCAGAATGGAAGTAGAATTTTAAATCAAGAATACTTGTCTTTAGATAAAGTGTCTGAAGTATTGGCCGAGCGCCAGTCCAGAAATGTACGGTCCTGTCCTGGTTTCTCCGGGTGATGAGGAAGAACTTGCTGACTATGTGATTAGAAAGTTTTCTGTTCAGATGGTGAGTTTGTTTTGGATTATTTGTACCTACGTTGCTTTCAGTGAGATGGTCAGTGAGCCTATATGAGTCCGTGAATGATTTAGTCAGTTGAGTCAGCCAGTCATTGAGTCAGTCTCTGAGGAGGTCAGCCAGACAGTTAGTCGGTGAGTCAGTCGGTCAGTCTGTCAATCAGCTAGTGAGCTAGTCGATCAGTCACTCTATGGGTCAGCCAGTCAGTTAGTCAGACAATAAGTTGGTGACTGAAACAGTCAGTCAGCGGTGAGTCAGTCAGTTAGTCGTTCTGTCAATCCGTTTGTGATTCAATGATTTCTTGGACAGTTGAAGTCTGAGATCTGTGAGCTCGTTTGAAGTACGTGTGTAAAAAAAGTACAAGATATCTACCCAGCTACATAGGATAATACAGGGAAACTGCGAGTTGACTAAGGTGCATATAAGCTAGAATACTGACTTTCCTTGTTATCTTTCTTAGACCTCAGACACAGCCGAGTATCGCGCTCGTGAGGTGATACAGTATCACTTCACGGCTTGGCCTGATCAGGGGGTCCCTACCCACGCAACCTCCTTGCTTGCTTTCCTGAAGAAGGTCCGTGCCTCTGTGCCAGAGGATTCTGGGCCCATTTTGACCCACTGCAGGTAATGAGATGGGACATTGAAAAGAATTTTTCGCAGCTGTCGTCCGTTACGCTCTAACGACAGCCACAGAAATGAGTCGAAACATTGCGGCGAGGTAGACGGGCAAAGTTCCCTTGAAAAATAGACGAAGAGGAAATTTTTTTTAAATTTGCGTTTAACCTGTTTTATATTTTGTATCGGAAGTTTTTGTATCCTTCTTCCTCTTCGTAGAGACACTGTTGTTATGATAAAAGATATTTATTGGCCTGTGCCATTTATTTTGCAGTGCTGGTGTAGGACGCACCGGGACATACATTGTACTTGACGCCATGTTGGACCAAATAGATGCTGAGGGGGTGGTAGACATCTATGGTTTTGTCTGTCATATCCGTCAACAGAGAAGCGCCATGGTGCAGACAGAGGTATGACATAATTTAACGCGGGGGGGGGGGGGGTAAGGGATCGGAGGAATTTAGTTGTGTCACTTAAAATATACTTAATGCCCATAGGCTCTAGAATAAAAGACTCTCAGACCCCCCCTCGATAAATATTGACTGATCCCCTTGTCTACCCTTAAAACCATGAGAACCCCCACCCCCCATGAATACTGACTGATCACCGTCCGTTTCCGTTGAAAACCATGTGATCCCCCCTCCCCCTCCCTCTCAATAGAAAGGTTTCTTAGGCCCCCCCTCCCCGTGCGATAAATAATGACTGGTTCCTTTGGAAGGACTTCTGATATAATGATTTCTTAGACGTGGACGGTTTTATTTATTTATTCATTTGTTTAATCTTTCTACGACAGGCCCAGTACGTATTTATCCATGACGCTCTGGTGGAGTATGTCACATGTGGCAGTACAGAATTTGCTGTGCGTGATCTACCAGAGAATTTGCGTGTTCTTAACACCATTGATCCAGACAGTGGAGATTCGCTTCTGGTGGTGGAATTCAAGGTATTAAATTCTTTAAACCAGTAGATTTCGTGGAGTTCGTGAGAGGGTCTTCCGACCAATCTGGGGATGCAGTGAGGTGTAAACAATTATTAGAAAGTACTAGACTTCTCAAAAGTGTGTTTTTGCGAGGTTTTGATGTTTCACCGTTCAGGAGACAACACAGCTCCTTCTGATCATAATGTTTGATTCAGCAGTAATCTGCAGTGAGAATTTTGATTCTTGTGACACTTAGTGGTTCAAGGGTTAGGCGATCTTTCATCAATTTCTTAAGGGTGTAAGCCGATGTCATTTTGGAAACTTAAACTTCTTTAATAAGGGATGAAAGAAGCTCAAGGCTTTATCTTAATAGTTTTCTACGGATGTACATAGGCATACTGAGCAAACAATAGCTAAGGAATTGAAAGTGCTTTTATTCCTTTTCCTGGTTTGTGTCGTTTCGAAGGTACTTTGTGAAGAAGAGTTCTCGCTTACAGTATTTTATTAATAGTAGTAGCAATGTTTTACTAATATGTACTCATTGATTGATGTTATCATGCAGAACCTTGGCCTGGGTGACTCAGATTACGATTCATTCATCAGCGCCTCTCAGCCTGAAAATAAATCCAAGAACAGATTTGCCATACTCCCATGTAAGTTGAAATTGTTTGTAGAGAGTCTTTTTTCAGGTTTCTGTTTTGCAATTGCTTGAATTTCAGTCCACCTGCGATGATCAATTCTTTGCTTCATTTCTCTGCCGAAGGTTCGATGTAATTTATTTCCGTAAGAATTGAGAACAAAATAGATTGCTTCATACGTAATATACATTACCTTTATATGATTCTATTTTCTCTCCAGTTGATCGATCAAGAGTAAAACTGTGGCCTTTCACGGGTATGGTGGGGTCTGATTACATAAACGCAAGTTTCGTAGACGTGAGTACATCATGATTCTAATAATAATTGTTAATAATTATATCAAAAGCATAGACTAGCAGGTAGTGAAACCTTTACACCCCAACATCAGTATGTATATTCTCCATACTGTTTCCTCCACACATTTCTTAAGGTGAGATGAACGACAGCTTCCCAAGTTACTGATCATTTTCTTTATTCTCGTGACCTTAATGTCTGCTTTAGGGGTAAGATTGTGGGGAGAAATTAGATGCTAATCATTCTTAGGAGTCAAAGGGTTAAACTTATCCAAGAGAGTCATGTTTAAACTACTAAATATGATGCATCAAAGGCAAGAGAAAAGAAAGAGAGAAAATAAGGACGAGAAGAAAATGAGATTAAAGTTATTGGAACCGAAGTTACGCGTAATTGTGTTCATCATTTATTTTAAAACATCCACACACTTACGGTATTAAACATGAGTAGGAAAGTATATATTAGAGAACGGAAACTTACAAATAAACTCACAATACGGCAAAATATATACCTTAACGGTGCATCGCTTTACAGGAGAAAAACAAAAACGACGACGCTGCTTTTTACAAAGTGGACATGAACATTGGTCCACAGGACTAACTTTTTACACAAAACGCAACAAATTACTCGACTTAATTACGTACATCACGCAACGATACAAACATCAACCACAAGTACGCAATACAACTAATGAAACATACAAACACTCACTGGTAATTAACACGTAAACGCAATACACACAGGAAACGGTTTGACAATAAGTTTCGCGATTACGGATATGATCACAATCAGGGGGTTATCTTGGTACAACACCGAATTCTCTTGACTGGTTTGAAAAGCAGAGAGATAGGAAGAACTCACGCTTAGCTTTCGGGTTTCGGTTTGTACTACAAGTGCCCATAAATTTTTTTGGCAGTTGTGTGTTGTTTTCATTCCAACCACACCGTCTCCGTTGTTTTTTTTTCTATCTGTTTTAGAGTTTCCAGCAGCGCGAGGCATTCATTGCCACCCAGGCCCCGTTGGATACTACGGTCGTTGATTTCTGGCGAATGACCTGGGAATATGAAGCTTATTGCATTGTCATGTTATGCACACAGAACGAGAGAGAAGAGGTTTGGGAGTTGATTTTTGTTTTAAGTCTGATATCTAATTGGGTGCAATTTCTACTCAACGTTTCCTTATTTTTTTGTTGGCGGACTACTTGGCTTTAGAGCAGGCTTCTCCGGCTTTAATTTTCAGTTGTCTGTGTGTTTGTTTGTTTGTTTGCCTGATTTACCTGATTTGCTGCATTCATTTGTCGTTTTCAGGGAATCTGTGCATCTTATTTTCCTCACAAAGAGGAGTTCATTGTTTATGGTTTGTTGATGATCGAGATTGAAGCGGAAGATCTGAGAAATGGTTTCTGTAGAAGACAACTGAAAATTACGAACACAAAGGTGAAAAAATAAACATTTTCTTTTTGCGTTCGTTACGATGGAAAGAAAACTAAGGAAAACTATATGGGTGTGTTTGCTGTATTGTGCGTAACTTGATGTCTATGGTTTGAAGAACCTATGCCGTTACTGTTCCAGTGAATTGACCAGTAATGAAACCTCCATACAGGAAACAGCGGTTGATACCATCAGCCGCTGTTTCCTGAGGACTGGAAAAAGTGTCTCCAGAACAGAGTTGTCTCAGTAGAGAACGTAGCATATAAGCGACGTATAACTCACCGCCGGGGTTAACCCTTTACACCCTAACATCAGTGTTCATATTCTCCTTACTGCCTCTATACATTTCCTGAAGCGCTGACAAGGAGAATTTGTTTAAAGATCAAGAGCTTTATGAGTTGGTGATCACTTCCTTGATTCTCATGACCTTAATGTTTGATTCAGGGGTGATATTGTGAGGAGAAATTAGAAGCTGGTCACTCTTAGGGGTTAAAGGCTTAAGGCTCGAAAAAGGACCCTTGGATAACAAGTTCCGCGAGCCAGCGACCAAGCCAGCTTTTCTTCATGAGTTCTTAACGGTGCCTCATGATAGTTCACTTTTTTCCGACTGTCTGTCATTATTACTTTGGTTTTGGTCGCACGACACTAATTGAAACACGCTCACGATAGCTTTAAACATCGTATTCGATAACATCGTAGCTTGCAGAGCTGGCGTAATTGTGGCGAGCGAGGGCTCGGAATTTTCTTGGTGAAAGTAATAGCGGCCATTTTTTAATTTTACAGAAGCGGAAGGCTGGGAAGAGAAAGAAATTTGAATCAAGGGGGGTGAAAGACGGTCTAAAGGAAGGAGAGGGGTGGGGGCTGGGTTAATAGAAATTCACCCCTTCCTCCGCCCCCCTTACCCTTACCGTCCACTCTAGCTCTAAATCAAACATGGCCGGTCGAATAGCCGATCGCGAGCTTGCAACATTAAATTGCCTTAAAAGGCACCTTCCCTACACGGTAATAATATCGTGATTCAATGCTTTCTCTTGCAGAGCGGTGAAGAGCGCATCCTTTATCATTTTCATTTCACGGACTGGGCAGAGCGCTCAATTCCTCTTAATGGTGTCGGGCTTCTGGACATGATGAAATGTATCACAAGGGTGCAGCAGCAGACAGGCAATGGACCAATAGTCGTCCACTGCAGGTAAACCCTTTGAAAGTATCACATGAGACGGATCAATGTCAGTATCTGAGCAACTGCGCACCTACCCTCCCTTAACCCAACATTAATCCTAACTTGTTATGAGTTGACTGTTTTTGGGTTAGGGTAGGGGTAGGTGTGTAGCTCTTCTAATACTGACATTGATCCCATCAAATCTTGTAATTTTGACCATTCTCTGGATTGACACCAATTTCTTCAAATGTTCCATCTGCAAAATAAGATGAGGTCGTGCAATTTTTAGGTCCACATCTATGTTGAATTTAAAAATCATCCGCTGGAAAATGCGCAGTCCCACGTTGCTTTAGGCGTCAATAGGCTCATTTATTTTGTTGTCTGTGTTCTAGTTCTAAACTTTGCACATTTGAATATTTCGAGCAGCGAACTAAAATTTTGTTCACTGGCTTAAATTGAATTGCGAATGGCAGTTTTGATAGTGATTCGCTCTTGTGATTGAAGGGCTACTTTATGTTGAAGATTTCACCACTAACTGATTTTTGCGTTCATGACCGTACATGGAATTTATTTGCACTTGTAGTAGTATAGTCAACTGAAAAATTAAATTAATATGACAAAGAAGGTTATTACACATGTCGATTTCGGTTGAAGCGACGGGAAAAATATTATACTTACAATTTGTGTTCCATATGCGGCTAGTAAGCTTCGAAGTGCGATCTGTGGTGACACTTTTGAAATGTAAGTTGCGTAACGAACTTCTAGGTTTTTAAATAATTAGTCACCTGATCTATTTTTGCCGCGTTGCGGTAAGATAATTAAATATTCACAAAAAAATGACAAACGGCTTGAGAAATGCAAATCAGATAGTTTCAACTAAATATTTTCAGGAAACATAAACACGTGGCCCATTGAACGTTGTCTAGTACGGTAATATTTTATAATTTGGTTATTATTCCATGATAAGCAAAGGAGACGAATTTCATCTCTGGTTCCCTCTCTTCTAGTGATGGAAGTGGTCGTACTGGCACTTTCTGCGCTATTAATATAGCGCTGGAGCGGGTCAAACTTGATGGTTCAGTAGACATGTTTCAGACCGTACGGCGCTTGCGTACTCAGAGACCTCTTATGGTACAGACAGCGGTAAGGAAAATCAAATGATGATATGCTTTATTCCAATAAGCATCTTAAACGTCTTGTGACTCTGAGGGGGAATATGATAACGGCTGAAACGAAGTTTACGACCGTAATCTTTTTTTTCTTGTATGAATCCATGCCACGATGTGTCACGTTCCTTTTTTTCGCTTTAGGAAAGAAGTGATAAATTGAAGGAAACGATTGAATGAAATAATGGCAAGAAAGCAAATATTTAAGACATAACGATAAGCAGTTAAGGAATAAGGACGCTTTTAAATGAAGAAGATCAACAGGGATTGTAAAAAACAAATTTGAAGAATTTGTTCAAAATATTTGCAAGATGCACACGACAGAGCCGCTTGTAAAGTTGCTTTAAGATGTGATAAAAAAGATAATTTTTTGCATGAAAATGATCAGTTAAAGCCTAAGATGATTACTGATTAGCAGAGTGGGGTGGGATTATTGATGAGCAAAAGGGCGTAAGGTGTATAATACCTCTTTCAGACCCTTGCCCCTCTCTCCATTCTTGTCTCTAGCCAACAATTACTTTCTCAAGGTTATTTAAGTTCAATTTGCTCCTTGCTATTTTGTGACCCATTTCCCCTTGCTCCTTGTGGAACCTTGAAAAGCATGTTGCTGTTACCCAGCGCCGTCGATCCTCGACACAGTTTTTTACAATTTATGCCAGGTGGAACTACTAAATTAAAGTTTTTGAATGCATAATCATTAGGTAATTGATTTCTGTGGATACACTTTATTATTCTTGTCATATCGGCATCTTGCCAATCTTTGATTGTCTTTTCCATTGCAGGAGCAGTACAAGTTCTGTTACGAAATGGTACGATTGTTTGTGGACTCCTTCAGCGATTATGCGAACTTCAAGTGATGCGAAAATACTGGAATATCTTCACAAACAAAACAAGTGCTATACAAAGTGTTGCACATTACGTGAGGCCTCTTGTCTCAGAGAGCTGGTAGAGCCCTTTAACATTATTTATGAAAAAGATTCAATGCCCTCTTTGTTGGAGAATTCAGCACTATTTCTCATCGGATAGAGAGAACAGACAACTCAAGAAATGGATACAGTGATCTTTTATTCTCGATGAATGACACACCCCCAAAAAAAACCCTGTACGGAAAGAGAACTTCATGCCATAACGAAGTGAAGTTCATGAGTTGTTGGTAGTGGTTCTTTGAAGTTAAAATGTGCTTCCCAAGTGCACTTAAAAGGAAAGGAACGATTGTTTCGATCACGGTATTAATTTTGTTTCTGCAATAATGTTTAATTCTCATGGGTATTTTCTTGGAAAAGTGATGTAATAATTAAGATATTTTAAAATTGGTGCTAAATTGCTCAGACGCATAATTCTAGAATCTCTGTAATTACAACTGGACCTCACTTGACTTTTCCACGGTTTCATTAGGATTTCATCCCTTTACAAGCGCTCGGGATCTCCCGATAGAAAAAGTTTCTCCGTGATAATTGTTGGGATGTTCTGACAGCAGGTCAAGGGATATATTTGTGTAGTGCTATTTTTAATGTAATATTTTGTATAGCTTCAAAGAAGGCATGCGCGAAAATCTTTTCATTTTTGATGCTATTACTTATTTTATTCATCCAATTGTATAGAGGCTTTCAGTCGAAGAGAACAAAAAGGTATTTTTATAAGATTTATTTCTTTTGTAGCAAGAACTTTTTTCAACAGTCGTCAAATTTACAAGATGAAAACGACACAAGGAAGTGTAGAATACCTTTGTAGACAGAATTTGTAACACATACCAGTGCATAAGGTATTTTTGCAGCATGTAGAAACTTCAAGCCTATGACTCGGATGGAGAGCCGTAGTTTTTTCGCAATTTCTCTCGAATTATTTTTCATTAAACAAATTCGGAGCCATTGAATATGCATCGCTCCATATTTGAGTCTTGGGAAGTTTTCATGGTAGTATTCTGTGCTTTAGACTAGGTTTCCAGTCATTAGGAAGGTTTGGAGGAAAGCGCATAGCATCAGAGGAAAACGTAATCTTAACGTCCTTTTCAGCATAACATGCAATGTTAATTATTAAGACAACCCCCTGCCTCCGGCTTTGCTGCCATTCGGTAGCAAGCGGTATGACTTTTGTCCTCAAAATAATATAGAAATAGATTCAAGATTAATTTTCAAGGTCCAAATTCCCACTCTGCAAAATATGACTGAGTCTAAAACCTTCAAATATTTTTACCACTTCGGTTCTCGATTACAGAAGCATTTTAGTAATTTAGCTAGTGGTGCCCAAGTTTGGTAGGTCTGATAACTTTTGTTCGTCACCATAAAGAGAACAAAATCGAATAAATATGCTTCGAAATCATTGATTGTATCAGTTGTACGTGCTGTAGCTTAGAGTGCGAATTCCGCAACGGTAAATCAACTGGGCTTTTTCGGTTGTTATTTTGTTTACCAACAACAAGGTTCGTGCAGAACCTATCGATCAAGATCGCTCACGAAAAAGCATTATTCATCCACTTTGAGCGTCCTCGTTTGATATCCCGCATTCCGCTCGTTGTGCAGCTTTCCGTGCATGCCAAAGAAAGTTTGGGAACGGACAGAGTCGCTCGATAGATGACCAAATTCTCTTAGCCACGGAGCTGCGTTGAGCGCTTGACGCGCGTAGTGGACTCTTGTATCACAAGGAAGCTTTCGGAAAAATCTCACGAGGTGAGACCGTAAACAACTCGGGATTTTCTTTACTTTATCTGTTCGTTAAATCGATCTTTATCTTCAACACGCAAATCTTCAATTATAAATTTCCTTTTCAGAGTTTATCCTAAGCATCTTTGAACATAACGATTCGTGTTTGGACACAAACCCAACAATATTATCAATGGCTTCGATTGTATACGATCAGATGAACAACACGAGACGTGAGAACAGTTAGAGTCCATTGGCTGTTTGATTTATTTCAATTATTTAGTCAACATTAATGGCTAGATCCATAAGTAACTGACACCTTTGCGGACTGGGAAATCCCTTTAAACAAAGATTGTCTCGTTGCTCAACCAAGTTACCGAAAATCCGCAATGTGCGCCTTGGCCATAATGTCAACAAGCACCCCTCGCGAATAAGCGCCCCCCTTGCCTCCCCCCCGTCTCTCACTTTCTTACATAGAAAAATCAAGCTGTTTCTGTTGCCACTTTATCCACTACAACTTGAATCAATACAGGAGAATTGTTTCATTTTAGTTAAGTCAATTCCTGGTTTTTCTATTTCCATGTGCTTGCTTTTCTTTTAATTATTTGTCAAATTGCCGCCCTCTTGGTATACGCTGTTAACTTCTCAGGAACAACTAGACCTTCTCTGGCCTTCGAGGACCAAACAATCTTAGATAATAAAGTCATTGAGATGCGTTTGAAGAAAACATTTGGCAATGAATAAGTTCACCCCTCAATTAAGCGCCCTTCTTCCAAAAAGTTCCCCTTTCTTTAGCCGAGTTTTCAGATAAGCAGAGCAGGGATGGCGCAGTGGTGAGAGTTAAATTCCTGGACCTGGCCCATGTTAGACGTGGCTTCAGTTTGTTGTTGGTTCTCAGTCGTCCTTGCTCCAAGGGATTTCGCCCGTGTCCTCGGGTTTTTCTCGCTCCACAAAAACCAACATTCTAAATTCCAATTCGACCTGAAAACAGTGGACAGGAAAAGCCACTCGTGGAATGTTCGTTTTATCCTCAATAATCGCACTGGCGCTTATTCTAGGAAATCCGGTATTTGGATGCGTTTCAAGGTCGTAAGTATACGTGAGATGAAGGCGACCGTGAGACGCAAGTTTTGATAAAAGAATAACTGATATTGTCCTCTCAAACACCCTATTTCAAGGTAAAATGATGCAGTTGAAAGAACTTCATGGTTAGAATTTGAGTTTGAACTTGTTAAAAACCATGATCCTTGTGCCACAAGAAAACCACAAGAACCTTGGGAAAGAGATTATTAATAGTTTACAATCTCTTGCCTTGGGGTTTTCCATGGGAAGCCCAAGTAATAAGCTGTTGAAACACAACACTTCCATTTGCTGCGAGGTGAGAGTCACATTTCGCTAAATCAAACGGTTGTTACGTAATGGTTTACTCGCAAAGGTAACGCATCGCTTTTCGTTTCGCATATGGCCTTTCTCTAACGGAAAATGAAAAACATCCGTCCTCTTTTTCAGTGAGCCTTTGTCACCTGTAAGTAAGATTGATGTATTAGAGAAGAGCAAGGATTCTGGCTATTTTAATATTAAACCGAATTCGGGAATCCTGAAGAAACTACGTTAGGTAACCACTTTGCTTTCCGCCCCAAGCCAAAAATAACTTAAGTTACACCGACATATTCAACGCTCTCATTTCTTCTCTCTGTTCCCTTATTTTTTCTCGGCAGCGGCTTATTAAAGACACGCTAAAAACCATGAGCAGCGGTGTATAAAAGTGGAAAGGTACCCTTTATACGATAAGTTCGCGTCTCATATAAGTCGCAGATTATTTTCCTCGTAAACAAAGGCCCTACTGTTACAGCTGGAAAAAAAAACCCGTTAAGCTCACGTAGGCTTATAACTTTAGAATATATTCAGCTTTGTATACCGTGCTCTCTGATGAAATTCCAGCTTGGCGGTTTCAAAGATAAGCTCTCCCACCCAAAGGATAACATAATCAAGTGTCATGGACTTCTTCTTTAGTCTGTAAAGAACACTTCGTGGTCATTTCTTACATCCAACTATACTGATCTCCCTGCTTGCACTTTAGAGATCCAAAACGCCCTACAGCACTCGCCCTTCTAGAAGCATTTCTGAATCTCTAAAGCGAGAGACGCTGGAGACTGGTTGCCTCGCCAGCCAAGGTTTAAGAGAGTGTCTCTGTAAGAGCGGTCCGGTCGATTTTGCTTGAGACACGGATTTCGCTCATTTCTTGTGTGTTGTAAGACATTCATGTACCTATACTAAAACCACAATCCGTTTGATCGGATCTCTTTATTTTTCAGAGTTTTACGGAAATTAAATTTCACTCGAGCGAAGGCTTGTCGTGACACTTTTCAAGACTTTAATTTAAGACAACTTTGAAGGACAATTTACAAAAAACTACGGAACTTAGCAAAAAATAAATACCACAGCCATGTATATTAACTCTATCTTATCCATCGAGGCGACTTTCGTGAACATCACGTTTCAATCAAGGAAGCAGGAAGACTTGAATGACACCTTATCCGTTCGCTTAAGTCACACATGCCAAAACCGATCAAATTCAATGTAAATTTTTGAAAAAGTGAGGCGTTCTTAACTGATCCAAGTAACATAGCTAGGAAGTAGGTGCCATAGAAAAGGTAACTACAGAAAAAGACTTTGCGGCCCGACCTTTACGAAAACTTTATAACTCAGTGAACTTACCTAATTTTCGGCAATCTCCAAGTTTAGCCGCCATTTTGAGGATTTGTCAACATGAAGCGTAACTGATATAAATCAAGCAGGTAGATCTAAAACCGTCAGCAATACATACGAAAGCAATTCAAATTAACTTTACTTTCAATTCAAGCGGCAAAATTTGAAATTTTTCGTTAAACTTACCATTCCCACATCCCCATGCGACCAATTCTTCCAACAATTAATACACTACAACTAGTGTTCGAATTCCCCTCGTCGATTCCATCGTAAGAAATAACCTGTGCCACTCAAGCATCGACTAGAATGTCAAGTACGAATCAAATAACATAACTGCTTCATCTTGGAGGCAATATCACGCTGGTATTTTGATTTTCTGATAGACAAGAACGGTAATCAGGTAGCGATCGCCATGTTTACCTCATAAAACTGATCGCTGACCAGCCGCTGAGTGAAAACAATACGGCTCAGTGGTGAGGGGCGGGGTGTGGGGTGGGTGCGGGCAGATTATCAAAGGATTTTTGGGAACATTCGAACATATGCATTAAAGTATCATAATAAGCATTAGGACTGTCAGTCTTAATGCAAAGGCATGCTTCGTGTTGCAGACAACTTTTGCTTTGCTTAGTATTTTTTTCTCTTTCAAGCACATTTCGTTCCAAATAGGACTGGCGTCAATTCATAGATTTATAAACAAATCTTTACCATGTAAATAAATGTTTTTAGGTAATCGAGATAACCATCGAACCTCTTGTATCGCTTTAGAAGTAACGTGTCTTGTCTTTGCCCAACTCTGAGAGCGTGGAGCGGCAAAGACGCGAGACACGAGTTTCGCGTCTCGCGGCTTCTCCATGCTCAGAGGATACGCGTGACCTCACTATCTTTAAGAAAAAAAAGGGACTGCTCGGAGTCTGTATTCCGTTCAACCATCTCATAAGAGTGACGCGAGTCTTTTCAATTGAATGAAAAAGTCACAAACCCATTCTTTACCTCACGAGCGTAACCACTGACCACTCACGAATTCACTCAATAAGCTTCTCCTTTGGCGCGGAAATTGAAATCGCATCGAGTAAACAAAGTTATAGTGAGTTCCTTTAGATCTCCCGGAGCTCCCAAAGCGATACAAGTTCGGGCCGAACTTGTATCGCTTTGGAAACAATTTCAAGTACAGGAAGAAGTCGTTCGTTAGCGAGACGTTCATTATGTCTCAGGACTGTTTTTTAAACAGCAAAGATGGAAAAAACTTTGGTTCATCGCATGGCTTAAGTGATTTTGTACGACTGTCCGAATGCAACGATGAAGTAAAACATCATTTGATAAGCTGCCACCTGTCTAAAGAGGTCTTATGTGAAAATGAGCTAATCTTGGCAAGGACTGGCCTATTTCACCTCGCTCAGGAGGGTAAACAAAAAAATTTGGATTAGCTATAGGCATCCCCACGTTTTGGGGAAGTTTTGGAGAAGTGCAAATGTAACATGTCAGTATCCTGATCATGATGGTGTCAGGAAGCGTATCCAAGGCAGAGATGTAATTACCTTGCATATGTCTCAGGACATTCAAAAGCTGTTTGGAGGTATTATTCCAGTTGAATCAGGTAGTCCTCAGTAACATTTTCTGTTATCTATTTTTGTCTCGTGACATATCTGCTCGAAAAGAGAAGAAACTCCTTATTAGATTAAGGGTGCTTAAGTACACATCACGTTATATGTACAATGTTGCTTGGTTTATAATCAATAATGTTTTTCTAGAAGATCAAATCACCTGAAAACGCAATACACTTATTCATGCATACGGTTCACAATTATCTGCGGTCAGTTTTCCTCAGTTTGTATGATTCTCATTAACCAGTATGATTAAATTTGCAGACTAAACCAACCCTTATTTGATTTAGAATAATAAAGTAAATAGTGCATGTCGGTTTTCAATTCCTGATGGATGCTACTGGGCTTCACTTTAACTGAGAAATTTGCAATCGCTTACCTCAGCTCTGTGGCCCATACCGTAAGAAGCACAAGAAAAAAGTTGATAATAGTGAGTCTTGGCTGAGACAAGAAGAATTAGAGAAGAATCTACGGTCCTCAGAAACGCCACTTTTAAACACGAGACAACTAAGGTAAATTGAATTAAGTGGTATTTGTTTTTTTGAAAACTATCGTTCAGATTATAAGATACGCGAATTACTCTCCCCACCGATTTTTTCGTACATTCTGTTGATAAAAAATTTCAGTAATTATTAAGGCTTTCTTGTTGATCGTCTTAATAGTAACAGTTTCCAGGATCCAAGGGCAGCAAAAGAGAGAACAATTTTCTGTGTAGCTAGGTAAGGCAACGTGCTGGCTTTATACTTCTTCCGGCGTGATAACGATAATGATGACAACGATGGGTAAAAAGCACTGTCCGCTATTAATGACGATCACCATAGTTATAAACAAATCTCAGTTATAGTCCTGAAAATAATCTAAATCGGCTTCATATCGCCAGAAGTCAAAGTTGCTCACACTCATTCTAAGGTTCGTGCGATTTTACGACGAATTTTCAATTCAGGTGTGTTGCGCGCGCGACTTTTGATAGAAAAAACCTGCACGCGCTATAACTTAAAAGAACGTGTCAGCTGAATGAATCAAATCTCTAGCATTTTGCATACATTCTTGGGAACTGCAAAAACGACTTAGAACAAACATTCTAAATATAGTGTTCATTCCGTGCAATGGGGCATTGACAAAAGGTTCTGGTGGAGAAGACACCTTATTTTATACCACTGATGACGAGCAAAAAAGGTCATATGGTACCCCGGTTAAAAATATATATTGATAACTCTATTAATTAATACCAGTTCTAATGTAAAGGAGAAAGTTATGAGATAAAATAAAAATTGTCTGTACCACGAAGCATGCCTCCAATGTTTAGGCTGGGAGTCCTGAAGCTTTTTAAGCATGTATTCGAATATCTTATGGCAATAAGCCCGCCGCCCACCCCCCACCCCACCCCGCGCTATACCATTTTCACTCAGCGGCTGGTCAGCGGTCACGTTTATGAGGTAAACATGGCGATCGCTTCCTGATTACCGTTCTTGTCGATCAGAAAATCAAAATACCAGCGTGATATTGCCTCCAAGATGAAGCAGTTATGTTATTTGATTCGTACTTCACATTCGAGTCGAAGCTTGGGTGGCACAGGTTTTTTCTTACGGTGGAATCGACTAGGGGAATTCGAACACTAGTTGTAGTGTTTGAATTGTTGGAAGAATTGGTCGCACGGGGATGTAGGAATGGTAAGTTCAACGAACAGTTTCAAATTTTGCCGCTTGAATTGAAAGTAAAGTTCATTTGAATTGCTTTCGTATGTATTTCTGACGGTTTTAGATCTACTTGCTTGATTTATATCTGCTACGCTCCATATTGACAAGTCCCTCAAAATGGCGGCTAAACTTGGAAATTGCCGAAAATTAGGTAAGTTCACAGAGTTATAAAGTTTTCGTAAAGGTCGGGCCGCAAAGTTTTTTTCTGCAGTTACCTTTTCTATAGCACTTACTTCCTAGCTATGTTAGTTGGATCAGTTAAGAACGCCTCACTTTTTCAAAAATTTACATTGAATTTGATCGGTTTTGGCATGTGTGACTTAAGCGAACGGATAAGGTGTCATTCAAGTCTTCCTGCTTCCTTGATTGAAACGTGATGTTCACGAAAGTCGCCTCGATGGATAAGATAGAGTTAATATACATGGCTGTGGTATTTATTTTTTGCTAAGTTCCGTAGTTTTTTGTAAATTGTCCTTCAAAGTTGTCTTAAATTAAAGTCTTGAAAAGTGTCACGACAAGCCTTCGCTCGAGTGAAATTTAATTTCCGTAAAACTCTGAAAAATAAAGAGATCCGATCAAACGGATTGTGGTTTTTGTATAGGTACATGAATGTCTTACAACACACAAGAAATGAGCGAAATCCGTGTCTCAAGCAAAATCGACCGGACCGCTCTTACAGAGACACTCTCTTAAAAGGCGATGAGGCAGAAGATTTAATGGTCTTTTACACAAAGCATACTTTTCCCTAGATGTAACAGTATTAGAAGGAAAAAAGTTTACTTCGACAAATATAGCACAACGCGTTTATTGATCGTAGGTTTGCACTAAAAACAAACTCATAATCTTAGAAAACAGACACGTGACCAGAAGAAGTAGAAGTCCATATGCAATTTTTATAGAAGTGAATGTGGTGAAGTGGGTGATCAACATTCCTCATTTAGCCACAGGACAACCAGGTTACGTAACAAACAGACGCATCTTGCTGTGACCTATCTTAGGGAGGGAGGTTATTGGAGGCTCGCTATTCGCTGTAATCACTCATCACTCGCTATTACAGGTTTCCCTGAACTTTCCGTAGAAACTGTAAAAATTTAGGAAGCTTGGCAGTAATCTGCTCCGATTCCCAGTTTCCCTCATTTAGTAATTGGTCCCATTCTTCGCAGTGGAGATGAACATCCGGCTTTTCGGGATTAACAAAGGACATCAAAGAAACAAAATGTATTAGTAATGCAAATGAATTAACAACAGTATACAAATGCTGTAGCAATACCCACATCAACTGATCCCAGTTAAGCACTGAAATAATTACTGATTGTAACTCCACGATACCTCATGGCCAAGCTTCAGACGAATTGTGAGTCCTTTCATCCAAATATTTTTCAACAACGTTAATCCGACCATTCACTTCTTGTTACCAAAGTTTTACTTCTAGTTAGTACCGAATCTTACTCAACTTTCCCAAATGAGTTGACATTACTATTAAATAAATGCGACCTTTTTCGCTTATTGCCTGTATCTTGCATAGTAATTAACAAAGACACGTCACCGAGCTGTTCACTTTGAGAGATGTGATGTGAATGTTATGTGAACGTAATGTAATGTGATTTGATGTGAATGCGATGTGGTCTGAATGTAACGTGATGTGAATATGATGTGAATGTGAATATGAATGCCAATGTAATGTGTGACGTGTGTGATGTGATCTGGCGTGACGTGAAATGATGTGATGTGATGGGAATTTGATGTAATGTGATGTGATATAACGACGTATGATGCAAGTAAGTGACGCATCGACGATTCAGTGAGCGAAGGGAAAGCTAGTTTGTTTGGTAGACACTTAATATCTAAGGCATTTATAGCGAGAGGAAAATAGGCAACGCAACATGGTAATGACTTAAGTTAGTCTTAGGACAAAACTAAAACATCTGCCTCTAGGCCCGAATCCGCTGCTTTCCTATGCAAACTTGTATAATAAAAGTCGTTCAATCCTACGAATGTATCTCCATATGCTCCGAAAAATAGTCAAGTTTAACGTATCTAAACCATAGTTATGCAACTTCAACTTCATATATCAGGTTTCGTTTACCTTGGGACAAAAAAACAAACATACGCTCACATTGCTTACTGAGCCACTTGTGAGCGAACGAAGAAAAAATAATATTCGTGAAGAATTACACCTAATGGTGAGGACGGATTTGAATCAGGGAAATGCATATAAGTGCTAAATTGTTTCTGTATGACTAGTAATACCTTCGCTTCTGATTCATTAAAACTGTACGCATCAGTCTGGTTGGCATTCACTTCTTTTGACTGGTCTTTGCAAACAGTCAAAGTGAACATGTCTCCGTCATCTTCATACTCATATCTCTTTCGAAGGCTGCGGCGCTGAAAAAACAAGTCAAACCCATCTGGTAGCTCGGAAATTGGTGGCAAACTTCAGCTGACCATCTTCAATCCTCATCTCCATGAGGTAGTTTTCTAGAATTTTGTGGTCTTCTTCTGCTTGTGGTGTCGTTGTGTGTGGAAACTTTGGAACTAAAAGAGGAAAGAAGTAAGGTGAGGCTATGTCCGTTTTTGTTCTGCATAATAACATGCATGCAGTTTTTTCATTTGAGTCTCAAACCTTAAATTATAGGCTTTACCATTTCGTCTTATGTGATGGGTGGACCAGCTGCTTTTTGTTTTCATTAATTCATTATTCTGCTAAGTTTTAATCGAACAGTTAGTTCAAATCGAATACCTGTGACCAGATAGGTACATTAGCCAATCGTAATAAGTGTACTCAATTAAATTCAACATCACAGAATTCGTTATAGTAACCATAGCAACAACTTGATTTGTTATAGCAACCATAGCAACAACTTACAATTTGGAGGAAGTTGAAAAATTAAAAACTGTCTTTGATGAAGATTTGTTGAAGATTGTTATGGCTATGTGTTTAAAGATTGGAATCACAAGCTCCACTTTCACAAAGACATTTGCTTATTCTCGGAAATTGTAATTTTTTTGAGAAGGAAGTTATTTCCATAAGGTACGTGGGACATCATCATTCAGTTTTTACTGGTCAAATATCACTTATTTAAGTTAATTATATTCAAATTGTACGCCCTGCCCTTTCACCAATCAGGCTAAAGGTGGCTATCAAACTTAGTCTGGCGTGCCAATAACCTATTTAGCCTGAAATTCTTCTGTTCTTGTGGACAGAATGGGAAGGAAATGCCAGACGCTGTAAGCAATTAGATAACCATTAATGTTCCAAAGTCATATCTGGAGAAGTAAATAACATGCAGAATGTTGTGGAATCATTTTACGTCTTTTATCTCAAGTTTGATAGAATTGTTTCCTCACATGTTCGTATTTTCAAACGACAATCAAATCCTACAGACGGCATTAGAATGTCGAGTTTCATTCTCTGATGAAATGTATCACAGATGTGGAAAATTGGTGAGTTCGATGCATCTCCGCTATGCTCGTCAGGCAAGATTTGTGTCAAGGAGTTTCTGACAGGAAGTGGAGCGCTGCGACGGAACGCCAAGGAACACGCTGAAGGGTCTTCGGTCCCGGGTTCTTTTTCTATGAGCCATACCTGATAACACAGAGGGATAATGTTAACATCTCTATAGAGAAAATTTGGTCGAGCCCCGGTTAATTTACACTATCTATAAGTGAAATCTTAGTGAACAGGCTTAGCAACACTTTTACATTCTTTAACTGACCAGACGCGAAAGAAAATGACAGAAGGTTCTCTTCTGCCGGACGTGTAATCATGCTTGTCTGTTATTGCAGTTTTAAGAATTTAAACAGGCTCCATTTCGATAGCTCAGAGTTCACCTGCAAAAAAATTACTTAAAAGTGCTCAAGGTATAACGATCACAAATCAAGACAATATCCCTTAATTCGTCGTGTTATCTCCCTGTACACTATGTGATACAATGTGGTTAACAGAACACGATGATGCTCACAGAGCTTCCTTAAAATCAACCGACACCATAGGTTTGATAAAGAGTATAGAAGGCCAGATCGTTAATAATATTTTGGTAAGGTAGAAACACGCCTTCAGGAGCCGTAAGAGAGTTAATAAAAACGTGGCTCGGATTAGGATGGGTAGGATGGAAAACTAACATTTTTCTCAATCGAACATTTTTATTTGTTAATTTAAAGAAAACGAAATGGTAGTAAAACACAATTAGAATTACATTAGCGTCATGGGCCTCATTAACGATGCTTAACAGATTACCGAACAACGGAACTTAATTTTCTCAAGATTGCACTTCATGATTGGTCGATTTTTTTAATCAGGTGATCTATAACATTGAGCGACTTCATTACGATTGAGGGAGACGTGAATTAGCTTGGGTTCGACATCTGTTTACCTGTAGCTTGACAAAGATACCTTGTCCTAGCTTAGCGACCATAGTTTAGAGGCGACAGTAGCCCCACCCCGGCAGAAAAAATGATTTGCTAAATGTTCAAATTACCTTGACTCGAACTTCTAAACCAGATGGAGTGAAGAAGGTGAGATCGTAACGTATGTCATCACTAGTTGTGCTGTGAACTGTGGGGGTTGTAGACTGTCTGTTCTCTGCGTTGAGAGACTTTTCAATCTGCTCAACTTCGATTGTCTCAACTTCCGCGAAGAATATCTTCCAACGATCGTCATCAGTTGATTCAATTCTATCTTTGATTTCCCCCAGGGTGAAAATGCCATCCTCTTCATCTACCAAAAGAAGTATACAAAAATCTCTAACTGATACCTCACCAATTCACCAAAAGACTCATAAAATCTGCAGGACTGACCTTCATCAACCTTGATTAGGTAGGCGTGACCAAAATGACACCAAATATCTACTGTGACCATCTCCTCCTCCTTTTCTTGGTAAATTTGCTTCAAAATCCCCAGCACCTTTTCTTTCAGGCTTTCCGTGTCCGCAAAACCAGAGGGTGTTTCCTTTGAAATAATATAGTCATTAGTTGATTTAGCTGGTAAGACCTGAAAACATATTTTTCACAGCTAGACGAACACAAGAACCATCACGCACAGTTTCTTGCACGAGAAAAAGTCCCGGAGTCAAAATAGACCTGGTGTTTGCCGTTCTCAATTTCTCTTCTGTGTTTGATGACAATTCTACGACTTGGTTTTATTACATCGTTAGTATTAAAACCTGTATATAGCTATAACTTAAGAAGAAGAAGCAACTGCAGTTCTGGACATTTATGCTGAATCTCTCGTAGTGCTTTCTTTTTACTTCCAAAGAACTTAATTCAGAGGGAAACTCACCCACAGATGGCTGAATAACTTAGAGACGAAGCTTGCTGGCTAAATTTGCTTTTGGCGGACGGAATGGATTGATATGTAACTTCTGCTAGCAATATCATTGAAACTCCTAGATTACCATCAAGGAAATATTGACTCGATGTACCAAGAAATTTTCAAAAGGGAGATTTAAGAGAATGTGTGATTATTAGAAAGGACAATTAGTGATCGAATCTCCAGTACAACTGGTTCTGTTTCCGTGAGTGTCTCAATGAACCATTTTTTTCAAAGTGAAACGGTGTTGGAATCCCTCTACCAGTACTCACAGGAGGGTTCCGAAAAAATGACAACAACAAATTAGGTTGAATTATGTGAGATAGAATGAAATTACTAGCTTTCACAGAGTTTGTTAGTAGGTATTTTCGTCCAAATGACGTGCTACATGACTCTGGCACGACAATGATTCGGACGTCGTACCCCTGTCCTGCCAAACAAAATTCATAAATTATACTAATGTATTTCGGCGGAATTTCGGAGTACCCGCTGAGAGTGCTTCAGTAAATACTGAATTTCGCTCGACGTTAGCCCGACATCTGATTCAGAGTCGTGCTTCCGCCGTGCTATGGTCGAACCTTAATTGCAATTAAGTTCGGAAGCACGACGTCTGAACTGGGCTTAAGTGAATCAAATGCAACGTGGGATTCAGATTTAACAGACAGGGGAACTTCAGTAGTTTGAAGTTCCGGGGATCTTTAAAGAGGATTCAACTGCTATAGCTTTTGTATTGTTTTGTATTCAAACAATGAGTTGAGGCCAGCACTTTTTTTAATTTGTCACGCATATTTGTCGTGGTAGCCAGTTCAAATAAGTGTCACAAAATCCTTCCTCAAATGTCATACATCACCAAGAAGTTATATCGAGCAAAGACATTAAATGTTAAAGACGATACGTCTATATTTTATTTGAATCGACATTTTTCGGCAATAAACAATGTTAGACAATGAAACGCGACTCTAAAGATGTATCTATCTGGTCAGGTTTTTCTGTCCTGTCGCCCTAACTATTTGCGTTTATTTTTATTTTGTGTGCATAGATCGATTTCATTTTCCTCTTTTAAAGTTATTCATACTATCAGGGTACTAAAAATGACATTTTCTGTCAACAAAGATAAACAATGTCTCTGCACGACTAATTTTTGCATGGTTTTATTTTCCAGAGGTAAAAATTTGATTCAGTGGGAAAGTTTTGGAGGAGTTTGAGGGTAAGTACGATTTCTGATTCAAAACAAATTCTCTTTATGAAGTTGATACAAAATCTAGTAATACGAAGATGAGGATAGCTCAGTCAATCAGTAGGAGGGTGTAATCTTGATTTGACACCAAATTCTCTATAACATTTTACATAGAAATTAATAGCTGTCGTAGTCAACAAATGCTCTTCAAACTAAGAGTTTTAGCGTAACTACAACTAATTCGAATTCGAGGTTAAGTTTTCTCTATGATATCCATAAATTATCCTCCAAACAGGTAATGAGAATAATTGAACTTTTCAGGTAGAAGTTGTTTTCTTGATCAAACACCAATATCTCGTCACTAATGTACATGAAAATGTGTAGCAGTTAGACGGAGATGGGTTTAAGAGCGAATTACAAATCAGGAGTTGTCTGGAGGCTAATTTATAAAAGTCTAACAAACACACGACATGCACGGATTCCCCACTTATTTTGAACAATTTCAGTCCCAAGGCTTTGATCGAATTATTTTTTGTGTGCTGGATTGCAGCATGTTCTCCAAGGTCTGCGAGCAAACATCATTGCGCCTAAAGCATGGACGAATACCAGTTTGAATCTTATACCGCGCCCGGCGTGGCAAAACCGCTGCGCCTGATCTACACAGATGTATAATCGCAAAACTACTTGCACTTGGTCATTTTAAGTTCCAGTTGTAAATTAGCTGTCTACTGCAACTTAAGCCCATAAGTGTCACGCGACGAAAATATTATAGGAGTGGTTTGAATGAGTTTGTTCTGCGTTTATGTTCAGCTGAGAAATGAACTCATGATCAGTGTAGTGTAAAGTCTCGGGTCGGAGTTGTGTGGGGCCTTAGTGACTCAAGGGCGACGTGGGATTCAGATATAACTAACAGAGCAATTTCATTAGTTTGAAGTTCCGAGGATTTCTTAAGAGGATTCAACTGCTATAGTTTTTGTATTGTTTTGCGATTGAACAATGAGTTGAGGAAAAACGTTTTTAAATTTGTCACGCAAATTTGTCTCGGTAGCTAGTCCAAATAAGTGTCACACATCACCAAGAAATTATACTGAGCAAAGAAAGCAAATGTTAAAAATGATACGTCTATATTTCATTTAGCTTGACGTTTTCCCGCAATAAACAATGTTTGACAATGAAACGCGACTCTAAAGATGTATCAATCTGATCAGGATTTCCTGTGCTGTCGCCATAGTTATTTGCGTTTATTTTTATTTTATGCGGATAGATTCATTTCATTTTCCTCCTTTTTATTTTTGTGTCATTTCTACCATCAGGATGCTAAATATGACATGTTTCTGTCTCCAAAGGTAAGCAACTTCCTTCACACGACTAATTTTCGCTTGTCTTTATTTTCCAGTGGTTGAAATTTGATTCACTCGAGTGAGGAAAGTTTTGGGGAAGTTTGAGGGTGAGTACGATTTCTGACTCAAAACAAATTCCAGCATATTCTGTCTAAACCCAAATAAGGAGGAATAAATTACACTTCCTCTTTGAATGATGTAAACATTGATTGCTTTAGGAACAACGCCTTTTGAGGCAACGTTTGGGAGCCGTATTCGCCTGTCGTGACGACAGAAATATTTCGCTATATCACAGATATTTTATCGCAATAGAAACAACCCTTTTACTTGCACACATGATCAAATATACAGTTATTCTCTTTACAGTGTTGATACAAAATCCAGAAATCAGATGATGAGAATAGCGCAATCAATCAGCATGAGGGTATGATCTTGATTTGACACCAAGTTCTCTCTACCACTTTACAAAGAAATTTACGGTAGATGGAAGGGAGACTTATGAATCACATCTTAACAGTCAGAGGGTCAACACTATGAAACACTCTTCAAAGTCGCAATTTGAGCCTAATTACGACTATTTTGAACAGTTATTCTCATGAAACTTTTATCAGATATTTTGCTGAGCAAATTTTGTTGAACTAAATCGAACACCTAGTAACAAACTGCTTTCTGTATCAGTATTCAAGCCAACATCATAGCCACTGTGGTATCGGATATACAACAGATCAAATTTAAGAGATTTAATTTAAAGCCGGGTGATGCAGGAAAGGCCCCGTTCTAATCAAATCAAAGTTTTCATGCTACAAACGAAAAACGTTGAAATCATAACGGCTCAAAGATATGATGCGTAAGTGCGAATGTTAGAGAAAAACAGTTACATCACCTATCAAATTCAAGAAGAGCGCCAAGTTATCTTCATGTGTCTCATAAGGGAGTCAGAAAGCAAAAATTTCTTTTAAAAAGAACATCACGATCCGATCAAAACTTGGTCATTTTGTTCTTGAGTACGATTCAATAGAATGAGTCAAACTGTGTTTATTCATTCTTCTTTTTTCTGGTTTTTAACCGGTCAGGTTTAATCGCCCTTACCACGGCTTTCTGCATTAACTATATTCTGCTACGAAAAAACCTCTTCAGTTTCTTGCTTTTAGTTTCAAAGTCATAGCATCGAAACATCATGCTAAAAATATAAACTTTCGACACCCAATGGCTCTGCATAGCTAATGCTGACTTGTTTTTCTTCTCAGAGAGAGGAATTTGATTTATTTGTATAGAGGAAATGTCACATGAGTTTGAGGGTAAGTGATTAAGATGTAACTTCTCTCTATGATATCCATAAAATTATCCTGCAAACAGGTAATGAGAATAATTAGACTTATCAGGTAGAAGTTGTTATCTTGATCGAACACCAATTTCTCGTGACTAATTTACAAGAAAATGTGTAGCAGTTAGACGAGAGAATACAATTAACAATCAGATCTTAGGAGTTAAAGGGCCCGGGTTTAAGAGCGAATTACAAATCAGGAGTTGTCTAGAGGCTAATTTATAAAAGTCTAACAAACACACGGCATGCACGGATTCCCTACTTGATTTGTACAATTTCAGTCCCAAAGCTTTGATTGAATTATTTTTTGTGTACTGGATTGCAGCATATTCTCTGAGATCTGCGAGCAAACATCATTGCGGCTAAAGCATGCTCGAATACCAGTTTGAATTTTATACCGCGCCCGGTGTGGCAAAACCGCTGCACTTGATCTACACAGATGTATAATCGCAAAACTATTTGCACTTGATCCTCCTTAGTTTCGAGTTGTAAACTAGCTGTCTACTACAATTTAAGCTTATAAGTGTCACGCGACGAAAATATAATAGGAGTGGTTTGAATGAGTTTGTTCTGCGTTTATGTTCAATTGATAAGTGAATTCATGATCAGTGTCGTGTGAAGTCTCGGGTCTTAGCTCAAAGACGATTCGAAGGCCGAGATTCTTGTTTGGTTTTGTTTCAAAAGGATTGAGGCTAACTTTTAGTATAAGTCAGTCACGCAACATTCTTGCATGGCTAGAAGCCGAACGACCTTTATCGAATGCTCAAATGTCACGCATGGCTGAGAAAAACTACTGGAAAAAATACTGCTTTTAAAAAATATTATTAAATATACCGCTACACCGTTGAAATATTTGTTGGCAATAAATGATGAATTTTGATGAAATGTTTTAGTTCTCTAAAGTAAGGTTTATCGCCTATCAGATTTTTAATGTTTGAAAAATTTTATATCGACTCAGTCAATTTGCTGCTTTTATAATTGGAATTGAGTTGAGGGGGGAGGGGGGCGGTTTTTTGTCGCTTGCTATGCCGGTTGTTCTTCCTTCTGCGATTCTTCTTTTTCTTTTCGTGGGTGACCGCTTAATACAGTTCGACTGTCTATATGGCTGATAATAAAGAAAATTCAATTGACCCAAGATGAAAATAAATAAGGAAGATCTTCCTTACCACATATATATATATATATATATATATATATATATATATCTTTTCTTTATTTCAGCGGCCATCTTCTTAAACATTCAGAGACCATAATGGACAACAGAAAAGGAGAAGCAGAAGTCGAAAAAACCATCGAAATAGCCTATACTGTTTCCTTATTCCTTAAAAACACTAAACGCTATTTAAAAGCAATCGAGCTATGCAACAAATGTTTAGAAGTACTGAATAACGTAACTCACAGTAAAGAAGATCTTTTTACAAAATACCTTAAGATCTTCAAGATAATGTTCCTGGTATACTTCGACATGAATGATCACACAAAGAGTGAAAGATGCGCCGAAATAGCTGTTGCGCTATCGCATGACACTGGTAACGCGATGATAGAAGCATTCTTCAGCCTACAACTGGCAAAAATGTGTAAAGACCAAAGACGACTTGAAGAGTCAGAGAAGCATTGCTGGAGAGCAATCAGAATCGCAAAGATCGTTGGAGAGAGGGAAATAGAATCTGAAGCCTACAGTTGTCACGGATGTGTTTCCGAAATGCAAAGAAAATACCAAAAGGCAAAAGAGAATTTCGAGAAAGCACTTGCCATCTGCATGGAAATTAGAGACAAGAAGGGAGTAGCAGAAGCTCGCACAAACCTAGGAGAGGTGTTATATTCACTTGGTGAATGTCAGAAAGCTAAAGAATATCTCCAGAAAGCACTTGCCATCTACATGCAAATAAAAGACAAGGAGGGAGAAGCAATCGCTCGTACAAGTCTAGGAAAGGTGTTGCATTTACTCGGAGAATTTCAGAAGGCCATAGAGTATTCCGAGAAAGCACTTGTTATCATGTTAGGTGCATGGAAATTAGACACAAGCAGGGAGAAGCAGACGCTCGCATGGACCTAGGGATAGTGTTTCATTTACTCGGAGAATATCAGAAGGCTGAAGAATGTTATGAGAGAGCTCTTGCCATACGCATGGAAATAAAAGACAAGAGGGGTGAAGCAAAAGCTTGCGCAGGCCTAGGAACGATGTTATTTTCACTCAGTGAATATCAGAAGGCTAAAGAATATCATGAGAAAGCACTTGCGATTTGCATGGAAATAAAAGACAAAAGGGGAGAAGCAGACGCTTGCACAAACCTAGGAGCGGCTTTACATTCACTCGGCGAATATCAGAAGGCTAAAGAGTATTATGAGAAAGCACTTGCATTCCACATGGAAATTAGAGACCAGAAGAGAGAAGCAGGCGCTCGCACAAACCTAGGAGCGGCGTTGCATTCACTTGGTGAATGTCAGAATATCTCGAGAAAGCAATTGCCATCCATATGCAAATAAAAGACAAGGAGGGAGAAGCAGTCGCTCGCACAAACCTTGGGGCGGTGTTACATTCACTCGGGGAATATCAGAGGGCGGAAGAGTATTTTGAGAAAGCACTTGCAATCAACATGGAGATTGGACATAAGAAGGGAGAAGCAGACGCTCGCACAAACCAAGTGGCGGTGTTAAGTTCACAGGTGAATTTCAGAAGGCTAAAGAATATTACGAGGTAGCACTTGCCATCTTCATGCAAATAAAAAACAAGGAGGGAGAAGCAACACCCCGCTCAAACCTAGGAGCGGCGTTAATTTTACTCGGTGAATATCAGAAGGCTAAAGAGTATTCCGAGAAAGCACTTGCAATCAACATGGAACCTAGACGCAAGAAGGGAAATGCAGGCGCTCGCACAAACCCAGGAGTGGTGTTTCATTTACTTGGTGGATATGAGAAGGCTTACGAATATCACGAGAAAGCACTTGCCATCAGCATGGAAACTACAGACAAGGTGGGAGAAGCAGACGCTCGGACAAACCAAGGAAAGGTGTTATATTTACTTGGTGAATTTCAGAAGGCTAAAGAGCATTACGAAAAAGCACTTGCCATTTACATGGTAACTAGTCACAGTGAGAAAGTAATGCAATGTTTCCTCGGACTCGGTGGAAATTGGTAACAGAGAAGGAGAAGTGTCAGCGTATTGTATCCTTGCAGGTGTTCGTTATTTGTTACATGATTATCAAATGGCCAAAATATACGTCAAGAAGCAGATTTTTATCAGCACTGAGATTGGTTACAGAATGCAACAAGCAGAGACATTCCTGGCAAAAGCACGTATACTTCAACATGGCAAACAAAACAAAGCTGTAGAATGCATTGAGAAGGCTCTCTCAATAATTAGTGCTATTGGCGACATTAGAGGCGATTTTGAAGCCTTACTTCACCTCTCACGCATTAAAATGTTGCAATCAAAGTTCCAGGAAGTGAAGTCTCATCTTTATGAATGCATTGCCAAATATGAAAAATTGCGACATTCCCTGCACGGAAACGAGCAGTTTCAAGTATCTCTTTTAGAACATGGTGGAAGTTTTCCATACAAGATGCTTAGTGAATTACTTTGTTATTCCACAAAACCTAAAGAAGCACTTTATGCCGAGGAGCTGACACGGGCTCGGTGCTTGGCAGAATCTTTGGCACTCAACTTTTCCGCTGAAAATCACATCTCATCTGATCCCAAATCATGGTTCGGGATTGAAGAGGTTTTAAGTAAAGAAGAGAACCGTACTTTCCTGTACATTTCGTATTATGATCGAATTGTTCGATTGTGGGTTTTGAAAAGTAACGGAGACACTTTATTCCGATCTTCTGAAGAAGTGGATGACAAGACTCTCATAGCGGAGAAAGCTTTCAATTTAAATAGCTTTTTCGACCAAGGTCTCCGCGGCTTTGGGATTTTACCTGCCCATAAATGCGAAGATCGATCTTTGAGTGAAACCATGCCGATGTCACTTCACGACCAGAGCGAAGCAGATTTGCGAGGAGAGGAAACCCCAGAAACAACAAGAAGACTTAATTTGTGTTCCAAACTCATCATCACTCCAGTGGCCGATCTACTTACAGAGCCAGAGATCGTCATTGTACCCGAGCGTAGCTTGTACCGAGTTCCATTTGCAGCCTTAAGAGACCAATCAGACGGTAGATACATATAGGAGACTCACAGGATTCGCATCGTCCCTTCCTTGACGACTCTTAAGCTCATTCAGGACTGCCCAGCAGATTTTCACAGCGAGACCGGTGCAGTAGTTGTTGGTGACCCCAAGGTAGGAAAGGTGTATTACATGGGAGATGAAAGGACATTTGTACCATTGCATTGTGCAAGAAAGGAAGCAGAGATGATCGGAGAACTGCTCGGAGTTCAGCCTTTGTTGGGAGAGCGTGCAAAGAAGCAGGAAGTACTTCAGCGATGAATTCAGTGAGTTTCATTTATATTGCTGCCCACGGTAACGCCGAAAGAGGAGAGATTGCCCTCTCCCCCAGCCTTGCCACTAACACTATTCCAGAGGAGGAGGACTTCCTTTTGAGGATCTCAGATGTATCACAAGTAAAGCTGCGAACCAAACTGGTAGTACTCAGCTATTGTTACAGTGGACGTGGAGAAATTAAAGCCGAGGGAGTTATTGGAATCGCTCGAGCGTTCCTAGCATCCGGCGCACGTTCAGTGTTGGTGACACTGTGGGCCATAGAGGACGAAGCAACAGAGAAGTTTATGAGGCGTTTCTACAGACACCTTGTTGATGGAGATAGTGTCAGTGAATGTCTTCACCAGGCCATGAAATGGCTGAGAAGCAACGGCTTTCCCAAAGTTTCCCAGTGGGCTCCGTTCATGTTGATTGGAGATAACGTGACATTTGACGTCAAGAAACAAAGGTTAGTTTTATTTCCGAAAGGTCACTAGACACACACTGAGTCACGTACAGAATCTGGTTTCGATTCAGTTACGGTAACTATAACGCGGAGAGGACGTGTTGGTGTACATTCCAATGTCTTACGCGTGCCTTCTCTGAACACAATGACTTAAATAGTTTTGAGAATCCCAAATTTTAGCTAGAAAAATACCATCGTCATACTGTGTATATGACCATTTTCAAACTCAGAATGATAGTTAAAGTTTTCAACCGCAATTAACAATTTGCAGAACCGGTGGGGCCGCGCGCGAGTCAGGTACAGTGATAGCGAAGATTATAATGACAGTAGTTTTTAAATGCAACCTTCAACTTAAGTATTTTTTTGTTTGTTTTTCTTTAGGGAAGAAGAAATCGACTGCGAAGGACAACAATGAAGTATAAAAGGAACAGTCAGCCAAGCCTTTCAAAAGATTGTCATGAATAATTTCATTGCATATAAATATATGTAACGGCAAGGGAAGTTTAAGTTTAATTTTTCATTCAAGTAAACTTTAGAATGTGTATCTTTATGTAGTTTCGAAAACGTAGATTGCGATTGGAAAGGTTTCGAAGAATTTCTCTTTGTATGGAATTTTTTTCCAGTAAGAACGAATGTGGTGAAGCTATTCAGTTTGTAGTTGTTTCAGCGTCTGACTTAAATCACTTGATTACTTGGTAGTTTTGATCAAATATTCTGTGAATAAGTTATTTCTTATAAAGTTTCTTGGGAGTCTAACTTCTTTGAGTAGAAAGGAGATCATATGCCTAATCTAGATTAGTCGTAAACGAGCCGACCCCTTTGAGTAAGTTAAACGAGAAAAGGTAAATTTTTTAATATAACTTTCAACTGGGGTCAGAAATGTGAGATGCAGATATGATTGATGTTTACACCGAATTATTCCATTAGATCAACTCATTTTGAGGTATTATCGATTATATGCTTGATCGAATGTTGTGTTTTTAAATAAAAGCAGCATAATTTGTAAATTAAATCGTCGGTGATTCTTTTAGTCATTTTTTTTGGCCAAACCCTTCAAATTTCACGCCCAAAGCTGCCTTCTCCTTATCACTTATCTGCAAATTATTTTTATGTTATCCTGTTGGCATGTGACTTCCAACAAATCTGGAAACGGAACTCCACTTCGTATTAAATATAAATGTTGGCACACGCGCTATAAGGAAGGTGACTCATATCACATGGGAATTTTGCACCCCAAAAGCTCTTGTCCATTGCGAATGACTGACGTTAATAAGAAGCACCTTTCCCATCATGCGCGTAACCCTGACACCAGACTCAGCCGTTCATGATATTTGCATTCTTATCCTCGGTTGCATGCGTTTCCTTCGATTACTCAATAGTTCCTTCCGGTTTTTTTTTCATGAAAAAGTCTCGTAAGTAAAAAATTAAGATTACGTGGCAACGAGATTTTGCCGCAAATGTGCTATTTTCTTGTAATTTAATTGGCCGTTGTTTTGATTTTGGGGAGACAGAAAAATCCAACGAGTTTACTTCATTTCTTTCCCTCTTTTTCTTGTGACAGGAATGCTCTTTGCAAATGTCTTATGTAATCCCCCTTTTTTTTAGAGAACATTTTGGGTGTGGCTTGCGTTTTTTCCATTTTACTTATTTGTGTTCTGAAAGACTGGTTACCCAAGGTTACTTTCTTTTTACTGTCGAGTTACTTTTTCTAAGAAACCAAGAGTTACATGTTCTCAGAAACTGAGAAGGCTTTTGTCACAAACTTTTGTAGAAGAAAGAGTACAAAATTTCCTATCTTGTGATAGGAAGAAAGAATGATTGCACATTTTGATCAAATCGAAGTTTCCTGGTCAAGTACTTTGTTCATAACAAAGGATGTAAAGACTTCCCATTTAATCCCCAGATTTCCAAGTACACTACAAGAAAACGAGTTAAAGTTGGAAATTATCCGAGAGCCTTAGCGAACTTCGCTAAAAATATACGTCCAAGAAAACCTTCTCTTAGTCGTGCACTTAGCGTTCAACAATCTGCCTAAAAAAAATAATTGACGTTACAATAATATTCCAGAAGACAGGATATATTTATAATAGTCACGCGTAGCCGAATTCTTCCACAGCACGTGCACCAACGTGGTGCCCTTCAAAAGTAAAGTTATCCGCAAATCACTCAGTAGACAAGAAAAAGATAAAAGACGTTTGATAGTGCTTTAGAACCCTCTGTTTAGATAGCACATAACGGTTCCTTTCCGTGTTTTGACCTCCATCAGAAAAAAACAACGACAACAAAAAGCGAAAACACAAAGTTAGTAGCGTCTCTCACAACAGCTGATGTTGAAGATAGGTACAGGGACTCTTATTTCTTAATGACATTCCTCCTTCTTAACATTCAAGATGTAACAAAAATTACTTCAAAAACCAACCTTCAAGCACGTTAAAGTACTCAAAATTTATAATTTCTAATGATAAGCAGAGAGCATCCCGGCGATAATTCATTTATTCAACTACCACACAGCTAATGAAAATTGTACCTGCAGTACCAAAGAACACATCCATTTTAGCTAAATATAAATATAAACATATAACAAAAAGTATGGATTGGGCAAAAACTCCCTCTCTGTTCATCTCAATAATCTTAAGTATCTTTTGTTCAACTTCTCTAAACATATATAACTATAATGAAATTACATCAAACTATTATAAATCTATTAAAATACACAATAACCAAATCTAAGACAAGTTTCTTTAAACCAGATCTGCCAGCACAGAGCAGTCTATTGAAAAGTTCCCACATCATTCAGAATTCCAAGTCATTCTATTTGGACGTTGGTTTGGCTACTGTTAACCCTTCCTCTTAATTAAGCAAACGCTTCCTATGACCCACAGGTTACAAATTGGCCATCAACAAAAGTTTTAAATGGATTTTAAAGCAATATACCTGCCAATTAACCTCAAAAATAATACTTTGACTTGGTTTTTATGAACACTTTTAGAAGTTGATCTAACTCTGCATACACTGAACACTATTAAATGACTTAATACCACATACGATTCAACAATAACATTTTGACCACAATCTCTTGAACAATGAAGTATGTCTAATGAGCCTAATGGCTGACTGTCAGGTGGACTGTTGGCCAATTGTTGATTGTGAGCTGACTGACAAGTTTTTCAGAGATTTGTTCTTCAAAATTACCCTACTTTCTTTGTTTAATAGATAAAATACACACTTAGGATCCTGGGAGTGGGTTTCTGTAACATCATAACATATCAGTCACTTGCTACCAGAACCACACCAAAACAAAGAGCATAAGGAGTACAATCTGTGGGAAGTGCATGGGAGAGCCGCCAGAAATTGGTAGCTGGGAATGATCAAAGTCTTCTGAAAGAAACAGTTTAACAAGAAGACAGTCATACTGATATAATCTTGTAAATAAAATAAGAAAGATGGTAAGTTTTGGACTTGGTAAAGAAATAGAGAAAGATTTTTTTTTTGTCTTGTCATGAGCATGGAACAAGGAAAAGATTCTGAGTTAATTCCCATAAGCAATCAAACCTCAGACCTTTGGATTCCTTGTTCTGATGCTCTACCACTGAGCCACAAAGACTATGGTGTGCAAGGCCCATTACAAATTTCTACACCTTTACATCAGTATACATATTCTACATACTGTTATCTTTACATTTCCCAAGGTGCTGATAAGGAGAACTTGATTAACAATCAAGAGCTACTTTGGTCAGTGATCATTACCTCTATTCTTGTGACTTTAATGTGTGATTTTGGGCTGATATTGTTTGGAGAAATCAGATGTTAGTCCCTCTTAAAGCTCAAAAGGTATATGGCTTTCATTATATGTAGGTTCCCTTGCCATTAATCTTTGTTTGTTTGTTTGTTTGCTTTCTTTATCAATTGTTGTCAATTCTAGTAATGTCACATATAATGGCAAATTAACCCTTTACACCCTAACATCAGTATGCATATTCTCCATGCATACATTTCCTAAGTTTAAAAATCAAGAGCCTCTTCCTTTATTCTTGAGATCTTAATGTGTGATTCAGGGGTGATTCTGTTAGGAGTAATTTGATGCTAGTCACTCTCAGGGGTCAAAGATTAAAAATATTATATATATATATATATGTAACATTTTAACTCTGACTCCTGAGAGTGACCAGCATCAAATTACTCCTTACAGAATCACCCCTGATATACACCATATAGGGTCAAAAGTATAGACTTACCAAGATCTATAATCACTTCATTTGAAGGGGGTCCTAAGCCTGCCTTGTTCTGGGCCCTGACTCTAACATTGTACTTTCCATTAGGAAGTCTCAGGCCGCCATACTCAGTACTTGTAGTTTTGGCTTCGTTCGGTGACTTCCACAAGAGACCTTTAGCCACATATTGAATAACATAACGCTTGATTTCTGTGGCACCATCTGTTGATGGGGGATCCCATTTCAGTTGGATATAAATTGCTGCACCATCAAATACTGTTTGTGTTTTAAGATTTCTTGGTGCTGATGGTGGAGCTGTAACAAAAAGTGTGCTTACAATTTAGTTGAGAATTAGAGAGATTTCGAAAATTTAAGATGGCTCTGAACCCCCTCCGCATAATTTTTTAAACTTTGCAAAAAGTTGCAACTAATATCATGTTAATTACAATTTGATAATAAAAAATGGGGGTCACCAAGCTTTTTTCTGAGTTATAAGCACTTAAAGCTAAAATTAAGGGTGTTTTTAGCAGGCCATATTGTTGCTATGGTAACCTATTGTGCCACGAAATTAACAGCAACTTGTTCCCTGATGATTGGGCAGTTTGTTGATACCATGATTTTAGCGTCAACTGCTATAGAATGGTTATAATGACCCATCAAACTCATAAGTCTTGAAAAGTACTGGAAACTGTTACCAGCCACCTTTATTAAACACAAAACTTTCACGGACCACACACACACTTAGGACCCTGGGAGAGGGTATCTATAGCATCATACTATATCAGTCACTTGCTACCAGAACCACACCAAAACAAAGAGCATAAGGAGTACAATCTGTGGGAAGTGCATGGGAGAGCCGCCAGAAATTGGTAGCTGGGAATGATCAAAGTCTTCTGAAAGAAACAGTTTAACAAGAAGACAGTCATACTGATATAATCTTGTAAATAAAATAAGAAAGATGGTAAGTTTTGGACTTGGTAAAGAAATAGAGAAAGATTTTTTTTTTGTCTTGTCATGAGCATGGAACAAGGAAAAGATTCTGAGTTAATTCCCATAAGCAATCAAACCTCAGACCTTTGGATTCCTTGTTCTGATGCTCTACCACTGAGCCACAAAGACTATGGTGTGCAAGACCCATTACAAAGTTCTACACCTTTACATCAGTATACATATTCTACATACTGTTATCTTTACATTTCCCAAGGTGCTGATAAGGAGAACTTGATTAACAATCAAGAGCTACTTTGGTCAGTGATCATTACCTCTATTCTTGTGACTTTAATGTGTGATTTTGGGCTGATATTGTTTGGAGAAATCAGATGTTAATCTCTCTTAAAGCTCAAAAGGTATATGGCTTTCATTATATGTAGGTTCCCTTGCCATTAATCTTTGTTTGTTTGTTTGTTTGCTTTCTTTATCAATTGTTGTCAATTCTAGTAATGTCACATATAATGGCAAATTAACCCTTTACACCCTAACATCAGTATGCATATTCTCCATGCATACATTTCCTAAGTTTAAAAATCAAGAGCCTCTTCCTTTATTCTTGAGATCTTAATGTGTGATTCAGGGGTGATTCTGTTAGGAGTAATTTGATGCTAGTCACTCTCAGGGGTCAAAGATTAAAAATATTATATATATATATATATGTAACATTTTAACTCTGACTCCTGAGAGTGACCAGCATCAAATTACTCCTTACAGAATCACCCCTGATATACACCATATAGGGTCAAAAGTATAGACTTACCAAGATCTATAATCACTTCATTTGAAGGGGGTCCTAAGCCTGCCTTGTTCTGGGCCCTGACTCTAACATTGTACTTTCCATTAGGAAGTCTCAGGCCGCCATACTCAGTACTTGTAGTTTTGGCTTCGTTCGGTGACTTCCACAAGAGACCTTTAGCCACATATTGAATAACATAACGCTTGATTTCTGTGGCACCATCTGTTGATGGGGGATCCCATTTCAGTTGGATATAAATTGCTGCACCATCAAATACTGTTTGTGTTTTAAGATTTCTTGGTGCTGATGGTGGAGCTGTAACAAAAAGTGTGCTTACAATTTAGTTGAGAATTAGAGAGATTTCGAAAATTTAAGATGGCTCTGAACCCCCTCCGCATAATTTTTTAAACTTTGCAAAAAGTTGCAACTAATATCATGTTAATTACAATTTGATAATAAAAAATGGGGGTCACCAAGCTTTTTTCTGAGTTATAAGCACTTAAAGCTAAAATTAAGGGTGTTTTTAGCAGGCCATATTGTTGCTATGGTAACCTATTGTGCCACGAAATTAACAGCAACTTGTTCCCTGATGATTGGGCAGTTTGTTGATACCATGATTTTAGCGTCAACTGCTAAAGAATGGTTATAATGACCCATCAAACTCATAAGTCTTGAAAAGTACTGGAAACTGTTACCAGCCACCTTTATTAAACACAAAACTTTCACGGACCACACACACACTTAGGACCCTGGGAGAGGGTATCTATAGCATCATACTATATCAGTCACTTGCTACCAGAACCACACCAAAACAAAGAGCATAAGGAGTACAATCTGTGGGAAGTGCATGGGAGAGCCGCCAGAAATTGGTAGCTGGGAATGATCAAAGTCTTCTGAAAGAAACAGTTTAACAAGAAGACAGTCATACTGATATAATCTTGTAAATAAAATAAGAAAGATGGTAAGTTTTGGACTTGGTAAAGAAATAGAGAAAGATTTTTTTTTTGTCTTGTCATGAGCATGGAACAAGGAAAAGATTCTGAGTTAATTCCCATAAGCAATCAAACCTCAGACCTTTGGATTCCTTGTTCTGATGCTCTACCACTGAGCCACAAAGACTATGGTGTGCAAGACCCATTACAAAGTTCTACACCTTTACATCAGTATACATATTCTACATACTGTTATCTTTACATTTCCCAAGGTGCTGATAAGGAGAACTTGATTAACAATCAAGAGCTACTTTGGTCAGTGATCATTACCTCTATTCTTGTGACTTTAATGTGTGATTTTGGGCTGATATTGTTTGGAGAAATCAGATGTTAATCTCTCTTAAAGCTCAAAAGGTATATGGCTTTCATTATATGTAGGTTCCCTTGCCATTAATCTTTGTTTGTTTGTTTGTTTGCTTTCTTTATCAATTGTTGTCAATTCTAGTAATGTCACATATAATGGCAAATTAACCCTTTACACCCTAACATCAGTATGCATATTCTCCATGCATACATTTCCTAAGTTTAAAAATCAAGAGCCTCTTCCTTTATTCTTGAGATCTTAATGTGTGATTCAGGGGTGATTCTGTTAGGAGTAATTTGATGCTAGTCACTCTCAGGGGTCAAAGATTAAAAATATTATATATATATATATATGTAACATTTTAACTCTGACTCCTGAGAGTGACCAGCATCAAATTACTCCTTACAGAATCACCCCTGATATACACCATATAGGGTCAAAAGTATAGACTTACCAAGATCTATAATCACTTCATTTGAAGGGGGTCCTAAGCCTGCCTTGTTCTGGGCCCTGACTCTAACATTGTACTTTCCATTAGGAAGTCTCAGGCCGCCATACTCAGTACTTGTAGTTTTGGCTTCGTTCGGTGACTTCCACAAGAGACCTTTAGCCACATATTGAATAACATAACGCTTGATTTCTGTGGCACCATCTGTTGATGGGGGATCCCATTTCAGTTGGATATAAATTGCTGCACCATCAAATACTGTTTGTGTTTTAAGATTTCTTGGTGCTGATGGTGGAGCTGTAACAAAAAGTGTGCTTACAATTTAGTTGAGAATTAGAGAGATTTCGAAAATTTAAGATGGCTCTGAACCCCCTCCGCATAATTTTTTAAACTTTGCAAAAAGTTGCAACTAATATCATGTTAATTACAATTTGATAATAAAAAATGGGGGTCACCAAGCTTTTTTCTGAGTTATAAGCACTTAAAGCTAAAATTAAGGGTGTTTTTAGCAGGCCATATTGTTGCTATGGTAACCTATTGTGCCACGAAATTAACAGCAACTTGTTCCCTGATGATTGGGCAGTTTGTTGATACCATGATTTTAGCGTCAACTGCTAAAGAATGGTTATAATGACCCATCAAACTCATAAGTCTTGAAAAGTACTGGAAACTGTTACCAGCCACCTTTATTAAACACAAAACTTTCACGGACCACACACACACTTAGGACCCTGGGAGAGGGTATCTATAGCATCATACTATATCAGTCACTTGCTACCAGAACCACACCAAAACAAAGAGCATAAGGAGTACAATCTGTGGGAAGTGCATGGGAGAGCCGCCAGAAATTGGTAGCTGGGAATGATCAAAGTCTTCTGAAAGAAACAGTTTAACAAGAAGACAGTCATACTGATATAATCTTGTAAATAAAATAAGAAAGATGGTAAGTTTTGGACTTGGTAAAGAAATAGAGAAAGATTTTTTTTTTGTCTTGTCATGAGCATGGAACAAGGAAAAGATTCTGAGTTAATTCCCATAAGCAATCAAACCTCAGACCTTTGGATTCCTTGTTCTGATGCTCTACCACTGAGCCACAAAGACTATGGTGTGCAAGACCCATTACAAAGTTCTACACCTTTACATCAGTATACATATTCTACATACTGTTATCTTTACATTTCCCAAGGTGCTGATAAGGAGAACTTGATTAACAATCAAGAGCTACTTTGGTCAGTGATCATTACCTCTATTCTTGTGACTTTAATGTGTGATTTTGGGCTGATATTGTTTGGAGAAATCAGATGTTAATCTCTCTTAAAGCTCAAAAGGTATATGGCTTTCATTATATGTAGGTTCCCTTGCCATTAATCTTTGTTTGTTTGTTTGTTTGCTTTCTTTATCAATTGTTGTCAATTCTAGTAATGTCACATATAATGGCAAATTAACCCTTTACACCCTAACATCAGTATGCATATTCTCCATGCATACATTTCCTAAGTTTAAAAATCAAGAGCCTCTTCCTTTATTCTTGAGATCTTAATGTGTGATTCAGGGGTGATTCTGTTAGGAGTAATTTGATGCTAGTCACTCTCAGGGGTCAAAGATTAAAAATATTATATATATATATATATGTAACATTTTAACTCTGACTCCTGAGAGTGACCAGCATCAAATTACTCCTTACAGAATCACCCCTGATATACACCATATAGGGTCAAAAGTATAGACTTACCAAGATCTATAATCACTTCATTTGAAGGGGGTCCTAAGCCTGCCTTGTTCTGGGCCCTGACTCTAACATTGTACTTTCCATTAGGAAGTCTCAGGCCGCCATACTCAGTACTTGTAGTTTTGGCTTCGTTCGGTGACTTCCACAAGAGACCTTTAGCCACATATTGAATAACATAACGCTTGATTTCTGTGGCACCATCTGTTGATGGGGGATCCCATTTCAGTTGGATATAAATTGCTGCACCATCAAATACTGTTTGTGTTTTAAGATTTCTTGGTGCTGATGGTGGAGCTGTAACAAAAAGTGTGCTTACAATTTAGTTGAGAATTAGAGAGATTTCGAAAATTTAAGATGGCTCTGAACCCCCTCCGCATAATTTTTTAAACTTTGCAAAAAGTTGCAACTAATATCATGTTAATTACAATTTGATAATAAAAAATGGGGGTCACCAAGCTTTTTTCTGAGTTATAAGCACTTAAAGCTAAAATTAAGGGTGTTTTTAGCAGGCCATATTGTTGCTATGGTAACCTATTGTGCCACGAAATTAACAACAACTTGTTCCCCTATGATTGGGCAGTTTGTTGATACCATGATTTTAGCGTCAACTGCTAAAGAATGGTTATAATGACCCATCAAACTCATAAGTCTTGAAAAGTACTGGAAACTGTTACCAGCCACCTTTATTACACACAAAACTTTCACGGACCACACACACACTTAGGACCCTGGGATCTATAACATCATACTATATCAGTCACTTGCTACCAGAACCACACCAAAACAAAGAGCATAAGGAGTACAATCTGTGGGAAGTGCATGGGAGAGCCGCCAGAAATTGGTAGCTGGGAATGATCAAAGTCTTCTGAAAGAAACAGTTTAACAAGAAGACAGTCATACTGATATAATCTTGTAAATAAAATAAGAAAGATGGTAAGTTTTGGACTTGGTAAAGAAATAGAGAAAGTTTTTTTTTTGTCTTGTCATGAGCATGGAACAAGGAAAAGATTCTGAGTTAATTCCCATAAGCAATCAAACCTCAGACCTTTGGATTCCTTGTTCTGATGCTCTACCACTGAGCCACAAAGACTATGGTGTGCAAGGCCCATTACAAAGTTCTACACCTTTACATCAGTATACATATTCTACATACTGTTATCCATACATTTCCCAAGGTGCTGATAAGGAGAACTTGATTAACAATCAAGAGCTACTTTAGTCAGTGATCATTACCTCTATTCTTGTGACTTTAATGTGTGATTTTGGGCTGATATTGTTTGGAGATATCAGATGTTAGTCCCTCTTAAAGCTCAAAAGGTATATGGCTTTCATTATATGTAGGTTCCCTTGCCATTAATCTTTGTTTGTTTGTTTGTTTGCTTTCTCTATCAATTGTTGTCAATTCTAGTAATGTCACATATAATGGCAAATTAACCCTTTACACCCTAACATCAGTATGTATATTCTCCATGCATACATTTCCTAAGTTTAAAAATCAAGAGCCTCTTCCTTTATTCTTGAGATCTTAATGTGTGATTCAGGGGTGATTCTGTTAGGAGTAATTTGATGCTAGTCACTCTCAGGGGTCAAAGATTAAAAATATTATATATATATATAAATATATGTAACATTTTAACTCTGACCCCTGAGAGTGACCAGCATCAAATTACTCCTTACAGAATCACCCCTGATATACACCATATAGGGTCAAAAGTATAGATCGACTTACCAAGATCTATAATCACTTCATTTGAAGGGGGTCCTAAGCCTGCCTTGTTCTGGGCCCTGACTCTAACATTGTACTTTCCATTAGGAAGTCTCAGGCCGCCATATTCAGTACTTGTAGTTTCGGCTTTGTTTGATGACTTCCACGAGAGACCTTTAGCCACATATTGAATAACATAACGCTTGATTTCTGTGCCACCATCTGTTGATGGGGGATCCCATTTCAGTTGGATATAAATTGCTGCATCATCAAATACTGTTTGTGTTTTAAGATTTCTTGGTGGTGATGGTGGAGCTGTAACAAAAAGTATGCTTACAATTTAGTTGAGAATTAGAGAGATTTCCACTCTGATATCAACTGACAACAGCAAACTAAATTTAAGACTCCCAGCTAACATCCATTGAACAACCTAGAAGCAACTCAAAAGCTAGACATTTGGCAAAATGGAATCTATTTGTTAACCCTTTACAGTCCCTATCATCATTATGTATTTTCTCTCTACTGTTCTCTATACATTTCCTAAGGTGCTGGCTAAGAGAATTTGTTTAACAATCAAGAGTTTCTTTAGTTGGTGATCATTTCCTTCATTTTCATGACCTCAATGTGTGATTCTGGGATGATATTGTAAGCAGAAATTAGATGCTGGTCACTTTCAGGGGTTACAGCGTTAATGTTTATCATATGATAAAAAGCAAAATGATGTTAATGCCCTTGCAAGAATGCAGTATACTTTAAGTATACTTTTAGTATACTTAGTCTGTACTTCCCAAAAAGAAAGTACAGTTGAAGTATACTTCATTTATACTTAAAGAAGAAAAGTATAAATGAAGTACATTTTGTTAATGTACTTCATTTATACTTAAAATGTAAAAGTATACTTCAAGTATACCTCTTCTTTATTTTAACATTGCTGGTGAGTGACTGTCTAAAGTAAAGTTTATTTTAAGTATACTTGTTTGTACATGTAAAATAAAGAAATAACTAAGTATTAAACAATAAGCAGGAATTGCATTGAATGATTGATACCAGTGGCACATAAGTGGAATAATAAGGAAGTATGAAGAATTCCCCTTCTTGCGTAGATCCTTCAAACAGCATCTGTTCTTACACAATTTATCCTCTAGTATAGACAATCCCTGATATTCCATACAAAAAGTACAATAGTAGTGAAACTGGATGGGATTCTTTAATTTCATGAAGAACTTCTTAAGAAGGGCCACTGAAGAAGCACATTGATTTGGCAACGCACAATGAAGGCTAATGAGCGTTAATAGATCAACAAGCGCAAGTCCGGTTAAACTATGTCGAACAGCGTATGTAAAGATAAGTAACATGCTGACTGCCATACTGATTGGTGCTCCATCGTACAAGGGAACATCTTCAAACTGCCTCTCTTCCTGATCCGCGTTTACTCCACCAGCACTTTCGTCAGGGTCGAAAGCATCCAAGTATTCTTCAACGTCCTCTTGATCATCTTCAACAGCATCTATCGTGGCTTGTTCAGACTCAGCGACCTTGGGAGTTTTTCCAACGTCACTTTCTACGAGGGTGAACATATCACTTGGAGTCTCAAAAGATTGGTCGCTGTTATCGCCATACGGGCATGGGAATTCATCGAGTTCCTCGCATTGAACCAAAGAGCTTTTAGACGTAATACCACTCTGATGTAACAAACTGTGTGATAATCCAAAAGAACTCGTCTCGGCTAAACTTCAGAATACCCCGCAACTCATTTCCGCCTCACTTACATGTGTCGGTAGGCTTTGAAGATCGAGGCATAACACAATAGACGCTATTCTTATTCAATGACATGTAAATGAGTTGCGGGGTATTCTGAAGTTGCTCCCTCGTCTCCGTGTTAGTATTAGTGGAAGAGCCGCTACAGGCAGTGCCTGATCTCAGTTTCCATGATCTTGTCTGTGAACTTGTGCTACAAAGATCACCCGCCGAAATAGAAGCAATCGCGGTGCTCTTATCTGGCCACTTCTTTAAAGTCGTTCGTGGTATCTTTGCTCCTGGCTGAGAAAGATACTGGTTGTAAGGCCCGCGTGGTTTACGTTTCTTTTTACAGGCAGCTGAAGGCGTAAAATGGGTGGAAATGCTCTCGTTTGAGTCACGTTTATCGTTATCCAACTCGTCCATGTTTACATTAATTTAATAGACTACTGCTGATATACAGTACTGTGGGATCACATACGGGATGCCACGTGATACCTTATATGGTCGAATACGGGACATCTTACATTCATATGGTTATACGGTTTTGGCGGGCAAAACGAAGGAGTCGTTTGGCGAGTTGTTGAGAAAGAGGTCAGGGAAAGAGGTTGTAATTTATTCAGATCATTTGCGTGAACATTTTATGCCTGAAGTATTCCTTTTGTCTCCAAGTACAATATGAGCAACAAAAGAAAAACAGCACCTTCAGTCAAGTATGGCGAAACGAGTAAGTTCTACTCCTACAGTTGTATACACATGTCGTTTTTTTTATTATAATCTCTACGCGCCAAAACACGAAGCTAAATCAATAAGCCTAGCTTACTAGGTAGTTGTTTTCATTTGCCGTAAAGCTTAGAAAGGTTTAAAATATCGCTTAAAGATGTTAATATTATATCTTACTGACCTTCATTTGTAGATTATGTTCTTGTTCAATTCCTTGAGGATAACATTACAAGTATTGTGACCGAAAACCAAGTGATAAAGGAGGACACTGGTTTAGTTAGTTTGATGGTGTTTGCGACAGCATTATTCGCATTGCCATGAGGAACAAGATCACTTGTCTTGAAACAAATGCCAAGAAGAAAAGGGCAGTGAGTTCATCTTAACTGGCCAATCCAAGTTCAAATGGACACTATAGGGACATGTTAGTTAGCATTTAGCAGTTAGAGGTTAGGGGCTAGCTTTACACCTGATGAGAGCTAGGTCAATTACTGTGTTAGTAAATGTTAGCTTTTTAGGTCATACATATTCCTTTTTTTAAGCTTTTTAGCAGTGCCAAAAATTAAAGCCCATCAAATAAAGACAGTAAGTTAGCATATAGCAGTAAGCAGTTAAAAGTCAGCTTTTTGGGGTCAGTGCTGTAGGCTGGTAAAGGTAAGTTCTTTATTACATTATTACATAACATTGTGAGAATGTAATTTTTTTTAATTAAAAAAATAAGTAATCAGTTTATTAATAATGAACAGTGTTTTAAATACTGTTGACTTAACTCAGGATTTTAATCGATTGATCACTTGCGACTTTCTTGCTAGAAATTACATTAATTTTATGAATTATATCATAGATCAAAGAGATTGTCATTATATCATGTATATTATTCAAGGTCATCAATAAGTTTGTATTGCAATACTTATGCCATTGTGGATTTTATTCTTGGTTTTTCAATAAACCTGTGATACATACACCTGTCAGTTGTTGTTGTTAATAGATTGACTAAAATAGTCCCTGGAAGAGGTACATGTAACCAATAAATAATACTTCATGTTTGCAACATGGCTAAAGATTTTTTACATTACTTCATGGTCAAAAAGCTGTAAGTATAATTATGCATCAGTATCCCATATTCAGCATTTTTAGTCAGCTCGTGTATTTAAATAAGAGTGCACAAAGTATACTTAGAGTATACACAAAGTATACTTGAAGTATACTTCACATAAAGTATACTTGAAGTATACTTCACATAAAGTATGCTTGAAGTATACTTTTTAAGTGACCAAAAGTGTTGTACTTTAAGTATACTTCTCTAAGTATACTTAAAGTATGCTTTAAGTACAAATAAAGTATACTTTTCTAATTGCTTAAAGTATACTTAAAGTATACTGCATTCCTGCAAGGGTGGTGATCCCATCTACGCATATGTCTTCTAACAGATCAGAATTTAGACCTAATAAAAATGCATTATTTAAACCTTTACACTGTAACATCAGTATGTACATTCTCCTTACTACTCCCTGGACATTTCCTAGGTTCTGACAAGGAGAATTTGTTCAACAATCAAGATATTTTTTAGTCAGTGTTCTTCTCCTTTATTCTCAAGACTTTAATGTTTGAGTTAAGGGTGATTTGAGCGGAAAAATTAGATGTTAGTCACTATTAGGTGTTAAATGGTTAATAATTCAGGTTATCATAGGAGGGGAATTCTCCTTATCATATATGGTATCAAGCAGAAAGATCTTGCAAAGAAAGGAAAAAATCAATACCAAGGTATTGTTTAATTTAACACAAAACTTTCACAGCTAAAATTCAAAGAAATGTAGGGTAGACAGATGGGAGAATTGATACAAAGATCTTGTGTGTAACAGGGTTAATATCACTTACTGAGCTTTTTGACATTGACTGCATGGTATTTTACAGTGTGTTTGTTCTTGGCTTGGCATTGCAGTGTCTCAAAGTCAACATCCTCTTTGGTAACCATTCGTAGGTAGCTCTTGCTAGCTGTGTCATCATGCAATCCCTTGGGTACTGTTGTGTTTGATGGGATATGCATCCACGAGAACATTGCTGTATTGCCCTCCGGAATCTTCACCGCACAAACTACTGATATCTTGTGGTTCAACCATGACTCTTTACTGACATCAGAGGCAGACTTATCTATCAAGAGATCTAGAATATGGCAAAAATAGCGCATGAATGATTGTCACAATCAGAGACTAAAAGGAGAAGAGCACGCAACTAACTTCCCTATTTTGTACATATGCGTTGTTAGATATGTATTTCAATTGTTAAGGAAAATAAGTTTGTCATTGCTGATTGTACACAACAGTAGGTTAGTGATCTCCCATAATTTGAACACAACAGGAAATATGAACTTTCAAGCCAGTAGAGCAATCCTTTTTCCTGTCAAATTTTAAATAATTTCAAGCAATTTAGGTAATAAAAAGAGGTACTACAGCCAGTAAATGTTGCCATTACTGTCTGAAAAGAAGAACACTGCTAAGTTCCTAGTTTTTACCTCCACTATCAAAAAGTAATTATGATGTCATGACACAGAGTTTGTTTAGAGATTGCAAAGAGAAACAATCTTTCAAAGATAGAGTCATTTTATCAACTAAGCTGGTGTAAACTGGCCACCATAGAGAGCTTCTCAAGCAGCCTGTCACCCTTTACCTCCCATGAGTGACCAAGACAGAATTTCTCCCAACAAAATTTATACAATATCCAGCAGACAAGTGACGAGAATAGAGAAAAATATCAATTGGGGGATTACAAGTTGATCTAATACCTAATTCTCCAAGCTAAAAGCACAAGAATTGCGTGGCAGACAATAAAGAGAATTACCAATGAGATATTGGGAGTGAATTAGAAGACAATCTTTAAACAGTGAACATCAGTAGGTTTATCTTTGGTCTCTAATTCCTTCCCAGCCTAATATCAGTATTGATGTTCTCTTTGCTGTACTCCATACATTTCAGTTACCAGGAGAATTTGTTTAACATTCAAGAGCACCTTTAAACAATCATTCTTTCTATTGTCATGACCTTAATGTTTGATTCAATTGTGAGACTACATTGAGAAATTAAATGCCAGTCACTTTAAATTAGCAGTTAAAAAAAGTAAAACATGATAGGTAGTATTAAAATCTTTATAATACAGTCTTTTGAGTGGCAGAGACAAAAATCTCTTGAGGACCTGTTCTGCAGGATACATTGTGGTTCTCCATTATGGTTTTCAGCTGCTAAAAAGTTAAAAAATAGGTACCCAATGGGTACTTGTGTCTGCTGCAGTGGAATGGAATCTGCTGTAGGCGCCTATTTTTTTTAATACTGTTAAACTGGCTAGAAACATCTCCCGAAAGGCAGTGCTATGGAATGCTCAAGGCATCACAAAGATGGGGAACTGAAGTGGTGAATGTCCAATGCTCCAGTTGGAGGTAAGGGATCATCAATATCAATCATCAATATAATGATTGTGATTACATCTTCATCACTGTTTAAATAACTTTTATTGTGTTATGGTACTGCAAAGAATCTAACATTAAAGTGAACGTTTCTTTTATTTTGTAGCAGAATATTTAAATCAAAGAATTGAAATACAACAGCCAATAGTTTTTAACAAAATTGAATAGTATCAGAAGTCTTTGTAACACAAGACAACTGTAATGCAAACGCAGTAGCAGTTTTGCAAAGCAAGAAAAAGTCTCTGGTTGTAATAATTCCTAAGAAATCATTATGTTTTTCATTTAATGGTAATATGCAATCAATTTGGAACAAAACATAGGTAAAACAAAGTTAGTATATTTACATTGTTGTGTTCAAGTAACTAATAGGTGAATATACTTTTAAAAGTATTTTGAAGTGTTTGTCTTTTAATTGAAATGAAATGTATCAGAAATGTAACGCAACAGAATTATTATCCCAAAAAAGCAGCACGTGTACTTGTAAATAATGTTTATCAGTCAGAGAAACAATCATTTCACTTAAAACCAGTGTCTACAAAATGTTTGTTGCAAACTGTAACAAAACAGGTATTATTAACGTTTGGTATTCAGTAGTAATTTCCACTGATGTGTGACAGGAAATTGTTCATTTTATTCAGATTTGCACTGACTCCACTATTTTTGTTTGTTGTTGAATGTTATGCTGGTTATAGTTGGTAACTCTAGAAGAAAGGTAGTTATGGTTTCCTCAGTGATTGGAAGAGTTCTCTTTCCTTGTGACGCTAGCATATCATGCAGGATGTCGTTGAACAGGGTCACTGTGATCTTCGATTCTTTAATTTGTACCAGTAGTTGTCCATAACATTGTTGAATGGTGGACTTCATATTCTGCTTGAGCCCACAAGTTGAACAGGTTAGTATGGGAGACGTCTCTATTACCAGCTTTTTGTTACAGTTGCAGCAGGCTTGATATGCCGTGACACTTCGCACTCCAAGTATTTCTGCTGCTGCTGTTGTATTGGTAAAGTTCTGAGGTAGCTCAGCAGGATTAATGAGATCCACAGAATTGTTCCCAAAGTGTCACCTTAATGGCTCCATGTGGGTCCACAAGATAGGCAAACAACTTTTTTTTTTCACCATACTCTGTCTTCACTTTTTTTGTTGATGACATCTGAATAAGTTTGGCTTTGATGGTGATACTTTGATTTGTGTTTGCAGCTGAAATTGATTGGATATTGTTGGCACTTGGCAACTCAATTCTTGAAAAAGGTATTTCTTTTGTAGGCTCTAACAGTACATTGTTATTCATCAGTACTGTGGTTGCATCTCCTGCTCTTTCAATTCTAAAATTTCGAAGTTTTATTGGAGATTTCTTTTTGCTCATTTGATCAAAGTGTTCCTGTTTACTTCCGGAGACGCAGACTCCTCTTACTAAGCCATCGGTGGTTTGTATGGACATGTCAAAGTAAGATGTCTTGCTACTTTTTTTAGTTGGAGACACATTGTGTAAGAAACCAACAATCTCTTCTTTTTGTTCTTCCATTGACTGCAAGTGAAAAAGAACCTTTTGAGTTTGTTTCATAGCAATATAATGTATTTCAAAATTTCTAATAACATAGGGAGCACTGCATCAAAAACGACGACGACTACGACTACTACTACAAATTTTAACTATAACAACAAAATGCCAAAAAAAAAAACTAACCTAGGTGAATTATAATTTTTTATTTGTTTACTTATTCATTATAAATCAATCCACAACAGCAGCCTCTACAGACAGGAAGGAATAACACTAAATGAAGGTTGGGGAGTGCAGTATACTGCAAACTGTTTATTAGATGATACTAATACTGAAAATCAAAGTGAACAAGAAATAGAAAAGAGCAGTGGTTCCAAAAAGCAAGATGGAAATGACAGTAATGATAATGATGATCAGTGGACTGAAGATGAAGCAGAAACACCTGCTGGTGTTACTGACACCATGTTGACCAACACACATTATTTTGAAGACAGTCTGCCTCAACGTATTTTAAATGTTGCACCAGGAGAGGGAAACAAACCCTTAAGTATATTCAGAGATCAATATTCTGAAGAGTTAGCATATCCTGGTATATTCCTTGGTCAAAGTCGACCAGAAAATAAAGATAGACTAGCTAATGTTCATTATAGCGACATTTGTAAATCTGAACTAAGACGATCAGATAGGAGAGCTGCTATGTGTGTTGAAAATATATTCTTCAAAACAAAAAAGCTTCAAATGAAAATTCTCTTAGGAAAATCACAAGTTGCACTTAGGAAGTGCAAAGGAAATAGCAAATCTTCAAATGCTGGACAGTTGAAATGTGAAGGAGCAATTGAGCGCTTGATTAATCTTGATGAAGGATTCCAATTTTTGAAAGCATTGATACCTTACAACTGTATGCAAAGATCTGTTCATAGCGATGCTTAGATAATAATTATCATGAAGAATACTAGTTCTAGGTTTCTCTCCTCTGTATAAAATCGCCACAGCTTTCGCACATGTTTGTCTAGTGATAGATGTTTTCATGTGTGTAGTGAAATACATGTATCTTCGGCAAAATCCATTTCGTAAACAGGGCATATTATATCCCCCATTGGGCTTTGTAATCCCCAAGTGAGACTTAATAATTCCCTTAACGGGCTTTTCATTCCCCAAATGGAGCTCAATTGTTCCCCGAAGGGACTTTCCATTCCCCAAATGGGGCTCATAAAGCTTATTTTGCGTCCTGAGCACTTGCAAAATGGCGGGGCGGTGATCGTGTTGGCGCCGAGAAAGCTTCAGTCGATTTACAAATTCAAAGCATCTTTCAAAACCTTTCACTCGGCCGGAATGACACCCAGTGCGAATGCTGTGGCAAAATGAGAAAACACCTTTTAAGAAATCCATTACAAATATGAAAAGCGAAAAGATCACTCACCTTGCAAGCAATAATACACCCTGGCTTGACGAACGAAATCAGGACGATACGACGCAACCCAAACGTTTTTCGAAAGCATATAGTTTGACGGATTTGACTTTGTCCTTTTCTCAGATTTGATTGGTTCCGAGTCTTCCCGGAAATCGGTAGTTTGCCACGACCTCTTTCCTTTGTCCTTTCCTCGTATCCGATTGGATAGATTATTCCCCTGAGGAACGAAGTTTGCACCCGAAAGTATTACAGGCCGAAAGTATTACAGGCCGAAAGTATTACCCCTCCGTGCATACTTCATGTATCGTATCACCAAATGGAATCCGCAGTGAAACGTCAAGAGTAAATCCGAGATCTTGTCGTATATGAAGTAGCTGGTCGCGCGTTTTACAGCTTATCTAAGTGTCTGCATGCATTATAAATGCAGCAGACACAAAAAGAGAGTGCTCACTTATAGGTAAAAAAAAATTAGAAAAAAAGAAAACATTTCTGAACAAGCTGAAAATCAACATATCATTTTACATTTTATCACAAGTAAAAGAATTCAAACTTGATAGAGAAACAAGATTTCACATATTTCGCAAAGTTAATAATTATCATATTGATAGTTGTGACGCTTGCGACGAAAGAGGAAACTTCGAGGGGTGTCGCTATGCGTGTTTTCTAAGTGTCGCTGATGTGGGGACTATTTTACCGGTCGTAATGAAACCACGAAAACCAAGATGACTATCAACGGTGTTTATTTAGATCACGGTCACGATCACGATCGTAAACTGAAATTGCAATAATATTATAACGAAAGCATGAATGAAACGCTTTACGTGCCTATGTCGATAACGCGATTAAAATAACAACAATCAACGTGAATTAACATAAACAAATCATAAAAGGCTAAATTAAAACTAATCGAGATTCAAAGATCGGCTACACAATGACCATTTGCGGCTGATTAACAGCCCAAAGACAAAAATGTGGGCGTTACTTTGTGAGAGTCTAGTTATTTCAAAATACTCCTTGATTTCAAGATAATTAGTTGTACTGTTGTACAACACAGTACATATGTGCGCTATCGCCCAAGGTGAAAAACTAAACTTAAACATATAGAATTAAAACTAACAAAATCACTTACATATCGGTCCCGCTTGTGCCAAAGGTTTGGAACGAAAGACGAAGTTATTGCTGTTCAAGGTGAAATCTTACGAAACTCTGGCTTATAGGGACGCTAATTTAGCTTTTATATGCGCGTGGTGACGCTAAAATATCCAATTTCAAACCAATAAGGAAAAAGATAAACATTGTAACTAAGATCGTAACTAGGCACGCAAATTAAAGTAATTGACAATTGATCTAACAAAAAAAAAGGCTGTTCTTTGTTCGATATCCTTAACAATAGTTTTACAACTAAATTGAAAAAATCATTCACTAAGAAGCTTAAGGAATATTGCATTTTAAGTCATTGAATAGACATGTACTGTAAATGTCAGTGCCTCATTACAAAAGAAGAGATACCAGAGGCATATGTTTTCATTGATTGATGCTTTACATGTCAACATCAGTATGCATATTCTCCATACAGTTCTCTATATATTTCCTAAGGTGTTGACAAGGAGAATTTGTTTAACAATCAAGAGCCTCTTTAGTTGGTGATCATTTCTGATATTCTCTTGATCTTAATGGGTGATTTAGGAGAAATACTGTAAAGAGAATTGGATGTTAGTCACTCTCAGGGGTTTAAAGGTTAAAATGTATTTCATAATTTTCAGAAAAGGTGTCAGGGTCCAGATGAATCAATGTTTTATACCTGCTGCCATATTGATGCATCTGAAAATGAAAATCTAATGGTTTTTAATCATTAATGAAGACTTGACAATTGACAGCTGACTAAAAGCAAAATTTCATAATTTCCACACCAAATGCAATTTTTAGCACTTTAAAAATTCTTCCACATCACTCACTGTACCAATTTCACATTACATACCATAAGGAAATTTATCATCTTTAACATATCATCATTTAGTTAAATTTACTATCAAACAATTTTTTCATTAAATGTCTTCTTGAGGATCATAACAACTATTTTAAGCAAACACTTCCTAAAATGGAAAAAAAATCCTTTATACACTAAATTAAATCATAACCACTGGTATGAAATATATTTCTTTCCAGCAGTTTAATCTTAATAAAAGTTTTGCATGAGGATTTTTCTTAAGTTTTTTCAAAATAATCAAGATTTTATAATAGCCCAACAAGGTGCAGAAATTTATATTTTTTCAGGTAAAAGCAAGAAATTCCACCTGATATATAGACAATCATATAACATTCTACTCTATACATTGCCCTGATTCAAAATCCACACATATTTATTGCCTGATCAACTTGGCAAAAGAGAAGTTACACGTAATTTTTCATAGATGCTAGAATTTTCATTATTATTGTATGGTATTTTGGCTATTACCATTCTAAAAAATTCCTTTCCACTCAAAACAACAATCTTTATTCAAGACTTTTTCTTCCAATGATTATTACCTACCATAAATCGTTTCCCCTAAAATGGGTTCAAAGAGATAGCACAAGAGAGCAGCACTTTGACCATAATTGAGAACAAAATTACAATTTTTGTATAAATGTTCATCACAAAAAATTATGATTATACTGACAATCCTTAAGTTTCACACTGAACTTAAAAATTTTCAATTTTGGGTTCTTTGTAAACAAGATGGTCGTAATTTTTTCCTTTCTTCAACAGAAATCGAAGCTAAGCTACCATCCCTATTTCTAAAAAGTGGATATTAAAAAAAAATGTGTATTGAAGGTGCAAAATTATAATTTCATGACTAAGTCAATTTGTAGGTTTTGAACACCTGCCTTCAGAAAAGAAAAGAAACACATTACAAATACGAGGAATATGCAGATAAAGTGAGATAGCTGACTACCACGATAAACAGAACCCATATCGCCAAGAAAAGTTGGCCAGAGGGCAGATTCTCCTCTAAGTGTCAAATCGGAGGAACATCAGATTGAATTCTTTCCATGTTACGATTCACCAAAGAAAAAGAGAAAAAGCAATCAAAAGAACATTTTAGAGAGAAACGTTTTCACGGTTTGGGTCTCAATATGGAAGACACCTCAAACAACAGGAAAGTGATCCTTATCTGGCTGTATCACAAATAAAACACGATGTTGACAGTTCGCGGTCAAAATTTGTTCGAAGAAAAACTTTGACGCGCGGGGAAATGCAAACTCAGAACTAGAGGCGTTTCACGAAGGTCAGAAATGAACAACTGCTTCCTATTCTCGTGTTGATTTTGTATTAGAACGCACTAGAATGTCAGAACAAACTGAAAGCCACGCAAACATGAAAATATTTCCCTAATAAAATTCCTTGATGAACAAACGTTCAGAGCCTGTCCAAACTGATGCATTTTCAAAATATTTATCCACGTATCAACAGGATAGTCGATTACGTGCTAGATTCCAAACAAATAAAAATTTTCTTGTTCTATGCAATTAACAACTTGCTTAAATTCGAACGCGATATCACGTCTTACTAGTTTTATCACGCCATGGATTTCCTTCCATTCCGAGAGCACGCCAATGAGTACAAAGGGATAAACAAAACATTATGGTGCTAAATGATAAACATCCCACTATTTTCAGACTTTATTTTGACCAACTAGCTTTCGAACGTTGTTGATCTTAAATGTTTCTTTCTTTTTAGCCTTTTCCAGAAGGCACTAACTAATAAGCAAGCTTGATCTCCATTAGAATAATAAATGACATCATTCATATCTCGAGAGTCGCGCCGCTACATTATAACTATTATCGCCCTGCACAATATTTGGTTTCTTTTAACAAAGAAACGAGTTAAATCCAAAAATATTTACCATATTCAAAAAAGAGATTCGCACTATCATTAAGGTAAAATTAATTTACACATCTTTGCGACTGTTTTGAAGATCTTCCAAGACTACCTCTGGAACACTGATCAAAACAAAATTCAAATTACGCGCGCGTAAATTTAAGAATCGGTGTATTGGGAAAATTATTTGCATACTACTCACCGACAACGGACAGTTTGACTTCGTCACTTTCGGTTTTTCCATGAATTCCATATCTTATTTGACAAAAGAAAGTCCTAGAGTCTTCCATTTCAAGATTCCTAATCTTAAAACTCGCTGGCTTGCCAGGGACGATCTCAACTCTGTCTCGAACCCATTCAACATCCTTGTGTAGGTTGTTCTGTTTAGTTCCGTTGTCGGTCTTAACCAGAATGGCTACATATGTATTTGCGAAAGCAACTCCGAATTGGACTTCTTGAACGTCTTCCTTAACATATTTCCAGTCAAACTGTACATCCTTTCCGACAAATACCTCCTTATCTTTCGGTTTCGTAGAAAAGGTACCTGTGTCTTGACTCGTCGCATACGCTAGTTAATAGCCAAAAGTAAAAACAAAGCAAATTCAGTCACAATCCTTCGAAGTTCTGACCGATAATTCATCGATTGACTTACCAAATAACGTAACAAACAGGCCAATTGCCTTGATTTGAGAGCAGACATAGAAATTCATTCCACGACTTCCCCGTGCACAGCACGCTTTGAACAACACACGTTAACGGCCAACGGTCAAGCAAATTTCTATGTGCTTTTTACTCTCAAAATGAATACCAAAGTGCACGCTAATTTCGAAGCACAAAGATCATTTTGTTCGAGACAGATGCACGAGAAGGCAGATTCCAGAACATGGTCATCAGATAATTTCGATCACACTTCCTTCATGAGCGATAAACGCAGATCACGTGGTTTTTCAACCGCAATTGCGACGCGTTTTTCTGCGTCCTGAGGTAGGAGACATTCGATATTCCTTTTCGAACGCACCGCAATCCTGGTGAGTTTGCCCTTTGGAAAATGCCGATCGAAGCAAAAGACAAAGAAAGAATATTAATTTAAGGACATAATATCATTCTCTTTCTAGAGAACGCTAGGCTTCATTTTAAGTAATATCAACAAAGGGAACAAAATACTTCAGTTTATCAAGGAAAAAGTCACATTCTTAAAACAGCGTTAAGTCTTAAACCTCTTTAAGAGGTGCGAATAGGGTTTAACACAATATGAACTTCTGAATTTTTAAGAGAGAAAATGAAGGTTTTGAATTAATTTTCGGCAGGCAAACAGGATTTGTGTGTTAATATTCATATCCTTCCAAAAAAATGTCTATAATGTTATAGCTTGGGCGTAACACAAGCAAATACCGCTTAATGAATAGTCACTAAGTTTTATTATGAAAGTGTTTTTGTTCCTTTGAAACCATATAGTTTATGTTTAAAAGAGGTTTTTAGCTCAAGAAAAAAAAAAGATTTTTATTCACAAGAGATTATATTTGTGGGGTGGCCTTTGAAGAACATGTTTGCATGCACTGAGTTTTCACTGAGAACATTTTACATTTATTGTAAGCTCTGTAAGTGATCAAGGTCTCCATATCCATTAATTTCAACGTTGTGTTATCCGTTTTATCATATCATGCAAGTAATAATTCAAACTCAAATTGGGATGAAATTCAGGAAACGTATGATGCATGCAGTCTAAAAATTCCAAATTCCAAATAATTTGTGAAGTCAAAGAAACTATGTTGGATTGTGAGGAATTCCTGGCCTTTTTCCTAAAAGGTAATCGTGTGCAGTGTTTATTGGCTAGGATATCTCCGATTATGAAACAAATAGTCATTATTTTAGTTTATTAAGATTAAATTTTACATTCTACTGGCTTGGATTAAATAAAAATAGTTAGTCACCGATATGTCTATCTTTTCTTGCAGTGATATGTCATGTAAAAGCCATTTGCGCAAACAATTCTGAAAGAATATTGAACTTAATATTCTAGGCAAAATAAACATGCGGAAAAGCCCTAACAATCTGTGTGTCTCATTGTATAAAAAAGCTAAGTAAGAATAACCATATTTATGGAATTGTAACTGAATCGTTTGACCAATTCACTCCGGCGGCTGGTATAAAATATGCTTAAAAAGCTTAAGTCGCAAAGATTCAGAGACACAAGAACAGTATGACAGCTTTCCCACTAGCAAAAAACGGCTGAAAACGAACAAGATGACTTGCTTTATCAAGGAAAAAGTATATTTGTCTCCAACTGATTTCTGTGTCAGATGTCAGCGGAGGGCTTCCCTATCCTAAGATCTTTTTGATTGATTTGCTGGTAAAGTTTCACACTGAGAAAAAACCGTTTGTAGTCTGCTTACCAATAAGTACTTCCCGTGCATATGGCTTGACTCAGTCAGTGATGCGGGCATAAGCTTGTCGCAATGTTTTGACGTAAGTTTTGCAATAGAACAATTGGAGCCTTCCTTATCTGACAATAACCTCTCCAACAAAACTACGTTTTCCGAAACGAAACCAATCATGATTGCTCGCTTACTGCACAGTTGTTTTATGATATGAAAAAACGCAAGAAATTTCGTTTGAAAACATAAAACTGCCGATATAAGACATATGGCACCCGTAGTTACTTACGGTATCAAATAACGTGTGCATCTTTGGCAGAAAAGCAGGAACGGGCAGAAATTATCATGTGAGATCAAATGAAAGATGAGGAAATTGGTTGACGAAAATGCTGCGTTTTTTTCAGATTTACAGAGTGAAAGTATTGATCCATGCAGCCATATACATCAGCAAAAGTTTTACACCTTAGATTTTTAGATATCTCATCATGATAACCCATGCTATAATGAACAATTTCAAAGGCCTGGGTTGCGATTAAGTATTAACGATTCTTATGACAAACATATCTGAATCACCTCAAGAACTAGCTTGCCTATAGACTTATTGCATTGAAGAAAGGATTAAGAATCTATTGAGCTTGTTCTCGAGTTTGACTCCTCTTGCTTCTTTTCCCATCAGTGACTGACTGAAATCAAGACTTATCGTGTACCCTATGATTTCTGTTCTGATCCGTCTATGAAATGGAGCTAAACGCAAAGTTTTGCGGCTATTCTGTAAGAGGAAGGAGCTAAACAAAGATTCAAAGGTTATGGGAATGAAAAATAGTTTGGATATTTTTGCTGACGGGTTTTGGACAGAGTTCATTTTATCGGCTACAGATATCAATTTTTTTAGAACAGATTTTTACAAGTCATGACGAGCTTTGCTCACCAAAAGAATTTATGCAAATGAGGCTGAGGCAGATCTGAGATCCGCCTGGCAATTATTAACTGTAAGAGAAGAACTGACTTCGCGCCCACAGAACGACCGAGGTGTTGCGGATGAATTTTCAGTAATTACTTTTTTGGCACTTTTCGGCGTCCAAATTGCATGGCGAGAGTAACCCAAAACCTTAAAGCAGACACAAACATATCGCTTTCACTTGCTAATTGAGCCCTCTCGCTTTACTTTGACAAGCCTATGGATCATTTTACGCATCCCTGGTGAGAATTCTTTTCTTGAGCAAAGCTCGTCATGTATCATTCTCAATGAAACAGCGAAGACAAAAAGTGTGAAAATTTACTAATCGCACGCTAAAGGATATCTTGTCAACAAAGACAATGAAGAAACTTTGAGTGAGTCGACGTTTTTTTTTTTTGAGTGTGGGTTATCAGTGCGGGTAATCTGTTGAAATTTTTTTCCCGTTATTGCAAAAATCGATCGATGCGGGTAACCTTCTGCGCGGGTAAATGAACGGAAATTACGGTAATATAAAATAAAAACTAAAAATTTAAAAATCCCAGCTAAAATTCAAGTATTCAATGAAATTTATTTACAAGGTTTACGTATAAAATATTTTTGATTTTGTATTAACATCAACATGTAGTAATAATAGAATTTGGAATTTGATTTATTTTTCTTTTCTTGTAAAGTTCATACGAATTAATCTTCAATTACAGCTATTCATATGAAATAGTCACAATTAATCATTACATGACTGGTTTGACACAAATTGCGAAAAATCTGTTAATTCTTTTCCATAAAATACAATATGAGCGTTGTGTAAGCTTAATTCAAGCCGTTATATCTATTCTTTGACAAGATTTTGATCACGCAACGAGTATCGCAATTTTTACCCACCACAACCTTTCAAAATCGTAGCTTTTTAAAAGGCTAAGCGACCCTTGTTTGTACCAGTCAATATGTAAACTGTTGTCCCTTCTTTTAATTCCACGGCGCCAACGAAACACAATAAAACCCATCTTTAGAAATATTCTCTTAAGCAAAACAGTTAAGAACAGAAATAACTTGACGCACGAGCGATCAACCGTTGAAAAGTGCATTCAAAGATGAGCGCCTAATGGAGTCTTCTCTGTTTCCGATCACGGGTATGATCACGTGGATCTTTTAGGACTTGTCATTGGCTAGCAGAGTGAATCTGCCAGCTGGCCTGATTGCAATGTTAACAGGAGAGCACAATTTTATTCTGATTTTTGACCGACTTGTTCTCTGCTTCTGGACTCGAAACTCACTTGAGTTGTGTTCATGGCAAAGGTGAGAAATAACACAAGCCAATCACAATTTTGAATGCCATTACAAATCGTCTTTTACCCTCATTTTTAGAAAATACAAGACAGAAGCAACTATATGTGATTACAGAGGTGTGTTGGAACTCTGGTTCACAAATGGCTATGCACTGTCCGAAGTATGAAACAATTTTGTAGATAGAAGAACAACGAGTAAATTTTAGAGCTGTTATTATTTAATTTTGACTTGCACTTTTCATTTCTATATAAAGAAGGACTTCTATTTTGCACCAAAAATAAAAAGAAGTAATATTTTTTAGGAGGTCTAGTAGAATTGACAAATAGTTAGATGTGGCTAGGGGCAGAGATTCAGTTGCGTAATAGTCCATTTTACAGTTGCGTGCTTAGTTGCCAAGCCCTTGAACAGGAATGAGGTTAAGGGTGACTTTGTTATGATACAAATGTTGCTACTTTTCAAATGTAAATTACTTTGTTATCACCCTAACTAGATACTGGTCTCTATCACAACATGGTCACCTTCAGCCTCACTCCAAATCAAGGGCTTGGCAACTTAGTATATGCACAACTGTAAAATGGCCTGTTGCCACTTTTCTCCACTACATTTGAATTTCCCACAATGTAACAATATTTCAGATTTCTGGAAGCAAGTGTCTTTAGTTTAAGAGAACTGAGAGGTGCTTTGAATGTTGTGATGTTAGTGTGTAGTTTTAACTTGTTTGTAATTGTATGCCAGTTCTGAAACCATGGATGGGGGAAAATTTTAGACTCTTATCAGAGTTCATTGAATTTAATCAACAGAAAACGCAGAAGACGAAGAGATTCCACAGAACTCAAGAACAATCGTTATGCTGTGGCTAACTCCAATGACAGTGGGATAGGAGATAAGGACTCTCTTGACCATGTGCCTGGGATCAAGTATCTTCAAGGGCGACGTGGATCAGAAGGTTCGGAATCATGGGTTTAGTTAGTATGGAAAGCTTCTTGATTAGTTTTTTGTACAATGCATGCTACAGATCTTCAATCAAGGATTGTCCCACAATTTGGGATAACTTAATGGAAGATTTATCTGCTCCAATAAGGTGATCAATGGATTTCTCTTGGTTTAGACCTTTTTATTTCAGCAGATGAAGTCATTAGCAGTAAGCACTTTAATCGAATTTTTAGGAGAAATTGCCCCCAAAAACCTGGAAAAAAACGCCATTGTGTGCTGAACGTAGATATTAAGGCAACCAATAACCGAAAATAGACAATAATGGGAAGTTGCTTTAAGGTGCCTTAGTCCAAACTTAAAGTGTTAAATTGATGGAAGCATAAAATATAAATTTAATACATCTTAATTCTGTAAGATGAAATTCAATTTTCTGAAAACATTATTTATTACAATGAAAGTATACATGTTTGTATAATTTGACTGAAATTGATAAATTTCTCTTCTTTATTGCAACTGTACATTATAAAACAGCTACTACTGTATATCTTAAAAATAATGTAACCTTTTTCTGCCAGCAAAAAAATTTCATAATCTGTAAATATAATGAGAATTGCCATTAAAGCTTTTTACAAGTAAAGAGTTTTGGAAATAATTGGTTTAACAAAAAACATGATATTTTAAAAACCCTTATACCAAGTAATGTTAATTACAATACTGGTCAACGTAGTTCAGGTGTAAAGATTCAGTATGGAACTAATGGAGAAATAGAAAATGTCAAATTTGGAGAACCCAGCTTCAAATTCATTAGGATTAAAAATTGGCTGCAATTAACACCTGACTAATAACAAAGGTGTAACCATGACATGGTGCCAGTAGGGAAGTTTGAAATACTAGAGTTGGCAATGAAGCCCAGAGATTTTACTCTTAACCCTGTACACCTCAACATCAGTATTTGTATTCTCCAAACTGTGCTCTTAAAATTTTCCATGATGCTGACAAGGAGAATTTGTTTGGCAATTGAGAGCCTCTTAAATTGGAGATCATTTTCACTCGGGGATTAATGTTTTAAGGTTTCCTCGGAAAAATTTTGTGACAGCCACTGGATTGGTTGAAAGGTCAAACCTTTGTTAATAGCAATCATTATTGATAAAACGATTCCACTGTAGAACAGTGTAATATTGGAACATTGGAACAGGTGTCTGGTGGACAATAAAATGATAAATATTGAGGAAAAAGTCCTAAATTATGTTTATACTATTAACTTGTCAAAATATTGTGGAGGAGTTGAATGGTTCCTCATGAGATTGAATTTTATCTTAACATTTCAATTCATTTTCAGTTCAACTAAGGTTGCACTTGTATAACTTTTTATTTTACTTTTTCACGCTTAAATATTAAATTAAATGTTAACTTTTTAAAATTTTTATTTTATTTTTTATTAAATTTTCAGTTTTTGACCTTTGATTGTGTTTTAATGGTTTTTATTGGCAGATGCTACACACACATTTTAATTTAGTTTTTCTTGCAGCATGTGACATGCCTATTACACTAACCACACTAAACTAACATGTATAATTAACCTTACAATGAATGCCTAATCATTTTTTCCCACTTTTTTGTGCAAATATTCATGTAATTATAACAGTTTTGAATCATGCTAACACCTCACTATCATCTGAAATCTATAAGATTTTTTGAATTTGGGAGGTTTTTTTTTCTTAATTAATGTTTGCAAGACTTCAATATGACGAACATAAGAATATATTCATAAATATTGTAAATAATTAAATTTTGAAATTATCAAATTATCGTATAATTATCAAATGCAATAATTTACCTGAACACTGTAGAATTTGATTTTAGATTGAATAATCCCACTCATGAATAAAATGCTGTGGTGCAGTAAAAGTATTCTTAAATGAGGCTTCTTGATATTGCAAACAACAGGAATTGAACTGCTTTAAATAATGAATAAATTTGCACTTAATTAAACAAATTTTATTATCAATTATTGTCTTGTTTGAATGAACCACAAGAAACCTTTTATTTTCATTTATTCATTGCAGTAAGTTATAGAATGGAGTACTTATTCATTTATAAGTGATTTATTATGGCTTTCAAATCGTGAAAGCACATTGCCCATTGAAAAAAATAAAGTGAGATTTGTGGTTTACAAAATTTTAGGAAATTTTTTTTATCAAATCTGAGTTTTGTGGGTTTTTTGGTACCTTCACTTCCTGTCTAATTGCAAATTTTAGAAAGATATCAAACAGAAAAAGTGTTACAACTATTATTTCACAATTGCTTCCAATCCCTTCTGCATACTCTGAAGGATTGCCATGCTTCTTGGTTGGCTCTAGTGTCAACAGTACTTGTTGAGTGATGAGAAGTTTATTTCACTGTAAAATGCACTTGTACAGATGGGTAATAATGATTTCCAAACAGAACAATTTTCCGTTGAGTTTTGAAAGCGACCCTGGTTTGCTTTGGGTTTGCCTTACTTTAATCTGTGATTGGTCTAGAAAAAACTCACGCCACCATTTCAACCAATCAAATACAAAACTTAAACCAATCCTAATATGATCACTCACGTTTTCCCGCGCTTCAAGCAGATTGCCAGTTTTTACTTTAAGTTCTCATTGGTTGAACATGCCGTTAACATTTGCTCTGATTGTTAGTTGCTATTACTTTGGCAAATGTTCTTTAACACACAATTGAAAACGGCTCTAAACTGTAATTTTGATGAATTAGGCTCAGGAAAAAATTAATGCAGGGTACATTTTAAAAAATATATATTTAATTTTATTCCGAATCCCACCAGAGAATGCTGAACATAAGTAACTTTTTTTTATATAAAGATTTAAATTACATACTTAAGGTTGACGAATGATGTAATTGACTCAGAGGTAAGTGGAAGTAGCTGATACATCTCAAATAAATCTAACCTAAATGATAAATAAATTTTTTAGAAAAATATTTTCAACAAACACGATGTGTGCTGGGAGATAAAACATCAGGAAACTCTGAGGCCTGGAAAAGATGCACTTTAAGTTCAGGTGATTGCTTAATTAAGAACAATAAATAGATGATAAAGAGTAATATGTAAGACTACAGTACAATTTTTCTTACAATACTCGATGAGGTTAAATCAGAATTTGAGTGTTCCAGTGCAAAGTTTCAGCTTTGTATTTAAGTAAAATGCTTGTAGGATCATTCAAATTGAATATTAAACATAAAATGTATGGTAGGTAGGTAAAGCTTATCCCAGTTTCCATAACATGAGGTGACAAGGAGTGCTGGATGGGATGTCAGTCTATTGTAAGGTTACCCTTTTATAATCCTGGGTGCGCACACAATGTTTGGGTCACTGCCCAAATGTTCAAAGGTCAATTAGCACTAACCCAAGGTTAAATTTTAATCCAGGTTTGTTCATTCCTTTGTTCAAAGCCTTTTTGGGATAATGTTCTCCATTCTTTTTAGAGCAATGAATTTTCTTTTAAAGCTTTCAGAGCTGAAATCCAATTTCACACTAACCCTGGGTTATCTTAACCCAGCTTTAAACGACCTGGCCTTGGTCTCCAACTCGGTAATTAAAAAGCCAGCATTTTTACAAGCCAGAGAATAAAGCTTTAATGATTAAAATGAAAATCTTCAATTACAAATTTATGACCTTAAATGTTTTATAATTGACAAGACTGATCAATTCACTGGCTATTGACCCGTGAATTTGCATCTACTGTTCCTCACAGATACAGATAGTTGAGGACCTCTACTGTTGCACTACGGTACTGTTCGAATTATTTTCCTCTAGGTCATTGTTAAACGAAAACATTGCACACCGCAAGTCAGGTAGAGAGGGTTGGAACTGGAATTGTTTTATGAAAAAACACGTTATCCTATTGGTTGGGGCGTCGGACTCAGGGTTCAGGGGTCTGGACCTGGTAGGGTCGTTGTGTTGTGTTCATGGCCGACACACTTAACAATCACAGTGTCTCTCTTCACTCACGAGTACAAATGGGTAGCAGTGATCTTTTAGGGGGGCTGGGTGAACTTCTAAAGTGGCTGACTAACCTGTGACTGGAAACAGGTGACTAACCATTCTTTCCATCCATTTGCGACGAGCTTCAGCTGGATGGGCTTCTTCCTAAAAGTACAGATGTACCGTTTGGGAAAGGTGGTGGAGTGGGGTGGGAAGTTGTTACCTGGTAAAGGGGGTGGGGTGGGGTGGGGTGAGGAGTTGTTACCTGGGAAAGGGGGTGGGGTGGGGTGAGGAGTTGTTGCCTATTTAGAAGGCAAGGTGCCAACTGTTGCATTCCTGTTGAAATAGAAGAGATATTGACATACACAAAAATCAAGAATGCTGAAACTTTTGCGGTTGGACAAAGTTGTGTCGCTAATTCTCCCTGTACACTTTCTACGAACCTTGATTGACTTTAAAAATTTTACAAACAGGTAGAAGTAACTTTAAACTTTACTTGTGATTTAAAGCAAGTAAGAAATGAAATCTATGATTAAAATGATCTAAAAGGCCTTAAAAACCTAAGAGCCCTCAAAACAAGATGGTGTTTTCAGCAATAAAGTAGAGTGAATTTGTATAAATTTAAAATCCCTATCATCTAACGAACAGTAGTGGTCGGGTGTATTGGCTGAAGAAAAATACATTAAACTTAAGACCCAGTTTGCCAATCTGAATGACCCACATGGCAATTCAGGTAAAGCTTAGGTTTAAAGGTTAAAATAGCCTTTTCCGGGAGAAGAGTGCACAAAAAAGACAGTCAGTCTTGGAGAAAAAATATCTTTATTTCTGTGGAGAAAAAATGCTGATCAATCAATCTGGTTAGTCAGTTGATTACCACACTCTGGCGTCACACACTTTCCAACCAGTCGTTTGGTCTTCACCAAATCCGAAAAATTCAGAGGGATGCCAATCGTTTTCTTAGAGTTATCATATTAACCTTAAACTCATAGCCAAAGTTTGAAAAATTCATCATCATCATCTTTGAGCGATGAAAATGTGTATACTTTTTTTTTAAGTCAGACAGATCCTGCAGTCATTATGATGGGTGAAATAGAAATCACTGGACGTTCCTTAATGGATATATCTCGTGTTACATAAAATCTTGTTTCTTTAAATTTGCAGATGTAGTGGGTCCAGGAAAGTTTGTAACAATCAAACCCATTCCTATTGAAAAGCTGAGAGAATACTGTGAAATCAATCAAGCTGATGGCAACAAGGCATTTAAAGAAGAGTTTGTGGTGAGTTAGTAGCTAAGGGTGAATTTCTACAGAAGTCATTTTTGCCAATAGATAAACGTCATCCTCTGAGAATGATTGCTTATCATTACACTTGGTCGTCAGTTCTCTTCAAGGATTTCGGTTTGAGATCGAGGGGACAGACGAGAAATTGGAGGTTGCGAGGGGAAAAAGAAGGGGGACTGAGGAGAGTAACAGAGGACTTCCTTTAACCCAGGCTCTTGCCGTTTTTCGCTCTATTTTTTTTTCCTCATTTCCATTGACCAAGAACTCGTCTCCGGCAGCTTATTAAACTACTCGTTGGGTCAAACCCCACTTATTGTTATAAGCTGTACGCTGAATCATAACTTCTGATTTTTTTGTTGATTTTTCCAACTGCAGTCCATCAGGGTATCAGGAAACTTCACATGGGAGAGCAGCCAGAGACCAGAAAATAAAGCCAAGAACAGATACAAGAACATTATTCCATGTAAGTCCAGTACACCATATAACCAGAAGCTAATCTCTATAATTTAATTAAAAGGGGCCCAAAATTACCAACCCCCCCCAAAAAAAAAGAAGAAAGAAAGAAAGCCAGAGAGGGGAGAGAGGGTTCTGCCCCTACCCCCTACCCCCTACCCATTATCACTCCCGAATCTCAGTTACTCGGGTATTTCCTTATGACTATTTCTCGGGTCATACAATTATTTATTTCCGTTAAGAATTAAGATAATTTCCCTTTCCTTTTGTTACAGGAACAAAATGAAACGTGGCAGGCGCTGCGTATGATACGCATAAGAATATACCACACAGGTGAATAGTGCTTTTCGCCCACGCTGATTGGCTAGTTCGAAAGCGCTTAGCAAGTACTATTCATCTCCCGGGCAGCCGAAGAGACAAAATCGCGCGTCAAAAATTTGATTTCTAACATTTTTGGTGTATTAGAATAGAGAAACTATATTTTGGTTGCTGTGTGGTATATAATAAAACAATTATTCACCTCAGTGTTAAGTGAAAGTGGTAGATATTTACCTCCCCGCTTCGTGGCTCGGTAAATATCCACTACTATTCACCTCCACTTCGGTAAATAATTGGCAGCTATCTGAAAGAGTGTATATTTGTCGGGCATTAGGCTTTTTGAAAAATTTCACGTCAGGCCAACCGTCATAATTGTGTTGCTCTTCTTTGACTCATTTGCAGATGACCACACGAGGGTGCAATTAGTGGAGTTGGATGGTTATCCAGGAAGTGATTACATCAATGCCAACTTCATTGATGTAAGTACAACAACAAAAATAGCAACAGTAACGATATGTTTAAACCTTTATTCCTTTACAATGATGGGTATCTAGTTTTTCCTCTCGAGATCATTGCCAAATCAAAAGTCCAGACCATGAGAATTAAGGAAATGATTGCCAACTACAGAAGCTCTTGATTATTACGTATTCTCTCTGTCAGTTCGATAGGAATTATGTCGTGCACACCATGGTGAATATTCAAACTGATATTTGGGTGTTATGAGCGTTGGACTAAGGTGTGAGGTTTGAAGCAGTTATAGCAACGACAACAGTTGTACACAGTTGCAAAAATCAGGTTGTGAAGTATCTCCCATGAGTTGCACTCAGGTCTCTCCTGGCCTGGCATTGTTAACTGGACTACCTGATAAGTTCCTTATTGACTACTATTTGTTTATTTTTTATTTTTAGGGTTACAATCATCACTGCAAGTTCATTGCTACACAAGGTTTGAGTTTCTTTGCGTTCTTTCTGCTTCAATGGAACAACTTATCTTTGCCATGGGAATGTCCTACTCGATTGCTATCAATGATGCTGAACGTTCACTCATAATATTTACTTGTGCAGTTGGGTTTTTGTCATGGATTCTAGGACGCTACCAATTATTAAGGAATTTTTGTAAAGTAAATGTAGGCTGGACGCCAACGAAATGATCCCCTACCCAGTTTTGCTCGTTTGAAAAAAATCAAAAGGTATCAGAGACGGACGTATGTTATGGGGGCGTTAACGAGGCCTTTATTTTTCCTTTCACCTGAGGTTTGACCTCAGGACTCGACAACAGCTCTTGACCATAGTGCCACATATTGGGGTACGAGACAATTCTCTGACCCACCCACCCCCCCCCCCCTCTTTTGCCATTCCGCTCCGCGCTGGCAATTTCTAATCACGTCTTATACATACATTTCAGGTCCTGTTGCTAGCACATTTGGAGACTTCTGGCGAACGGTCTGGGACCAAGGCGTTTGTATCATTGTCATGGTTACAAACATGGTGGAAGGAGGACGGGTAGGTTAAACTACATTTAAACTGAACTTTATTTTGATAGTATGACGGAGACTGGGCCTGAACGTAGTTGAGTTTTGATTGACACTGCACGCCAGTGCAGTGATGCTTGTCGCCTTAGAGGGAGTGTTTTTTCCTAAGAAAAGGTATAAGAGAACAAAAAACGTTTTTTTTTATAGCAAGAAAACCTGTGATTGTGACTTTGGGATACTAAACTCCTACTGCCACCAAGGCAATCCCGATAAATACATAGGTCATAGGTAGAAAGAACCACTCAGAATGCAAGTAGAATTTTAAATCAAGAATACTTGTCTTTAGATAAAGTGTCTGAAGTATTGGCCGAGCGCCAGTCCAGAAATGTACGGTCCTGTCCTGGTTTCTCTGGGTGATGAGGAAGAACTTGCTGACTATGTGATTAGAAAGTTTTCTGTTCAGATGGTGAGTTTGTTTTGGATTATTTGTACCTACGTTGCTTTCAGTGAGATGGTCAGTGAGCCTATATGAGTCCGTGAATGATTTAGTCAGTTGAGTCAGCCAGTCATTGAGTCAGTCTCTGAGGAGGTCAGCCAGACAGTTAGTCGGTGAGTCAGTCCGTCAGTCTGTCAATCAGCTAGTGAGCTAGTCGGTCAGTCACTCTATGAGTCAGCCAGTCAGTTAGCCAGACAATAAGTTGGTGACTAAAACAGTCAGTCAGCGGTGAGTCAGTCAGTTAGTCGTTCTGTCAATCCGTTTGTGATTCAATGATTTCTTGGACAGTTGAAGTCTGAGATCTGTGAGCTCGTTTGAAGTACGTGTGTAAAAAAAGTACAAGATATCTACCCAGCTACATAGGATAAAACAGGGAAACTGCGAGTTGACTAAGGTGCATGTAAGCTAGAATACTGACTTTCCTTGTTATCTTTCTTAGACCTCAGACACAGCCGAGTATCGCGCTCGTGAGGTGATACAGTATCACTTCACGGCTTGGCCTGATCAGGGGGTCCCTACCCACGCAACCTCCTTGCTTGTGCTCCTGAAGAAGGTCCGTGCCTCTGTGCCAGAGGATTCTGGGCCCATTTTGACCCACTGCAGGTAATGAGATGGGACATTGAAAATAATTTTTCGCAGCTGTCGTCCGTTACGTTCTAACGACAGCCACAGAAATGAGTCGAAACATTGCGGCGAGGTAGACGGGCAAAGTTCCCTTGAAAAATAGACGAAGAGGAAATTTTTTTTAAATTTGCGTTTAACCTGTTTTATATGTTGTATTGGAAGTTTTTGTATCCTTCTTCCTCTTCGTAGAGACACTGTTGTTATGATAAAAGATATTTATTGGCCTGTGCCATTTATTTTGCAGTGCTGGTGTAGGACGCACCGGGACATACATTGTACTTGACGCCATGTTGGACCAAATAGATGCTGAGGGGGTGGTAGACATCTATGGTGCAGACAGAGGTATGACATAATTTAACGCGGGGGGGGGGGGGGGGTAAGGGATCGGAGGAATTTAGTTGTGTCACTTAAAATATACTTAATGCCCATAGGCTCTAGAATAAAAGACTCTCAGACCCCCCTCGATAAATATTGACTGATCCCCTTGTCTACCCTTAAAACCATGAGAACCCCCACCCCCCATGAATACTGACTGATCACCGTCCGTTTCCGTTAAAAACCATGTGATCCCCCCTCCCCCTCCCTCTCAATAGAAAGGTTTCTTAGGCCCCCCCTCCCCGTGCCATAAATAATGACTGGTTCCTTTGGAAGGACTTCTGATATAAAGATTTCTTAGACGTGGACGGTTTTATTTATTTATTAATTTGTTTAATCTTTCTACGACAGGCCCAGTACGTATTTATCCATGACGCTCTGGTGGAGTATGTCACATGTGGCAGTACAGAATTTGCTGTGCGTGACCTACCAGAGAATTTGCGTGTTCTTAACACCATTGATCCAGACAGTGGAGATTCGCTTCTGGTGGTGGAATTCAAGGTATTAAATTCTTTAAACCAGTAGATTTCGTGGAGTTCGTGAGAGGGTCTTCCGACCAATCTGGGGATGCAGTGAGGTGTAAACAATTATTAGAAAGTACTAGACTTCTCAAAAGTGTGTTTTTGTGAGGTTTTGATGTTTCACCGTTCAGGAGACAACACAGCTCCTTCTGATCATAATGTTTGATTCAGCAGTAATCTGCAGTGAGAATTTTGATTCTTGTGACACTTAGTGGTTCAAGGGTTAGGCGATCTTTCATCAATTTCTTAAGGGTGTAAGCCGATGTCATTTTGGAAACTTAAACTTCTTTAATAAGGGATGAAAGAAGCTCAAGGCTTTATCTTAATAGTTTTCTACGGATATACATAGGCATACTGAGCAAACAATAGCTAAGGAATTGAAAGTGCTTTTATTCCTTTTCCTGGTTTGTGTCGTTTCGAAGGTACTTTGTGAAGAAGAGTTCTCGCTTACAGTATTTTATTAATAGTAGTAGCAATGTTTTACTAATATGTACTCATTGATTGATGTTATCATGCAGAATCTTGGCCTGGGTGACTCAGATCACGATTCATTCATCAGCGCCTCTCAGCCTGAAAATAAATCCAAGAAAAGATTTGCCATACTCCCATGTAAGTTGAAATTGTTTGTAGAGAGTCTTTTTTCAGGTTTCTGTTTTGCAATTGCTTGAATTTCAGTCCACCTGCGATGATCAATTCTTTGCTTCATTTCTCTGCCGAAGGGTCGATGTAGTTTATTTCCGTAAGAATTGAGAACAAAATAGATTGCTTCATACGTAATATACATTACCTTTATATGATTCTATTTTCTCTCCAGTTGATCGATCAAGAGTAAAACTGTGGCCTTTCACGTGTATGGTGGGGTCTGATTACATAAACGCAAGTTTCGTAGACGTGAGTACATCATTATTCTAATAATAATTGTTAATAATTATATCAAAAGCATAGACTAGCAGGTAGTGAAACCTTTACACCCCAACATCAGTATGTATATTCTCCACACTGTTTCCTCCACACATTTCTTAAGGTGAGATGAACAACAGCTTCCCAAGTTACTCATCATTTTCTTTATTCTCGTGACCTTAATGTCTGCTTTAGGGGTGAGATTGTGGGGAGAAATTAGATGCTAATCATTCTTAGGAGTCAAAGGGTTAAACTTATCCAAGAGAGTCATGTTTAAACTACTGAATATGATGCATCGAAGGCAAAAGAAAAGAAAGAGAGAAAATAAGGACGAGAAGAAAATGAGATTAAAGTTATTGGAACCGAAGTTACGCGTAATTGTGTTCATCATTTATTTAAAACATCTACACACCTACGGTATTAAACATGAGTAGGAAAGTACATATTAGAGAACGGAAACTTACAAATAAACTCACAATACGGCAAAATATATACCTTAACGGTGCATCGTTTTACAGGAGAAAAACAAAAACGACGACGCTGCTTTTTACAAAGTGGACATGAACATTGGTACACAGGACTAAATTTTTACACAAAACGTGACAAATTACTCGACTTAATTACGTACATCACGCAACGATACAAACATCAACCACAAGTACGCAATACAACTAATGAAACATACAAACACTCACTGGTAATTAACACGTAAACGCAATACACACAGGAAACGGTTTGACAATAAGTTTCACGATTACGGATATGATCAGAATCAGGGGGTTATCTTGGTACAACACCGAATTCTCTTGACTGGTTTGAAAACCAGAGAGATAGGAAGAACTCACGCTTAGCCTTCGGGTTTCGGTTTGTACTACAAGTGCCCATAAATGTTTTTGGCAGTTGTGTGTTGTTTTCATTCCAACCACACCGTCTCCGTTGTTTTTTTTTTCTATCTGTTTTAGAGTTTCCAGCAGCGCGAGGCATTCATTGCCACTCAGGCCCCGTTGGATACTACGGTCGTTGATTTCTGGCGAATGACCTGGGAATATGAAGCTAATTGCATTGTCATGTTATGCACACAGAACGAGAGAGAAGAGGTTCGGGAGTTGATTTTTGTTTTAAGTCTGATATCTAATTGGGTGCAATTTCTACTCAACGTTTCCTTAATTTTTTGTTGGCGGGCTACTTGGCTTTAGTGCAGACTTCTCTTTAATTTTCAGTTGTCTGTGTGTTTGTTTGTTTGTTTGCCTGATTTACCTGATTTGCTGCATTCATTTGTCGTTTTCAGGGAATCTGTGCATCTTATTTGCCTCACAAAGAGGAGTTCATTGTTTATGGTTTATTGATGATCGAGATTGAAGCGGAAGATCTGAGAAATGGTTTCTGTAGAAGACAACTGAAAATTACGAACACAAAGGTGAAAAAATAAACATTTTCTTTTTGCGTTCGTTACGATGGAAAGAAAACTAAGGAAAACTATATGGGTGTGTTTGCTGTATTGTGCGTAACTTGATGTCTATGGTTTGAAGAACCTTTGCCGTTACTGTTCCAGTGAATTGACCAGTAATGAAACCTCCATACAGGAAACAGCGGTTGATACCATCAGCCGCTGTTTCCTGAGGACTGGAAAAAGTGTCTCCAGAACAGAGTTGTCTCAGTAGAGAACGTAGCATATAAGCGACGTATAACTCACCGTCGGGGTTAACCCTTTACACCCTAACATCAGTGTTCATATTCTCCTTACTGCCTCTATACATTTCCTGAAGCGCTGACAAGGAGAATTTGTTTAAAGATCAAGAGCTTTATGAGTTGGTGATCACTTCCTTAATTCTCATGACCTTAATGTTTGATTCAGGGGTGATATTGTGAGGAGAAATTAGAAGCTGGTCACTCTTAGGGGTTAAAGGGTTAAGGCTTGAAAAAGGACCCTTGGATAAGAAGTTCCGCGCGCCAGCGATCAAGCCAGCTTTTCTTCATGAGTTCTTAACGGTGCCGCATGATAGTCCACTTTTTTTCCGACTGTCTGTCATTATCACTTTGGTTTTGGTCGCACGACACTAATTGAAACACGCTCACGATAGCTTTAAACATCGTATTCGATAACATCGTAGCTTGCAGAGCTGGCGTAATTGTGGCGAGCGAGGGCTCGGAATTTTCTTGGTGAAAGTAAAAGCGGCCATTTTTTAATTTTACAGAAGCGGAAGGCTGGGAAGAGAAAGAAATTTGAATCAAGAGGGGTGAAAGACGGTCTAAAAGAAGGAGAGGGGTGGGGGCTGGGTTAAATAGAAATTCACCCCTTTCTCCGCCCCCCTTACCCTTACCGTCCATCAATCAAACATGGCCGGTCGAATAGCCGATCGCGAGCTTGCAACATTAAATTGCCTTAAAAGGCACCTTCCCTACAGGGTAATAATATCGTGATTCAATGCTTTCTCTTGCAGAGCGGTGAAGAGCGCACCCTTTATCATTTTCATTTCACGGACTGGGCAGAGCGCTCAATTCCTCTTAATGGTGTCGGGCTTCTTGACATGATGAAATGTATCACAAGGGTGCAGCAGCAGACAGGCAATGGACCAATAGTCGTCCACTGCAGGTAAACCCTTTGAAAGTATCACATGAGACGGATCAATGTCAGTATCTGAGCAACTGCGCACCTACCCCTCCCTTAACCCAACATTAATCCTAACTTGTTATGAGGTGACTGTTTTTGGGTTAGGGGAGGGGTAGGTGTGTAGCTCTTCTAATACTGACATTGATCCCATCAAATCTTGTAATTTTGACCATTCTCTGGATTGACACCAATTTCTTCAAATGTTCCATCTGCAAAATAAGATGAGGTCGTGCAATTTTTAGGTCCACATCTATGTTGAATTTAAAAATCATCCGCTGGAAAATGCGCAGTCCCACGTTGCTTTAGGCGTCAATAGGCTCATTTATTTTGTTGTCTGTGTTCTAGTTCTAAACTTTGCGAATTTGAATATTTAGACCAGCGAACTAAGATTTTGCTCACTGGCTTAAATTGAATTGCGAATGGCAGTTTTGATAGTTTCAACTAAATATTTTCAGGAAACATAAACACGTGGCCCATTGAACGTTGTGTAGTACGGTAATATTTTATAATTTGGTTATTATTCCATGATAAGCAAAGGAGACGAATTTCATCTCTGGTTCCCTCTCTTCTAGTGATGGAAGTGGTCGTACTGGCACTTTCTGCGCCATTAATATAGCGCTAGAGCGGGTCAAACTTGATGGTTCAGTAGACATGTTTCAGACCGTACGGCGCTTGCGTACTCAGAGACCTCTTATGGTACAGACAGCGGTAAGCAAAACCAAATGATGTTACTCTTTATTCCAATAAGCATCTTAAACGTATTGTGACTCTGAGGGGGAATATAATAACGGCTGAAACGAAGTTTACGACCGTAATCTTCTTTTTCTTGTACGAATCCATGCCACGATGTGTCACGTTCCTTTTTTTCGCTTTAGAAAAGAAGTGATAGATTGAAGGAAACGATAAAATGAAATAATGGCAAGAAAGCAAATATTTAAGACATAACGATAAGCAGTTTACGAATAAGGACGCTTTTAAATGAAGAAGATCAACAGGGATTGTAAAAAACAAATTTGAAGAATTTGTTCAAAATATTTGCAAGATGCACACGACAGAGCCGCTTGTAAAGATGCTTTAAGATGTGATAAAAAAGATAATTTTTTGCATGAAAATGATCAGTTAAAGCCTAAGATGATTACTGATGAGCAAAAGGGCGTAAGGTGTATAATACCTCTTTCAGACCCTTGCCCCTATCTCCATTCTCGTCTCTAGCCAACAATTACTTTCTCTAGGTTATTTAAGTTCAATTTGCTCCTTGCTATTTTGTGACCCATTTCCCCTTGCATCTTGTGGAACCTTGAAAAGCGTGTTGCTGTTACGCAGCGCCGACGATCCTCGACACAGTTTTTTACAATTTATGCCAGGTGGAACTACTAAATTAAAGTTTTTGAATGCATAATCATTAGGTAATTGATTTCTGTGGATACACTTTATTATTCTTGTCATATCGGCATCTTGCTAATCTTTGACTGTCTTTTCCATTACAGGAGCAGTACAAGTTCTGTTACGAAATGGTACGATTGTTTGTGGACTCCTTCAGCGATTATGCGAACTTCAAGTGATGCGAAAATACTGGAATATCTTCACAAACAAGACAAGTGCTATAGAAAGTGTTGCACATTACGTGAGGCCTCTTGTCTCAGAGAGCTGGTAGAGCCCTTTAACATTATTTATGAAAAAGATTCAGTGCCATTTTTGTTGGAGAATTCAGCACTATTTCTCATCGGATAGAGAGAAGAGACAACTCAAGAAATGGATACAGTGATCTTTTATTCTCGATGAATGACACACCCCCAAAAAAACCCTGTACGGAAAGAGAACTTCATGCCATATCGAAGTGAAGTTCATGAGTTGTTGGTAGTGGTTCTTTGAAGTTAAAATGTGCTTCCCAAGTGCACTTTAAAGGAAAGGAACGATTGTTTCGATCACGGTAATAATTTTGTTTCTGCAATAATGTTTAATTTTCATGGGTATTTTCTTGGAAAAGTGATGTAATAATTAAGATATTTTAAAATTGGTGCTAAATTGCTCAGACGCATAATTCTAGAATCTCTGTAATTACAACTGGACCTCACTTGACTTTTCCACGGTTTCATTAGGATTTCATCCCTTTACAAGCGCTCGGGATGTCCCGATAGAAAAAGTTTTTCCGTGATAATTGTTGGGATGTTCTGACAGCAAGTCAAGGGATATTTTTGTGTAGTGCTATTTTTAATGTAATATTTTGTATAGCTTCAAAGAAGGCATGCGCGAAAATCTTTTCATTTTTGATGCTATTACTTATTTTATTCATCCAATTGTATAAAGGCTTTCAGTCGAAGAGAACAAAAAGGTATTTTTAAAAGAGTTATTTCTTTTGTAGCAAGAACTTTTTTCAACAGTCGTCAAATTTACAAGATGCAAACGACACAAGGAAGTGTAGAATACCTTTGTAGACAGAATTTGTAACACATACCAGTGCATAAGGTATTTTTGCAGCGTGTAGAAACTTCAAACCTATGACTCGGATGGAGAGCCGTAGTTTTTTCGCAATTTCTCTCACGAATTATTTTTCATTAAACAAATTCGGAGCCATTGAATATGCATCGCTCCATATTTGGGTCGTGGGAAGTTTTCATGGTAGCATTATGTGCTTCAGACTCGTTTCCAGTCATTAGGAAGGTTTGGAGGAAAGCGCATAGCATCAGGGGAAAACGTAATCTTAACGTCCTTTTCAGCATAACATGCAATGTTAATTATTAAGACAGCCCCCTGCCCTGGGCTTTGCTGCCATTCGGTGGCAAGAGGTATGACTTGTCCTCACAACAATATAACAATAGATTCAAGATTAATTTTCAAGGTCCAAATTCCCACTCTGCAAAATATGGCATAGTCTAAAACCTTCAAATATTTTTACCACTTCGGTTTTGGATTACAAAAGCATTTTAGTAATTTAACAAGTGGTGCCCAAGTTTGGTAAGTCTAGTAACTCTAGTTCGTCACTATATAGCGAACAAAATCGAATAAATATGCTTCGAAATCATTGATTGTATTAGTTGTACGTGCTGTAGCTTAGAGTGCGAATTCTGCAACGGTAAATCAACTGGGCTTTTTCGGTTGTTATTTTGTTTACCAACAACAAGGTTCGTGCAGAACCTGTCGATCAAGATCGCTCACCAAAAAGCATTATTCATCCACTTTGAGCGTCCTCGTTTGATACCCCGCATTCCGCTCGTTGTGTAGCTCTCCGCGCATGCCAAAGAAAGTTTGGGAACGGACAGACTCGCTCGATAGATGATCAAATTCTCTTAGCCACGCAGATGCGTTGAGCGCTTGACGCGCGTAGTGGACTCTTGTATGACAAGGAAGCTTTCGGAAAAATCTCACGAGGTGAGATTGTAAACAACTCGGGATTTTCTTTACTTTATCTGTTCGTTAAGTCGATCTTTATCTTCAACACGCAAATTTTCAATTATTAATTTCCTTTTCAGAGTTTATCCTAAGCATCTTTGAACAAAACGATTCGTGTTTGGACACAAACCCAACAATATTGTCAATAGCTTCGATTGTATACGATCAGATGAAAAACACGGGACGTGAGAACAGTTAGAGTCCATTGGCTGTTTGATTTATTTCAATTATTAAGTCAACATTAATGGCTAGATCCATAAGTAACTGACACTTTTGCGGACTGGGAAATCCCTTTAAACAAAGATCGTCTCGTTGCTCAACCAAGTTACCGAAAATCCGCAGTATGCGCCTTGGCCATAATGTCAACAAGCACCCCTCGCCTCCCTCTCGTCTCTCACTTTCTTACATAGAAAAATCATGCTGTTTCTGTTGCCACTTTGTCCACTACAACTTAAATCAATACAGGAGAATTGTTTCATTTTAGTTAAGTCAATTCCTGGTTTTTCTATTTCCATGTGCTTGCTTTTCTTTTAATTATTTGTCAAATTGCCGCGCTCTTGGTATACGCTGTTAACTTCTCAGGAACAACTAGACCTTCTCTGGCCTTCGAGGACCAAACAATCTTAGATGATAAAGTCATTGAGATGCGTTTGAAGAACACATTTGGTAATGAATAAGTACATCCCTCAGTTACGCGCGCTTCTTCCAAAAAGTTCCTCTTTCTTTAGCCGAGTTTTCAGATAAGCAGAGCAGGGATGGCGCAGTGGTGAGAGTTAAATTCCTGGACCTGGCCCATGTTAGACGTGGCTTTAGTTTGTTGTTGGTTTTCAGTCGTCCTTGCTCCGAGGGATTTCGCCCGTGTCCTCGGGTTTTCCTCGCTCCACAAAAACCAATATTCTAAATTCCAATTCGACCTGAAAACAGTGGACAGGAAAAGCCACTCGTGGAATGTTCGTTTTATCCTCAATAATCGCACTGGCGCTTATTCTAGGAAATCCGGTATTTGGATACGTTTCAAGGTCGTAAGTATACGTGAGATGAAGGCGACCGTGAGAGGCAAGTTTTGATAAAAGAATAACTGATATTGTCCTCTCAAACACCCTATTTCATGGTAAAATGATTCAGTTGAAAGAACGTCATGGTTAGAATTTGAGTTTGAACTTATTAAAAACCATGAACCTTGTGCCACAAGAAAACCACAAGAACCTTGGGAAAGAGATTATTAACAGTTTACAATCTCTTGCCTTAGGGTTTTCCATAGGAAGCCCAAGTAATAAGCTGTTGAAACACAACAATTCCATTTGCTGCGAGGTGAGAGTCACATTTCGCTAAATCAAACGGTTGTTACGTAATGGTTTACTCGCAAAGGTAACGCATCGCTTTTCGTTTCGCATATGACCTTTCTCTAACGGAAAATGAAAAACATCTGTCCTCTTTTCAGTGAGCCTTTGTCACCTGTAAGTAAGATTGATGTATTAGAGAAGAGCAAGGATACTGGCTATTTTAATATTAAACCGAATTCGGGAATCCTGAAGAAACTACGTTAGGAAACCACTTTCCTTTCCGCCCCAAGCCAAAAATAACTTAAGTTACACCGACATATTCAACGCTCTCATTTCTTCTCTCTGTTCCCTTATTTTTTCTCGGCAGCGGCTTATTAAAGACACGCTAAAAACCATGAGCAGCGGTGTATAAAAGTGGAAAGGTACCCTTTGTACGATAAGTTCGCGTCTCATATAAGTTGCAGATTATTTTCCTCGTAAACAAAGGCCCTACTGTTACAGCTGAAAAAAAAAACGCATTCAGCTCACGTAGGCTTATAACCTTAGAACATATTCAGCTTTGTATACCGTGCTCTCGGATGAAATTCCAGCTTGGCGGTTTCAAAGATAAGCTCTCCCACCCAAAAGATAACATAATCAAGTGTCATGGACTTCTTCTTTAGTCTCTAAAGAACACTTCGTGGTCATTTCTTACATCCACTATACTGATCTCTCTGCTTGTACTTTAGAGATCCAAAACGCCCTACAGCACTCGCCCTTCTAGAAGCATTTCTGAATCTCTAAAGCGAGAGACGCTGGAGACTGGTTGCCTAGCCAGACAAGGTTTAAAAGGTGATGAGGCAGAAGATTTCATGGTCTTTTACACAAAGCATACTTTTCCCTAGATGTAACAGTATTAGAAGGAAAAAAATTTATTTCGACAGATATAGCACAACGCGTTTATTGATCGTAGGTTTGCACTAAAAACAAAATCATAATCTTAAGGAACAGACACGTGACCAGATCATACATGGTAGAAGTCCATATGCAATTTTTATAGAAGTTAATGTGGTGAAGTGGGTGATCAACATTCCTCATGTAGTCACAGGACAACCAGGTTACGTAACAAACAGACGCATCTTGCTGTGACGTATCTTAGGGAGGGAGGTTCTTGGAGGCTCGCTACTCGCTGGAATCACTCGTCACTCGCTATAACAGGTTTCCCTGAACTTTCCGTAAAAACTCTAAAAATTTAGGAAGCTTGGCAGTAATCTGCTCCGGTTCCCAGTTTCCCTCATTTAGTAATTGGTCCCATTCTTTACAGTGGAGATGAACATCCGGCTTTTCGGGATTAACAAAGGACATCAAAGAAACAAAATATATTAGTAATGCAAACAAATTAAAAACAATATACAAATGCTGTAGCAATACCTACATCAACTGGTCCCATTTAAGCTCTGAAGTAATTACCATTCACTTCTTGTTACCAAAAGTTTACTTATAGTTAGTACCGAATCTTACTCAAATTTTACAAATGAGTTGACATAACTATTAAATAAGTAACCTTTTTCGCTTATTGCCTGTATCTTGCATAGTAATTAACAAAGACACGTCACCGAACTGTTCACTTTGAGAGATGTGATGTGAATGTGATGTGAATGTAATTTAATGTGATTTGATGTGAATGTAACGTGATGTGAATGTGAATATGAATGCCAATGTAAATGTGACGTGTGTGATGTGATCTGGCGTGACGTGAAGTGATGTGATGTGATGGGAATGTGATGTAATGTGATGCGATATAATGCAGTATGATGCAAGTAAGTGACGCACCGACGATTCAGTGAGCAAAGGGAGAAGCTAGTTTTTTGGTGGACAGTTAATATCTCAGGCATCTATAGCGAGAGGAAAACAGGCAATGCAACATGGTAATGACTTAAGTTAGTCTTAGGACAAAACTAAAACATCTGGCTCTAGGCCCGAATCAGCTGCTTTCCTATGCAAACATGTATAATAAAAGTCGTTCAATCCTACAAATGTATCTCCATATGCTCCACAAAATAGTCAAGTTTAACGTATCTAAATTATAGTTACTCACACTGCTTACTGAGCTACCTGTGAGCGAACAAAGAAAAAATTATATTCCTGAAGATATGCACCTGATGGTGAGGACGGATTTGAATCTGGGAAATGCATATAAGTGCTAAACTGTTTGTGTATGATTAGCGATACCTTCGCTTCTGATTCATTGAAACTGTACGCATCAGTCTGGTCGGCATTCACTTCTTTTGACTGGTCTTTGCAAACAGTCAAAGTGAACATGTCTCCGTCATCTTCATACTCATATCTCTTTCGAAGGCTGCGACGCTGAAAAAAAAGGTCAAACCCATCTGGTAGCTTGGAAATTGGTGGAAACTTCAGCTGACCATCTTCAATCCTCATCTCCATGAGGTAGTTTTCTAGAATTTTGTGCTCTTCTTCTGCTTGTGGTGTCTTTGTTTGTGGAAACTTTGGAACTAAAAGGGGAAAGAAGTAAGGTCAGGCTATGTCCGTTTTTATTCTGCATAATAAAATGCATGCAATATTCTCATTTGAGTCTCAAACCTTAAATTATAGGCTTAACCATTTCTTCTTATGTGATGGGTGGACCAACTGCTTTTTGTTTTCATTAATTTATTATTCTGCTGAGTTTTAATCGAACAGTTGGTTCAAATCGAATACCTGTGACCAGACAGGTACATTAGCCAATCACACTAAGTGTACTCAATTAAATTCAACATCGCAGAATTCGTTTTAGCCACCATAGCAACAACTTGCTATCCAAAGTTAGGGATTTTACAATTTGGAGGAAGTTGAAAAATTAAAAACTGTCTTTGATGAAGATTTGTTGAAGATTGTTATGGCTATGTGTTTAAAAATTGGAATCACAATCTCCACTTTCACAAAGACATTTGCTTATTCTCGGAAATTGTAGTTTTTTTGAGAAGGAAGTTATTTCCATAAGGTACGTGGGACATCATCATTCAGTTTTTAATGGTCAAATATCACTTATTTAAGTTAATTATATTCAAATTTTAGGCCCTGCCCTTTCACCAATCAGGCTAAAGGTGGCTATCAAGCTTAGTCTGGCGTGCCAATAACCTATTTAGCCTGAAATTCTTCTGTTCTTGTGGACAGAATGGGAAGGAAATGCCAGACGTTGTAAGCAGTTAGATAACCATTAATGATCCAAAGTCATATCTGGAGAAGCAAATAACATGCAGAATGTTGTAAAATCATTTTACGTCTTTTTTCTCAAGTTTGATAGAAATGTTTCCTCACATGTTCGTATTTTCAAACGGCAATCAAATCCTACAGACGGCATTAGAATGTCGAGTTTCATTCTCTGATGAAATGTATCACAGATGTGGAAAATTGGTGAGTTTGATGCATCTCCACTATGCTCGTCAGGTAAGATTTGTGTCAAGGAGTTTCTGACAGGAAGTGGAGCGCTGTGACGGAACGCCAAGGTCCCGCCTTCGGTCCCGGGTTCTTTTTCTATGAGCCATACCTGATAACAGAGGGATAATGTTAACATCTATAAAGATAAAATTTGGTCGAGCCACGGTTAATTTACACCGTCTGTAAGTGAAATCTTGGTGAACCAGCTTAGCAACACTTTTATATTCTTTAACTGACCAGACGCGAAAGAAAACGACAGAAGGCTCTTTTCTGCCAGACGTGTAATCATGCTTGTCTGTTATTGCAGTTTTAAGAATGTAAACAAGCTCCATTTCGATAGCTCAGAGTTCACCTGCAAAAAAATTACTTAAAACTGCTCAAGGTATAACGATCACAAATCAAGACAATATTCCTTGATTCGTCGTGTTATCTCCCTGTACAGTATTTGATACAATCTGGTTAATAGAACACCATGATGCTCACAGAGCTACCTTAAAATCAACCGACATCGTAGGTTTGATAGAGTATAGAAGGCCAGATCGTTAATAAAATTTTGGTAGGGTAGAAACACGCCTTCAGGAGACTTAAGAGAGTGAATAAAAACGTGGCTCGGATTAGGATGGGTAGGATGGAAAACTAACATTTTTCTCAATCGAACATTTTTATTGGTTAATTTAAAGAAAACGAAATGGCAGTAAAACACAATTAGAATTACATTAGCGTCATGAGCCTCATTAACGATGCTTAACAGATTACCGAACAACGGAACTTAATTTTCTCAAGATTGCACTTCATGATTGGTCGATTTTTTTTAATCAGGTGATCTATAACATTGAGCGACTTCATTACGATTGAGGGAGACGTGAATTAGCTTGGGTTCGACATCTGTTTACCTGTAGCTTGACAAAGATACCTTGTCCTAGCTTAGCGACCATAGTTTAGAGGCGACAGTAGCCCCACCCCGGCAGAAAAAATGATTTGCTAAATGTTCAAATTACCTTGACTCGAACTTCCAAACCAGATGGAGTGAAGAAGGTGAGATCGTAACGTATGTCATCACTTGTTGTGCTGTGAACTGTGGAGGTTGTAGACTGTCTGTTCTCTGCGTTGAGAGACTTTTCAATCTGCTCAACTTCGATTGTCTCAACTTCCGCGAAGAATGTCTTCCAACGATCGTCATCAGTTGATTCAATTCTATCTTTGATTTCCCCCAGGGTGAAAATGTCATCCTCTTCATCTACCGAAAGAAGTATACAAAAATCTCTAACTGATACCTCACCAATTCACCAAAAGACTCATAAAATCTGCAGGACTGACCTTCATCAACCTTGATTAGGTAGGCGTGACCAAAATGACACCAAATATCTACTACGACCATCTCCTCCTCCTTTTCTTGGTGAATTCGCTTCAAAATCCCCAGCACCTTTTCTTTCAGGCTTTCCGTGTCCGCAAAACCAGAGGGTGTTTCCTTTGAAATAATATAGTCATTAGTTGATTTAGCCGGTAAGACCTGAAAAAATATTTTTCACAGCTAGACGAACACAAGAACCATCACGCACAGTTTCTTGCACGAGAAAAAGTCTCGGAGTCAAAATAGACCTGGTGTTTGCCGTTCTAAATTTCTCTTCCGTGTTTGATGACGATTCTGCGACTTGGTTTTATTACATCATTGGTATTAAAACCTATATATAGCTACAATGTAAGACGAAGAAGCAACTGCAGTTCTGGACATTTATGCTGTATCTCTCGTAATGCTTTCCTTTTACTTCCAAAGACCTTAATTCAGAGGGAAACTCACCCACAGGTGGCTGAATAACTTAGAGACGAAGCTTGCTGGCTAAATTTGCTTTTGGCGGACGGAATGGATTGATATGTAACTTCTGCTAGCTGTAGTGTCGCAAAGTCTTTAATTGTAACGGAACAGACTCCAATATACAAGAAGAGTTTTTACACCGAAATTAGTCAGATCCAACGTATCCAAAACGTCCTTAGGCTTAGCAGCCAAGCCTGCAATATGCGTGGATACCCGGATATAACATCCCATCCTAACCTATTTAAAGTTCAAAGTCCATTCTAACAACGCAACTTAACATAGAAGAACTAAAACAATGTTCTAGTCATAAACAAAGTCCGGATCTCTCTTTGGCTTTGGTGTTCGAGTTGAACGTCTCAATTCCATTGCTGAGTAGGGAGGACCACTATCTGCGGGATTCCTATCATCCGAGACTGTAGATCCGAGTTGATCCAAAGGAGGCATCGCTGCCCCAGCGAACTCTTCCGACTCCAAGCAGCCGTTGTCATTGTCATCATTAACTGGTAGCTCCATGCGTGGAACTCTACTAAGAAACTTCACATTACGAGTGAGATGTTGTCCAGTCTCAGCATTGACAAGTTCAAAAGTATCTGGTCCTTTGCTACGAACAATGACATACTTCTGATGACCAAACGTGGGAATCAATTTTCCAGATTTTGTATTTGCTACAAATACAATATCCCCAGGTACTAGGTTATGTTGTTGTGCATGTCGCTTGGCATCAGTATACTCACATAACTTCCTCTGGTATTCCTTGTACCTCTCTTCAGGGTTGTTCTGATCCATTTCTGGTACTGTTGGCAACTTTGTTGTTATCTCTCTGTTGAGAAACAGTTTAGCCGGGGTCATGTTAGTCCCGGCATGTGGAGTGGATCTGTAAACTTGCAGGATTGTGGGCAGAACCTCTGTCCAGGATAGACCATCTAACTCTGCTGCTCTGATACTGTGCTTTAGGTACCTATGAAATCTTTCGACCTGCCCATTTGCTTGTGGAAAATAGGGTGATACTCTTCTGTGCTGTATTCCATTTGCCTTCATGAAGTCTTGGAATTCCTCAGCTACGAACTGACGTCCATTGTCCGTGATCAGAACTTTTGGATTTCCAAATCGTGCAAATATATCTGCAAGTGCAGTGACTATACTCTCACTTGTAATACGCTTAAGAACAATAGCCTCGGGCCACTTGCTTCTGTAATCAACAACAGTCATGATGTAGATCTCTCCAGGAAATGGACCCACCAGGTCAAGGGCACACTTCTCCCAGCAGTAATCGGGAAGAGGAGTTGCTGTATTAGGTGTGTCTCGTCGTAGTGGCTGAAGGCGCACACAAGTCTCGCAATTTCGGCAGTAGTCTTCAACATCAGAGTCCATCCCCGGCCAGAACAGAATTCTACGAAGGCGTTGCTTGCAACGCACAATACCTTGATGAGCCTCATGTGCCAAGGTCAATGCCTTTTTTCTCAACTTCTCAGGAACATAAATTCGTCGACCTCGCCACAGTAGGCCCTGTGCAAAGCTCAGTTCATCTTTAAATGTTTCCATTTATTATTTACCAGGTTCTGGGTTCCATCAAGTACCTTCACCACCTCTAGTAATTCAGGGTCAGACTCTCCAGCCTCTTTTATTTCATCAATTGAGAGCAAAGCATCAGCACTTTTGACAAAGTGTACATGCTCCTCAACAAAACTTGTTTCTGTAACAGTAGCGTTCAAAGGTAATCTTGACAGTCCATCTGCAATGTTCTCAGATCCAGGTTCATAAGTGAGTGTGAAGTCATAGTCCTGACATCTCAAAGCAATCCGTTCCAGGCGAATTGATTGAGTGTTTTTATTGAATACGCCAAGTAGTGGTTTATGATCAGTCGAGACGACAACGTGGCGACCATAAATGTAAGAATGCATCTTCTGCAATCCGAACAGCACAGCCATTGCCTCTCGTTCGATCTGCGAATATCTCTTCTCTGCAGCAGTTAGACTTCTGGACGCATAAGATATGGGCTGCCAACGGCTGTCAACATTTTGCAGCAAGACACACCCAAGACCGACTGGGCTGGCATCTACTACAAGTTTGGTCTCGGCTTCCAATGAGTAGTGTGCAAGGCATGGTGCTTTAATCAGAAGCTCTTTAACTTCCTCAAAGGCATTGGATTCTGTTGTACTCCATTTCCACACCACACCCTTCTGCGTAAGATATCGTAAGGGGGTGATCACTGTTGCAAGGTTGGAAACAAACTGTGTAAGGTATGTAATGCTTCCCAGAAATGATCTCAGCTCAGCTTGGTTTTGAGGTACTGGTGCATCTGCAATGGCTTTTACCTTGTCAGGGTCAGGCTTAATGCCCTCAGCAGAGATGACGTGTCCTAGAAATTTCAGCTCACACATGCCCAAGGCACACTTGTCTGCATTGAGACGAAGGCCACAGTCTTGAAGTTTAGCCATCACTGCACGAAGATTCTTCCAGTGTTCTTCTGGTGTTGACCCGTACACCACAACATCATCAAAGTAGCTAAGCACACCTGATAAGCCTTCACACACTATGCTCATGACCCTTTGGTACACCTCTGGTGCTGACGCAAGTCCGAAGGGCAGCCTTTTGAACTGATACACTTTGCCTGCGGCTATGAACGATGTAATTTCTCTAGATTCTTCCGCTAGGCGAACCTGCCAATATGCTTTCCTTAGATCCAGAGTCGAAAACATCCGAGCCCCACTCAGTTGCCGTAACAGGTCTTGGATTCTAGGAATTGGAAACCGCTCTCTTACCACTGCTTTATTAGCTTCCCTGAGATCAACGCACACTCTCAATTCTCCATTCCCCTTGTAGACAATCTGCACAGGTGATATCCACGATGCTCCTGTCGCTTCTTCAATCACATCTTCTTGGATCATTCGCTCTATTTCTTGTTTCAATCTATCCTCTAAGGGTGCAGGGACTGGCCTTTGTTTTTGTACCTTGGGAGGGACATCTGAATTGATTTTAATTTTGTACTCATAATTCTTAAAGTCTCCGAGCTCTTCCTTGAAGAGATTTTCATACTCCTGATAGATCTTCTCCCTCGCCTTGGTTGGGCTCTCCCCTACTGCATGGATTTTTACAAGGTTGAGGGTGGACAGGGCGCTTCTTCCCAACAGGGGGGGACCTTCCACATCGATCACATACACTGGCTCCATTACTTCCATCTTATTGCATCTCAGTTTAGCATCAAATACTCCTAAACACTTGAGGTCTCCTCCACCAAAAGCTGAGAACTTGACATTGGTTGGGTTAAGAGGAATGTTCAGGTTGTTTCTAAACCACTGTTTCGGGATCAAGGTTTTAGCACAGCCAGTGTCAATCATCATTTGAACAAGTTTACCATTGATTTCAACATCAGTTTCAACACCCAGCCCCTCATTATTAGTAGTATACAAAACATATTCAGGGTTAGACTTATCTGACTGATGCTGGACTGGCTGGACAAACTTTACATCTTCTTTATTCTCTGATTCTCTTGATCTGCAATATTTCCAAAAGTGACCAGTCTTCTTACATTTTATGCACTGTGCATTCCTAGCTTTGCACCTTTCGTTATTAGCAAGATGATCCGTTTTTCCACAGCGAAAGCAGGCTTTTTCTTTCGCTTTATTTACTGAAAATCTTACCGCATTAACATCAGATTTTCCAGGAACGTTTTGGGCCCCGTGACCCCCAAGTAGCTGTGTATCCTTCTTTGCAGATTCAATTGCTCTCCCGAGCGTCTGGGCTTTTTCCAGTGTAAGAGTCTCTCCTTGTTGTAGTAGCTTTTCTCGTAGATATCCGTCAGAACACTTCTCTATAACTTGACCAAGAATATTATCATCATTTGCTTCCCCGAAGTCGCATGTTAGACTCAGCATACGTAACTCTGCAATGAAGGTATCAAGTGATTCATGTTGAAGTTGAGCACGTTTTCGAAACTTGTGCCTCTCTGCCCACTTGTTTCTCTTCGGCTGAAAATGTGCACTCAACGCTTGTTTAACTTCCTCAAATTTCTTGTTCTCTCCCGGCAAACCTGAGAGCAAACGCTGGACTCCCGTCCCCGCAAGATGTAGAAGAGTAGCTTTTTGAACGTCGTCGCTTTCCTTATCTAATTTCGTAGCAATTCGGTAGTTGTCGAAAGCATCGAGCCAAAACTTCCACTCATCCGCCAAGTTTGTCGCCTCTAAATTAACTGGTGACAACGAAAACCTTTCAAAACTCATCTTGGCCTGTTATCCGATTGTCTTTTATCCTCGTCGCCAATTTGTAGTGTCGCAAAGTCTTTAATTGTAACGGAACAGACTCCAATATACAAGAAGAGTTTTTACACCGAAATTAGTCAGATCCAACGTATCCAAAACGTCCTTAGGCTTAGCAGCCAAGCCTGCAATATGCGTGGATACCCGGATATAACACTAGCAATATCATTAAAACTCCTAGATTACCTTCAAAGAAATATTGACTCGATGTACCGAGAAATTTTCACAAGGGACATTTAAGAGAATGTGTGATAATTAGAAAGGATAATTAGTGATCGAATCTCGCCAGTGGAAGGACCAGTACAACTGGTTCTGTTTCCATGAGAGTCTCAACCATTTTTTTAACCATTTTTTTCATAGTGAAACGGTGGTGGAATCCCTCTACCAGTACTCACAGGAGGGTTCCGAAAAAATGATAACAAATTAGGTTGAATTATGTGAGAAAAAATGAAATTACTAGCTTTCACAGAATTTGTTGGTAGGTATTTTCGTTAATTCAGATTTGAATTTAACGACATACCTGTTTTAGAGGATCATCCTGTAGTTCTAGCTTGAAACACTTGTCCCACGTCGTAGTGTTTGGTGAGGGTTGCGCGATGGAGAGCTTAAACTCATGGTCTTCTTCCAAATGTGCTGTGTCCACATGGACAAATCGTGCGACGAATTTTTTCTTGCTAGTTTTCTTCATGGGGGAGAAAAATAATAATCGCATATGTATGCAACGTTCCAGTTATTCGAAGCTAGGATAACGCTTAACGCTTGGATAACGGATAAAACGCTACCCAGCGGATAAGTGTTAACAAAACGTACTGCGCTATCCACCGGATAGAGATTTATCCAGTGGTAAGTGTTCTCTGAGCTACGAACAACTGGGGCCTCTAGTGATTACTGGGATGCACGCGCTCGTATTGGTCGAGGATTGCGTCAGATCTGGCTAAAATCACCTCTCGCGAGGAAGCGCAAGGTAAATTTCAAAGTAACTGCCTCTCGTTCTCCTAGAAGTGATAATCGCGATAGAAGAAAATTCAATTGCGATGAGTACAAAAGATGCAACTGAGTTAGGCGGAAATTTTTTTTTAAAAAGAAAGATACGAAGGTTTTGCTAATTTATTTTAATAAACCTGCTAAGACTCCTTGCTTATCTTGATACGAGTAGTCACTTTAGTTGTCACAAAAAAATGGGCAATGCTTTAATTACAGAATTCACGACTGAATTCGAAAGCAAGAGACAATTAAACTAAAACAAATGTTTGCCCCAGGCTCAGAGAACATTGTTGAATAATCCACAATACGATTATTCAACAATATTCACTGAGCCTGAGGCGAATAATTGTTAAGTGTACACCTCTGTAATTTCAAAATGATTCGTTTTGCGTGGGATTTTTGATGATGGCCACTGATGTCTTTGCCGTTAAAGATATGTTTTATCCGCTGGTCACTGAAGTCTGTTACTATAATCCTTTTATCAGGCCCATAAGGGGAACGAAGATTCTGCAGGCGATCAAGTTGTGCTTTCATTAAGAATTGGGAAATTGGTTTTCACTAGAGGTGGTAAATTATGGACGTTTTCCCTTGAATTGAGCTTACGGGCAAGCACAGACAGGCAAAATCAAGTTAATTGACGGTTCATTTACTGATTCGTTTCATTGCTTGCGACTTAACAATATTCTGGGAGTCACTGGGGATTGGTATTCTATCCCTTAGTGATATCCACCTAAAAAAAGTCCCACAAAGTACTCTTCGTATCACAAAAAGACTTACCACGGTGTCCTTTATTGCCCGAATAGCTAACTTCTGACTCTCAGGAGATCCCTTGATATACAAGCTATTCCTCTCAAAGACTTTCAAAGTTGCCTCAGTTTTTGCTTCTATTTTATTCAAATTCATGCGGTTTTTCCCAATTACTTTAGCCATGCAATCTTCTGGTATGAAGGTCAACTTTTTCCACGACCCTTGGTCAGGGCTATCTTCTCCCTAGTTGACATGATTCAAATGCGAAAAAAAAGAGCCTGAATATGTAATAATCAGGGTGGGGAAAAATTATGGAAAGAAGGAAGGAGATATGAAGGTGATGCAAAAGGTCAGTGGAAGGAAAAAAAGAACGAAGGAGGAGATAAAAAAAAAGTAGGAGGAAAGGAAATTAGTAAGGAACAATGGAAAGAAGGAAGGGAGACAGGAGGGAAGGACAGAATAAAGGAAGGGAGGAAGGACATGAGTGAGGAAGGAAAGGAGGAAGGAAGGAAGGAGGGAGAAGGAAGGGAGGAAGGAAGGAAGGAAGGGAGGAATGGAGGAGGGAAGGAAGGAAGGAAGAAAGGAAGGAAGGAATGGAGGAAGGAATGGAGGAAGGAAGGAGGGAAGGAGTGGAGGAAGGAAGGAAGGGAGGAAGGGAGGAAGGGAGGAATGGAGGAGGGAAGGAAGGAAGGAATGGAGGAAGGAAGGAAGGGAGGAAAGAATGGAGGAAGGAAGGAAGGAAGGAATGGAGGAAGGAAGGGAGGAAGGAAGGGAGGAAGGGAGCAATGGAGGAGGGAAGGAAGGAAGGAATGGAGGGAGGAAGGAAGGAAGGAAGGGAGGAAAGAATGGAGGAAGGAAGGAAGGAAGGAATGGAGGAAGGAAGGGAGGAAGGAAGGAAGGAATGGAGGAAGGAAAGGAGGAAGGAAGGAAGGAAGGAAGGGAGGGAGGAAGGAATGGAGGAAGGAAGGAAGGAATGGAGGAGGAAGGGAGGAAGGGAGGAAGGAAGGAATGGAGGAAGGAAAGGAGGAAGGAAGGGAGGGAGGGAGGAAGGGAGGGAGAAAGGAAGGAAGGGAGGGAAGAAGGAAGGAAGGAAGGAAGTAAGAGTTGGAGGGAGGGAAGGACGGGAGGAAGAAGAAAGGAAGGAAGGGAGGAAGGAAGGGAAGAAGGAAGGAGGGAAGGAAGGGAGGAAGGAAGTGAGGAAGGAAGGGAGGGAGGGAGGAAGGAAGGGAGGGAGGGAAGAAGGAAGGAAGGAAGGAAGGAAGGAAGTAAGAGTTGGAGGGAGGGAAGGACGGGAGGAAGAAGAAAGGAAGGAAGGGAGGAAGGAAGGGAAGAAGGAAGGAGGGAAGGAAGGGAGGAAGGAAGTGAGGAAGGAAGAAAGGGAGGGAGGATGGAAGGAAGGAAGGAGGGAAGGGAGGGAGGAAGGAGAGAAGGAAGGAAGGAAGCAAGGAAGGAAGGAAGGAAGGAAGGAAGGACGGAAGGAAGGATGGAAGAATGAAGGGATGGAAGGAAGGAAAGATGGAAAGGATGGAAGATAGGTGGGCCTAATTGTGACCCGCTATCATTCACTAACTTGTACGCTAACTGCTAAAATCCATCAGTGCAAACTTTTCTTTGTGAAAGTTTTTCTACGGCTTAAAGAAAGTTAGGTGAATGACATAACACAAACAGCACAATAAATAATAACATAAAAGGGGTAAATATAAATGTGAAACTCACACGCAAGACCTTTTCGATAATCTGTTTCGCACGGGTGCGCTGTTCTTCTGTTCCTCTTATGTAAACAAGATCTTCTTTGATGACTAAGTCCTGGATTCCACTTCGGCTGATTATGTCCATTTTTTTCCAACCTTTTTTTCCTAAAATTAGTCCCACCTTATCCTTTGGGATGTCTATTTCTTCCTCCTTGAAATCTGCATCAACAGTTTTTTCATACCAGCTTGGTTGACCTTCTGCTCTTCGTTTTTTATGTTTATCTTTCTTCTCTTGTCCTTTTGATTCTCCACCTTTCCAGGACACACTCGACATCTCTGCAAAAGATTATAAATTTGTATTTCATTCACCTTCAGTTAATTTCTTCTATTTTCAGCCTTGGCGTAGTATTCATATCTCTCGCTCTCCACACTTGGCAGAAGGAACGCGAAAACAAGACCCAAGACAAGTTGCTTAGACACATCTCAGGGAACAAGCCGTAATGACAGTATGACAGTTTGCTTCATGTGACATGGAAAAGTTTTGTGAAAATCATCTTTGTTTCATCTCACAAATCAGAATTTTTTACATTGCAATATGTTGCGCGTATCCAGACTGGTTTGAAATTCCCCAATTAATTTTAGACGAATAGTTGCAACAAGTTGTCCCCGCTATCATGCTATCTAGACATTGGTCTCTATCACAACATGGTCACCCTCAGCCTCACTCCAAATCAAAGACTTTGCATCTAAGTATACAACTGTAAAGTGGCGTATCGGAAATTCTACTCTGAGCTTTCAAGAATTCTCATCTAAAATTGTCCCACACATGAACTTTCCACAGAGCTTGTTTAACGAAACCAATTACATTGCAGGAAAATAAAAACAACGTCTGCAACTTCTTACAAACTGTGGCTAAATGCCCGGCAGCCGCTCACGATCTCAAACAGACTATAAAATACCTGAAAGCTAGACAATTTTCAGATAATTTCTCTTGAAATATTCTTTCAAACTTTCCTTTGCTGTCATATTTTTCGGTTTGTTTAGAAATGTCAGGCGATCCCGAAAATTCTTTCAGTAGGAAGTTTGTAAAATTCCTAAGTTCCGGGCGAGTGTGCCCGGCTACTGGACATTTGACCGTGTTATGGAGATAGCCCTAAGAAAGAACAACTTTGATACCGTACACGTATTAGTTTTGCTCGTTGCAAAATCTCATTCACACGTAAATTGGTGACCAGCCTTGGCAGGGTCGTAAATGGAAACATTTCAAATAATTTGCGAAGAAAGTGGACGTATTTCTTCATGAGAGCTTCTGAGAACTAATGACATTGAGCGAAATTTTTGCTTTTGTAAACTTGGTCACTCAAAAGAGATTGTCTCTAATGGACCTTTGGTTCGACGAGTCTACGGTCCTCTGATTTCCATTGACTTGTTTCTTGTTCATAATTAAGCTGTTTCATGAAGATTATGTCTCTTTTAAACATACATACCTAAGCAAAGACTTACAAACCCTTCGCATCACACGAACTTAGGTTGGATAGCTCACTCTGTAAACACGCTCTCTAATAATAGCAAGAACATTACCTCAAATCTAGAACGAACGGGAAGCAAGCTCCAGGGGTCTTTAAGTGGTCATACTGGCAGGTGCTTAATGATCCTAAGAGGAACGTGTTTCTTGACGCTTTGATTCATCGAATTACGGCAAAGTTACGAGGAAAAGGATGTATGTCCTGTTCTGAAACAAACGACTGAGAAGCTAAAGGATAGCGATTCGTCGAAATTGACCTCTGACTTGACGCTCAGTCTTTCCGGGAAAAACACAATTATATATATTGAAGAGATATTTCCTAACAGGGGAAGACTAAGTTTTCAAGTGCACAACATCTTCTTTCTTCTCTTCTTCTCTGTAGTGGGTCCCAGGACCCACTTTCCTGAGCCGAGACAAGAAGATTAACTAAATGCGGATACAAGTTATACTCACCCAGATCAACACTTCCGCGTGATACTTGGTGAAGACTTGAGCGCTCTCCAACACCCCCTTCCTCAGGTAACAACTTGTGGACAACCTCAGTGGGAAGTTTTCCATAAAGGTAGCATATCTTCGTGGAAAATATGGCGAATGAAGTTATCGATAAATTTTGCGAAGATGGATTGCTCCAGAAAGATTACCGGAAGCGTTACGAGGAATTCTTAACTAGCGTGAAAATAGCTACAAGAGGGAAAAATACTATCAAAGATAGCTCTTGTTACAAACTTGAAACTTACCATGACACGTACAGATATCGAAAGGCGTTACTGAAGGTGTTCATTGCCAAAAAGAAGTCGGAAAACTTCAAATTAACCCATACAACGATACCACAGTTTTTTCGCGAGCTTGAAGGTTATACATACGCAGAAGAGGCTGCAGATAAACGCAAGGAAAGTGAAAGCGGAACTTCTCTTGTTAATGTTTTTGGGAAGGATGATTTCAAGGTAGAGGGTGTTGTTATCCGAAAGACAAACCGGGAAGCATGGATTTTGGTAAATAAAACTTGTATGTTGAATGGAAAAAAGGAGCATAAAAAAGTCGAGCTTCCTTTCGACCTTGAAACGTTTGGCGCAGATGATTTCAGCAGAGAATTTCTTAAAGTGGGTGACATTCTTGAGATTGCAAAAGGTCCCAAAGGAACTGAAATAGCTCTGGAGCCAGAAATTATTTGGTAGGTTGAGTACATACGTTTTAAAAAAACTGTATTTGAGCATATAACATGATCAGGAACGACATCGCTTAACATATTAATGTTAGAAATGAAAAAGAATTATCCATCAATAGAAGCCTCTTATCTATTGCAAATAAAAGACTTCCTTTGATGGACAATTCAAACCCTTTCTCCCTTAAAATAAGTTTGCATATTCTCTAAACTGTTCTCTATATATTTCATAAGGTGCTGACAAGGAGAATTTGGTAACAATCAATAGCTTTGTTAGTTGGTGATCATTTTCTTTATTCTCATGACCTCCATGTTTGATTCAGGGGTGATACTGTGAGGAGAAATTAGATGCTATTCTGACCCTTGGGGTTTAAGTTGGGCAGTGACATGGGTTATTACCATCATACATTACACACCCTTAACTTCCATAAGTTATCATCACCCAACTTCTCACAACATGACCAGATTGTTCAAAAGACAGGCATTGGTTAAATGAAGAACTGTTTCACCTTAAGTATATTTAATTGACTTTGGATGGTCAGCTGAATAAATGGTACTTAAGGGTTGATTCTTATGCTTTCACTTTTCAGCTGTTACAAATTATCTGAGAAAGAGATTGAAGCATTTCTCAACCATGTGCATAAAGTAGAAAGTGATGGGTCATCTGCTGCTACAGCTGAGCTGCTAAGGTAAATAATGTCAATAAATAACCTGATTCCAGGGCAGTTACTGGTAAATGAATTGTGTATTTACTCAATACAGAGACTTTTGCATGGCAAAAAACTATCAGTTACAAGTTGACGACAACAAAACACCAATTATCCATGTGCTTGCTCTTTTTTTTTTTAATCACATCCTATAACAAGTCACAGCAACTGCAGTATCCTGCAAGCAGCAGAGTGCCTCTTATTTTAAGACATAAACTGGTTCAATTGTCTTTCTAGTTCCCAGCTTATTGGCCGAATTTGAGTTACTTACTCAAATCCAGTTTTACTACCAGGTAATAGTCCATTTTACAGTGCTTGGTTGCCAAGCCTTTGAACAGGATTGAGGCTAAGGGTCATCTTGTTATGATACAAACCTTGCTGCTTTTCAAATGCAAATTAATTTGTTATCATGCTAACTAGATGCTGGTCTCTATCACAACAAAATCACCTTCAGCCTCACTCCAAATCAAAGGCTTGGCAACTAAGTACACAACTATAAAATGGCCTATTAAACATATAGAACATAAAAAATCCTTTTTTTGTAGATAAAATACTTTAGACCACACAATTATGATAATCTTAGTTTGTTCAAATTGAATTGCTTAACCTTCCATTTAACTAACTGAATGTTTGTTGAAATCATGAAATTATATAAAATAGGGCACATATATATCAGTTGATGATTCATTCCTTTAGTCTTTAACTGTATGTACTGAAACACTAACAGTGAATTTTTATATGTTAATGGGGAAAGATGACAGGGTATTTTATTGCAAGTAACTTTTATGCACAATATGTAACAACTATTAAACTGAGCTTTTAGCAGCCAGGTAAATATCCACCACTGGCCACTGACTCTGATGACATGTGAAGGTTACAGATCCGTTGTTTTATTATAAACTAAAACAGTAAGATAGTATGGCAGAAAAAGATGATTTAAACTATATGTTTATGGATGCATTAGTCCCACTCACACTGATGCTCAGAAGTGAAAGGCTATATTAAAGAATTAATTCAGAGTTTGAGTAACCAATGAGAATGTGTCTTCAGCACTATATCCAGTGTTTTATTATTTACTAAAATGATGTTATTTACTGAAAATTCACTGACCCTTATAGCCTCACACTTGTTTGCCCTAACTTGAAGTTTTAGTAAATTTTTCTTGTTATTTGTTTGTTTGTTTTTCTTACAGTTGGGTGTTCTACTGATTTCAGGGAAATTGACTTAATTTACTATTAAAATTCACCATTTCCCACCTGGAAAGGGAATAAAGCCTGGAGCTGAAACTAGTATATTCCCAGTTATTTACCACCTATTCTATCACATTTTTGAAACAGAGTTTTCACAGTTCAAGGCTCTCTTTTCTAAGCTGTGATCTGATTGTTTTTATTACCACTCAAATTGTAAGGGCAAAATTCTTTGTCTTCACAACTCCAATATATTTCTATGAATATTGAAACCTTTAAAACTGATCAGAAGGTCCTAGGTAATATAACAAGTGGCTTGTATTACCCTTGTGAACTGAATTCCCAGTTTTCTGGGAATTATTTGAAGGAATTCTCAAAAATTCCCAACTATGCAAATATAGGAAAATTTTTGTTTCTTTTCTTTGTTTTTCTTGTTTTGCTTCTTGACTGATCTAATAGTTTTGTTATGTTGCTTTAATATAATAATGCACTTACATTCTTAACAGGTGTCATGCTTTTTGGGAATACATCCTTCAACATCCTTGGGAAGATTATAGCAACACAACCAAGAAAAAGTTTGCCTACAATGTCTTACTTATTATTGATAAGTTATGCTCCAGTACTCAGAGAGGAATGCTACCAACTGTTCAAGGAATTGTTCAAGAATTTTCAAAGAGTGCCTTCTTCAAATTGGTCCTTCCTGAAATAGTTGAGAATTTAGCCAAAGAAAATTGTATCAGGTAATATTGGTGGCATTGAAAAAAGTGAACATGCAAAAATTTAAAAAAATTTTTCACCTACTAGTAGATTACAAAATCAATGTGTATGAATTGTGACACAGGCTAGCTAGGGTATAAAATACAAAGAACAAACTGAAGCTTAATTCATGGTTTTCCTCTTCAATTAAATACAAATGCTAGTAGATTGTGGTGTGCATGATTATATATTAGTCTGAATTTCATACCCTGACATTGCTTGCCCATGTTTTTTTACCCTTGTTTAGGTTATAATACCAAATCTCTACTCTGTGATCTGTTTCATTCAACACTTTGCTTTCAATACTGACCTAAACATTTTAAAATGAATTGCCAGACAGCAAAAGGCAAAGTAAGGGATGCCTTTGCAGAAAATGGTTTGTGAGAAGTCTTGGATGATTGCATATAAGCTCAAAAACCTGCTTGACCTTGATCAATCAATCTTGTTTAAGGATCCTAGCCAAGGCATCCCTGTATGTGTACTCAATTGAGCCAAACATATTTCAGGCAGCATATGATGACAATTAATTTATTACCAAACAGCTGAAAGTGTAAGGGAGGTGTTATTTTGTTCTTGTCATCTGTTAAGTTTTCAAATTGTCAAAACGGGAAAACATAGTGATTTTGCTATTTGAATCATCAGTGGATCCTTCAAAGTGGTGCAGAATGTTCTAGAACATGTCCTAAATGTTTCACCTTCCTCTGGTCGAAGAGTTCTACCCATGGCAAAAGTTCTTGCTGAAAGCTTAGTGAACAGCTCTTGTGGGAAATCTGCTGTAGACTTCCTGGAAAAGTTGTCACTGATGGTTGCCATTGCAGTGCCAGGGGTCCATGCAGATCTTGAGGCTTTTTCATGGAGAGATCTTCCCTTGCTGCTACTGAGTGAAGAAATCCATAAAGATTCAACAAGTCAGTGCATATCAATTAATGATTTAAATAAACATATATTTTTGGTTAAAGTAAACCTGCTAACCATTTTGCTAGGCTTGAGCAGCCGCTACTCAAACTTAAGTAATTGTGTAGTGGAAGCAAATGTGAGTCAAACAGATGCTACTTTCTGTGGTTTACTAGCTAGGTAATTTTTTACTCATTTTATTACTGATGGACAAGTTATACAAACAAGAAATCCAGATTTGTTGACCAGCAATGAAAATTGTGTATATCCTTTAGTATATTGCCATTAGACTTATGATGGTTAAGGTGCATTAATTATCAATTATAAAATGAGCTTAAGTTTTCATGATTCATCTATTGATTGAAGAAACTAGAACTGACTTACCAGTGATCAAGAAAGAAGGCAAGTACCACTCAGAAAAAGAATACTTGAACACTAATACTTCAGACTTCTAAGAGAGGAGTGTTTTCACAAGTTGAAGAATGGAGTTTCACACTTTTTAAGCAAAGGAAAGTGTGATTCAAAAGAAGCGATGATGTATAGGTGGGAACAAGTTTTTTTATTTACTTTCAATTTATGGCTAGCATGTGTTAGGTACATGAAGAATAGTTTGGCCTCATTCTACATAATCCTATGGGTAGCTACTTCATTACTTGTGATTTAACATGAAGATTTAGAAATCAGTGGAATGTGTTTTTGCCCAAAGATTAGAAGTTTGAATTGACCATCAGTTCCAATGCTTCTACTTCATCCTCATCCTCCTCTTCATCCTCATCCTCATCCTCCTTCTCCTCATTATCCTTGTCCTCATCCTCCTTCTCCTCCTCATCCTCCTTCTCCTCCTCCTCGTCCTCCTCTTCTTCCACCTCATCCTCATCCTCACCCTCCACCTCATATGCTATGCCTCATCCTCATTCTTTTCCTTATCCTCCTCCTCATCATACTCCTCTTCCTCTTCATTCTCATCCTCATCCTTAGCCTGGCATCCCCCCTCCATCCTCCTCCTCCTCTACCTCATCTTACTCCTCATCCTTATCTTCCTCCTCTTCCTTATCCTCATCTTCATCCTCATCCTTGCCCTCACCCACACCCTCCTCTTCCTCATATGCTCTGCCTCACCCTCATCCTCCTCCTCATATCTTCATCTTCCATCTCCAACACAATTATGTTGTAGATTTGATGTAACATTAAGTCTCTTAGATATTGCAGATGTTATATATTGCTAGTAAAGTGTTGATAGTGATTGCAATTACATCTAGGATTACTCTGAAAGGACTACGCACTCATAAACGAGAAAACTCTCCAACCACCATGTCGATTGGATTGCAATTTACTGTTAACTCAGAGGAAAGGATTGACTGGGGGTGAGCGCTTTGTTAAGTTTGAGGTCTTTGGATGTATAATGTCATCAACAGCTAGAAGGCAAGGAGACCGAGGAAGCCACCGGGCTTATGGGAGAGCCACCTCACCTTACAATAATGAATCAAGTAAAGAAAAAATGCTGCGAGTGTGCGGCTTGGCCAAGTCAGTGATTATTTAAGTAAAAACTCTTGCATTTTTGTCTTAAAGTTAAGGTTTGGCAAACGAGTGACTGATGTCAGTCCTATAGGAGATGATGATATAATGCTTACGATCGATACTAGACCAGACAAGAAAGTCAACTAATGATTATAGTTAATAAACAAATATTAGGTTAGGTATTGATCTTTGATTGTTGTCAAACACATTGATTCAAACTTTATCACTACAACATGGCTGGCTGAAATATTTTAATTTGAATGTATGTAGAAATGTGTATGTTTACATCTGCGGTATGTTATCTGTAACAGATCTGCAAGTTGGCTTGTGTATGGAAATCTACTGTGCATTTCTTGTGATGGCTCATTTGAACAGCCTGTTTGGGCTGTAGTGGAAAAGGTAGACCATGAACAAAGGTTGGTTACTTTTTTTAATCTACTTCCAGCACAGACAGCCCAAGAATGAAATTCCTTTACTCACCTGTTGTGTCATTTCAGTGATTTGTGACTCTTGTGTGTGATTCATAGAGGTAGTAACTAAAAGTAGTCACTCCACTTAAATATAAATGGCATGTTAGGAAGCTGCTAGGTCGAAATTGCTTTGGTGAGATTAATCTAATTGAAACATTTTTCTCAGTAAATATGAATGAATTTAGGATTCTACTTCATAGGGTCATGGCCAATGGAGGGCTGTTTGACTGGAAAAGAGGCTTTTGTTGGAAAATTGGAGTTACTAAAATATAAATTTTCTTAAAGCTTTGCTGGCAGTAAAGAAGAAAACAATCCCTGCATTTTTCTCTTGTGGCTATTAACCCTAGCTCTCTAAATATGCTTCAACCATAGAGTGATATGGGTGGCACTTTGTGGTGATAAAACAAACAACATATCAGAGGCAGAATTTGTAATCAAACTACAAGGGATAACAGATAATGGTAGGTAAATTAAAGATAAGAGGGAATTGATACTTTTGATTGAGGTTTTTAAAGAAGCTCATTTTTGTTGTTAACTGACAGCACTTAATTATTTGAAAGTTAAATGAGCTACTCAAGAATGTAGTCTTGTCAACTGACTTAAAGCTGTAAACAACTGATCTGTGAAAAATTCAATGTTGTTACTCAATTGACTGAACTAGTCAGTTGCACGGGACAATTGCTAACAATAAATTGTAGGGGGCGAGGGAGGGGAGGGAGTTTAGCTTGAAATAGGTAATTAATAGCAACCTTTTGGACTGATAGCCATTTTGTTATATTCAGATCTGTACTAATGTAAGGATTAATTTTACTTGAAAACTAAGAGATCAATAATACGAGTAATCATTGATTAATGATGGTTAATTAACTAGTGATAGAGATATCGAATTTCCTTTAGAATCTAGTGTGTGGCCTAGCGTCTCATCTTTTGTCAGATCCGGAGACGAGGCGTAATCTCAAGCTATGGCGGACAAGCTTCAGACTATGTTTCCAGAATAATGATTTATTAATAGATTTCCATTATTTATTTTTTTTTTTTCATTTATAACCTTTTCGTATTCTCCTCAATCACCTCACTCTCCTTTTTTCTACACTCCAGTTTGGGCACTTTGGCGTTCTTGTTTATTGTCCAGTATTTTGTCAGGCAGTTCTCGCACTGTGCAATAAACTCATTTTGCCCAAACTGTTGTGTCGTCTTGGTAACGCGGGTGATTATAGACTAATGACATTTTAAATAAAAATTTGTTGCAAGGTAGCATCAGGAGAGGTTAAATATGCCCTGTTTCACGTTTGACAGAACTACCCATTGAAGGGAAAATAGCAAATCTTTTTCTCATAAGCATGTGGGCTAATTTTTGCATGCCTGCAGTTATGAGTAATGTAGTGCCCAGTTCAGGATTAGCCTGGCAGTATAGTGACAGAATCACCTAATTTTCGGTTGAAATTGTTTATTTTAGTTGAACTCTGATAATTCTGGATACAGCACATGACGGCAGAGTTTTTTCAACCTTTCTGCAGTCAAATTACTCACCATTCAGTCACAGACTGTTATTACATAAGTTATATCGACCTTGAGTGGTATATGACTGCGTTATAATGCGGTGCTGATGAAATACCTGGACGTGTATTTAACACGATTGTAACACTTTCCTTTTTCTTTTTTGGATACCTTTAATAGGGAAAGAAGCTCACATGGCTGAAAGCCAGACATTTTACCTGTCTTTTGGTCCGGCTATGGATATTTTGCAACACAAAGGTTGAGCATCGTAGATCCGTCTTATCACAGTTATCAATCACCACTGGCAAATTAGCTCAGTCTCAACACACAGGTTGATCATCGTAGATTCGTCATATCACAGTTATCAATCACCACTGGCAAATTAGCTCAGTCTCAACACACAGGTTGATCATCGTAGATCCGTCTTATCACAGTTATCAATCACCACTGGCAAATTAGCTCAGTCTCAATACACAGGTTGATCATCGTAGATTCGTCTTATCACAACTATCAATCACCACTGGTCTATTAGCTCAGTCTTTATTAATGATATCCTTTAGTCATCCAATAATGTCCTATGTGATTGAGGATATTAGTGTTCATGCATCCTACGTAAAGTGTTAACTGGAAAATTTAAGTGCGAATTTTGTAGGAATTCTTTAAAAAAAAGTTGTTAGATTCTTAAAAGATGCAAGACAGTGATGTATTTGCTTTTGTCAACAGCTACGTGTATGATTAATTTTTGACTGATATTTTCTAGATTCTGTTCCGTTCAAGGATTTCTTAGTACATCCAGAGGCCAATCACATGTGTCAAGCTGAGTACGTTCGTAAAATAAAAGCTCCTCCTGACTGGGGAATCATATTTGAGTCTCCACCAAAGTCACATGACCAAGATGAGTCTTCAGTGTACTCTCTTGTGGAAGACTTTGAAAGAATAAAATTATCAAATATCAAGGCAAAACTAGATGACACACAACTCGATGCAATTGACCTTGCACTTAAGAACAAAGTGGCCTTAATTCAGGTATGATTGCGTAGTACTTGTTGATATTTTTGGGTTGTCTATAAAATCTTAAGGGTTTTGGAGGATTACGGATTACTTATGAGAGAAAATGTTTCAATAACGACCAAGAAAGAAAAGCTGTCAGCCTACGTTTTGCAGATCCCATGCTTATATTTCTAAGAAAATCTGAGAAGTGTGGAAAACATTCGAAAACTCAACATAGGTCAGTTATGCCCTCAGCCCCGTGATCAGGTCGTGCCTAAAAAGACGTTTCATGGTATTACTACTGACAACCACGATCAAATTTCCAACATTTGACTGCATTGTGCATAATGCTTTGAGCAGTTTGATTGAGAGCTCATAGTGATTTCCTACCAGCACTAATTTTGTAATTTTTTGATTAAAATGGCCTACATGTGATACATACATATATAGTTTATTGGCTTGTCCTCACGGGGCTGTTCAGAGTCAATATGAATCCTAAAATTTTTATCTTTCATGCAGGGACCTCCAGGAACTGGGAAATCTTTTGTTGGTGTGTCTCTTGTTCATTTGTTATTGTCAATGGATGTACCGAAGACATTTGGACCTATTTTTGTAAGTATTTAATGTATATTGAGAATGCATTACTCCATAATCTCTTTGTTCAGCCCCCTCTTGATTTTTAAGCGTTCCCCACTTATGAATGGACTAAATTTATCATATGCCCCTCTCTCTGTCGAGTCCGCCCTTATGGTTGACAATATTTGATCTGATGCGCCATATACAATGCACTAAATGTGAAAACAAGGCGTTTTGCATGAGTTTGTAGTTTGTTACCAAACGAAAGATGATTGATATGTACTACGACCATTTGGTATTTGTCAACAAAACAATAACAGGGGCACGTAAAGGAAATGGTGGACATATCACATAATGCCAAATCTTTAGCAAAAATTCAAAAAGGCGTGACTCAGAAACATTTATTTCCGGAAATTGTTTTCAGTTGTGTAGAGGCTTTAATGTTGCAGATAACATTAATTGTTATGAAAATGCTCACAACTTGAGGTAAGAGCTAAAAATAGTGTGACATGCACATCGCATGAAATGTTCAAAAAAGGTTTGTTAGCCTGTGCTGACGCCGCCGCAAAAACGATCAGCGAGGGTTCGAGTGGAAAGACCACCTGTTCCAAACTTCTCATGTTTGCCAATTGATTGATTTGTAAAGGTTATAAGCGTACTGATGTTTTTTTTCCCTTCTTACCCTGTTATTCTTACTTGACTATTCAAAGGTTGTCACTTACAAGAATGACGCTGTAGACCATTTCTTGGAAGGGTGTCTAGATTTATCGTCTAAGCCCAGAATTGTCCGTGTTGGAAAGTCATCAAGATCAGAAAAGTTGGAGGACTGTCTCTTGTTTAACGTAAGATTTGTTGGATCTAGCTGGGCTTGGCTGTTTGAAACCTGATTGACACTAATCCTGGGTTACATATACATAAAAATAATTCATTTTCATGATGTTTAAATCAAGATTAGTGCTAAATGTCCTTTCAACAACTCGGTCAAGGGTCCGTAGTAGTGCTGCTGCACGTTACTGCTGATAAAATTTTGTTGGCATTTGTTGCAACCATCACCGATCAGATGAAACAATAGATTAAAAATGAACTTTTGAAACGTTTTGCTTAACATAGCCTTTTCTTTCAATTACTGGATTTTGTCTATTTTACTTGCCTTACTTTAGAATTTTCACGATATTTTTCTAGTAAGCAGTTTACGTGAAGTTGAAATTTAATGCAAGCTCATTGCCACCAGCTAGCAAGCAGTCCCTCTTTAAAAGCGTTGCGGCACGAGCGTTTTTTCGCCCATGTAGAGGTATGGGTCCTCAAGCGAGACCTCTCGCGAGCCGGCGAGAGGTCCGCAAAAGCTTTGGCACTACTTCTCGTTATTTGTACCAGATCCCTTATAGACCTCTCGCCGGCTCTCTTTGCTCAGGGTCTGAAACCTACTCGCGGGCAAAGGAGCGGTCATCTAGTGATAAGCCTGCGCATTTTTGCATAGGTGTGTAATGAACTTTTAATGATATTTGATTTGACAATTTTCCTTCTAAATAACGCTTGTGTGATCTCTATTCATATAGGTAAAGTCAAAGTTTGTGTGGTCTGAAGTTCTCAAAACGCAAAAAGAAAAACTCAGAAGTCAACTGCGAAATATGCAACAGCTCGTGAAAGAGGCATACTCGAAACTTCAGGGTTCCTGTGTTTTTAATGCTGATATGTTCATCCAGGCGTGGATCTATGTTTTAAAGTACCCCTCAAGGTGTTAATTTGTGATTCAATTATTCCAAGTGACAAAGGGTTATTATAAACCTTATGCATGTTCATGTGAAACTCGATGGAAGACGGTTGGTTGATGGTACATTTGCCCGTCACCTTATTACTCCATCAGGAAGGCAATTGGGCTTTGATTTCATACCAGTGACGTACAATTCTCCCCAACTTTAAGTTCTGATTATGTGAAGGGTGGGTAATGTTACTTTGTGATTAGATAATTATTTGGCGGATAGTATAGTTTGTTTTCGAACACTTATGCACTTTAGAAATTAGTTTTCCCGTTGGATAGCGTTATCCTACCCTCAAGCTTAGACTGTGCTGTGTGGCCCTATGGAATAGCTGCAAAAAACGTACTTATGTTCACCCTAAAAATTTTTCTTAAAGACAGCAACTGAAAAACAGGTCAGGGAGCTCCTGATAGAATCAAATGACCAAGCGAAGGTGGATAAGCTACTCAAAGAGAGAAGCATGGATGGGTCATATAAATCTCACTTGAAAGGTGCAGGAATATTTCATTTGTTAAACCTTTCTTACTTTTCCCGACTTAGATTCCGAGGTGTTGTATGTTTTTTCCTCAAAAAATATTTAATATGAGAAAAACTTGAAATTTTCGTAGGGAAAATATTCAGCGATTTATGAAAGATCGACGTCTGCCAAAGGACTGAAATAGTTTCAATAATGATTTAAGTTTATAGTGCAAAACGCAGTTGAAGTGTTGTTCTTTAAATTTGAATTTTTTACTTGGTTAGCACTAAAATAGTTCAAAATGAGTCGAGACGAGTATTTAATGTTTTGTTCCAACATGTTTCTTTGGTGACATTATTACCTTGCTTATCTGACTAACTCCCTTGCTTTGAAGAAAATCTCTCTTTGTGTTGGACGTTACAGGGTGTGTAAGAAACGCACTAGGCAAGTGGCTTCCTGGACAAGTAGAATTTGATCGGTTTGCCAGGGAGAACGGATTTCCAGGAACGAGTAGCAAGCCGTCACATTCAGTTACTGACGCAAAGTCAGAGCGCACAAGGTACTTTTGATGCTTTCATATATTATTATTAGACAGAAAAAGGGCAAACAGGGCAAATTTGTGGCGATACAAGTTGAGTGAAAATCGATGAACGCCCGTTGGCCTACCTGAAACGAAACAAAACTTTTCTACGTTTTGCAATGATTGCAGCTTTGCTCTTTGGTACTGCAAACACGGAGTAAGGTCGTAACTGCACAAGCGCAGCGTGGCGCATTTCTCTCTGAAGGCATTTACCGGAAGAAACCGGCTGTCATTCTAATTAACTGAGAAAAGAATTTACATCAGCGAGATTCTCGCGAATTTTCGCACCTCGTAAACAGTTGGGGCTTGCGATAGATTTTCAGGGTGACTTGAGAGTCCGAAATGGCCATCAGAATTTTGAGGCAAGACGCCGACAGGTGATTCACCTGGATTTTTATCAATAGTCCATTTTACAGTTGCGTGCTTGGTTGCCAAGCCTTTTACAACAAGGTCACCTTCAGCCTCACTTCAAATCAGAGGCTTGGCAACTAAGCACACAACTGTAAAATAGCCTATTGTCTAAGCTCGCGCTCGAGAAGTCAATTTCGTCTTAATTCAAGGAATTCCGTACAATAAAATACAGGCATTATAATCAGTCTAATCATCTTAGCGGCCTTCATGTTTTCAGCAGTGTCATATGACAACCGTACCGTGAACGCATTATACAAACGTTTGCTTGCCTGACGATCTTTTCGGCACGCACTCGACAAGTCTTCGAAATTTTTTGGGAATAAGCTTGGGAAGAAAGTTCATTTTAAAATTTGAATATTTAGTGAGTGAAGAAACATCACGTCACGTGTTTCTATTTCGCTGTGAAACAAAAATCTTAAAAGTTGAACTGTTTACCAACGGAACATTTCCATCTGGCGCATGAAAAACAATGTGCTCATACTTTACTCCAGATCTCTGTATCAAATCTTCTATTGTATAAGGTGTCTTACAATGTAAATATACCACCTTAGTTACCACATTCGCCTCTTAAATGTCCACAGTTAATCGTAAAGTAGGCTATGCTGGATCGTGGATCAAATCTGACCATATAAACGTTTTGAAATTTAAACCTAAGACGCCTTACATACTTTATTTTGAGTGATTGTACACTTAATTCGTAGTAGAAAGAGTGGTTTATTGACGTTTCTCCTCATTGCAAGTTCGCCCCCTGCCAGTGCACCCCATCAAATATAACATGTTCGCCCTACGTTCACTATTTTGCCCAAAGATCTTCAACTCGTCTCCTTACGGCAAAACATATGGCCATTGTGATTTCTGTGGCATTATACTAGCTGTTGGTAACTGTTGCTTGTTTTGTCAGTGACAAGTTAATAGCTGCAAAACCTGGTTGTTGAAATAAGTCCTAGGCTAGATCTGAGATCTTATTTGTTTAGTGAAAATATTGATCTCCGCTCTGCTACATGCAGAACTAAAAAGCGAAAACTGGATCAAGAACAGGAAAACCCCGATGACTTCCGAGAGCCTTCTGTAGAGGAAGATGAGCGGATTTCCTCAGCCTTAGAGTACGAGTTTCCTGACGATACGCAAGATATTTCTGACACCAGCACACATGACACATTTGGAGAACGAAAACTTATTCCCATGGATGAGAGAAGTGAGTTTTTTTGGTTTTAAGCTCTACTTTTTAAATTTGATAAATACAAATACCAGTTTAAAAAAATTGCAATTTGCTAAAAAAAGTATGAAGTATATACAGCTTCTGTTTTCTCATCAGTGTCTCTTTTTGATGACGAAGCTAAGTGCGAAGCCTTCGACATGAAAATAATCTTTCACTATCATGCCAGCAAAACTCGTTTTCTTTAGAAAGTTGGGCATTTAGCTTCGTTTTGAACGTGAGGGTTCTCTGGAACTCGGAAATTTCCTATTAGATATTTACTGGCGTCTTATAGATGTAACCTAACCTTTATAGCATCCTCAAAAGATTAACCTTTGTCTAACATCTGGTGCAATCATTTCCATACATGGAGAGACTTTAGTATATGATTTGGTGAGCAAGATTGATTTAACCAATGAGAACGTTTGAAATACAATATCCCAGGCTGAGAATTAAATAGTTGGTAATTGAGAAACCACTATAATGGTCATAAACCAGATCAGAACATCCCATTTTCTACCGTGATACGGATTTTGTACATGGCGTGCATGTAAAATGGCATTTTTTCCATACTAGAATGTTATGTTTGAAACCATTGTTATTATCGTAAATGTGATCTTTTGCCAGAAGTTGACAACTTCATAAGATGCTCAGATGAAACAAATATCTGGGTTCTCAATCAGCATGCAAGGATTCAGCTAGTGTATGCTCTTCAAAGCTTGTATGCTGAGAAGGCCCGCATGGAGTTTCTTGATGTGAGCAGGGAGGCCCAGGAGGTAAAACACAAGCTTCGATTGTGACAGTAATAACGTCAACTAGAAAAAACGTTGTGGAATATCTTTTACTTAATGTTTTGTTCTTCCCTTAGCCACAAAAGATGTAGTTTCAAAAACATCTTTTCACAGTGATCATGATAGTCTCCCTTAAACGAAGAAAAATGCGCAGATTTGAAATATCCTCTTCTATTTAGTTGGTCATCTATCAGTATATAAACAAAATGCGTTGTAAGTAGTACATTATGTTGTAAAAAGAGCCAAATTGATCAAAAAATGGTGTGTAACCCCATCTTTTCACGTGAAATTGGTCCGGCTATCAGCGAATTCGTTCTCATAACAACAAGTTCTTCTTTGTACCCTGAACACGGAATATGTATTTTGCACAATGACCCATTTGTCTCGAATATTTATTTTCGTTTCAGGGTCCCCTTTAGTGAAGAGCGAACTCATTATTTTGAAATTTTCTTACCGCTCATGTTGCTAGGTTTTTTATGATTTCATTTATGCACTTATACTTGGTGAGGTAGGGAGTGTCTTTCAAGGACAATTGACTTGGCTGTGCGCCTTTTTTTTCTCTAAATTTTACTGTTGAACTTATCCACAGAAACATCACCAGTATACAGCGTTGAGAAATAAACATGAGATCGATGTGATGAGGCAATGTGAAATTATTGGTATGACGGTGACTGGTGCAGCCATGAGAGCTAATCTGCTGGGTAAACTAACAACACGTTGTATTTGTTGGTGTTATTGATGTGAATATGTTGGTGGTAGTGCCGGTGCAAGTTCATTTCATCTCCTAATCAACTTCAGACTGTATGTTTAGTTTTCCAATTTTAGGATACTTCACATATAGCATAGACTTTGTGATAGTGTAGTGTGATCGTCCGGGTTAGTGTAATCTTAAGAAGGACTTTTGTCGGTAGTGGTGACTGACGTTTCGACAACCTGAGTAGAAGTCATCATTAGAATCAAGAGAATCATTAGTTGTTGTCAGTCAATTGATCTAAGTCCGGTTCGTATAAACTGATTAATTCAGTTTTGCCGTGATGTTATCCGCCGTAAGACTCAAGTGGCGTAGGTCGGTTGCGATCGGTCGGTTTCGATCTTTCAGTAAAGTCAGGTCGTTCTGTTCGGTTCGTCTGTAATGTTAATATCATGCATGAGTCGTTTGTATGGTGCCGGTAGAGGTTGACACCTTTTGAGGGAAATTTGTTCTATGTTTGCAAACCAGCTTTCCGGAGTCAGTCGTTGGAAGTAGTTGGTGCTGTCAATTAGGCATTGCACAGAGTCCCAGTCAATAGTGTGTTTCGTAAGTCGATGATGTTCAGCAATGTGATTGTTGAAATCACCTTTCCTTGTCGCTAGCTTGTGTTTAGTCAGTTTTGTTGTGAGTTTTTGTCAGTCTCGCCGATGTAGGAGGCGTGGCAGTCGGAGCGATTGATTTTATAAACCGCTCCCTGTCTGGTCCTCGGTTCGTCCTTGTCCTGGACGTTTGTCAGTAACTGACGTAGTAAAGTGATGGGTTTGTGGACGACGTGGATGTTGAAGGGTTGTAGGATGCGCCAGATGTTCTCAGACCTGCTATATCAGACATGTCATCACGATGTAGTCCTTGGAAACATACTAAAATTGTTTAAGTTTGTCAACTAGTTCTTTTAAATTACCCACTGTCCAAACATTGATTTTTTTTAAAAACTGGCGGGGAATTCGGTAACTTCGCGAATGTCATTTCAGTCACATATCATGCTATCACTTCGACTGATTCGTGAGAATTTTTTTGAGATGTGAAACCGAGAGCACCGACATAGTGTGAAGTTGGGCTCATTTTGCACTGACTTTTTATTATCGGGATTAAAATTATGGTCGAAATGGAGTTTCCGTTCGCTACGTATGGTTCTGAATGATCGTAATGCCTTTCCACTCACAGTTCATTTGCTGTTGTTTAATATACTTTCAGAGGAAATAAAGCCATCAGTTATGATAGTAGAAGAGGCTGCCGAAATCTTAGAAGGACAACTTGTGGCAGCTATCCCGCCATCCGTTCAACACCTTATCATGATTGGTGATCATCAGCAGCTGAAACCTGTGGTACAAAACCCCAGACTCCGAAAGACTAATAACCTTGATGTCTCCATGTTCGAGAGACTTGTGAACTGCAAGATTCCTTTCAAGCAGCTTGAGTATCAATGCCGAATGAGAGACGACATTGTTGATTTGCTCCGAACGCTAAAAATCTATAAGGAGCTTAAAACAAAGACGGAGGTAAATGCTGGAAAGTATGGACCTAAGTGGACAATGGCTTTCGCACAAAGTTTATCTAAGGGAAGGTTATTACTTTTCGCGGGTGGAGGACACCTATTTGCCAGTGCTTGCCCTGCTGAGGCTAGGAGAGAATCGGCGCTCTAAGGGGTTAAAAACATAAATTCTTTGTGTTACTTACGTTAACGATTCCCTCTGTTTACTAACCTTACTGCCAAACCCATTCCCTCCATGCTAGATTTAAATCACTCTTTTAGCTACAAGGAGTTGAAATTCGTTTTGCACGGAGTTACAGAGCTTGAAATGTATAGTTATTTGTTCTACCTCTCTAGCTAATTCGCAACAATCATCTTCCTCATTGTGTGGAGAAGAGCATGTACTTCTGCCGCCACACAAGTGAGGAGAAACCATCAAAAGATTCTCACAGCAAACGAAACGTCCATGAGGCCAGAATGATCACGGAAGCTGCAAAAACGTTTTGTCAACAGGGAGTTCGTCCATCTAGAATTACAGTACTTTGCGCATATCGAGGACAGGTAAGTGAACTTTGGATGCTTTTAATCTCTACAACCGAAGTATGATTTCATCCTGAGGACATGCATAGTGATAAAATTAACATCCTATGCAAAGTTTAGGTGGGTCACAGCAGTTTACAGCTCTGTTTTTTTTAATTGACCATTATTGCTGCTCTGAGTCTGGTGATGGTGAAATACTCGTATTAAAATGTCCAATCTTTGTAAATCATATTATGACTGTCCTTGTTACTTAACTCAAGTTAAGCCATCATAACAACATTATAACCTGTTAAATACATTCTTATTTTTATCTATGAAAGTTAGCAACCTAAAATGAACTTGGAAACCCCATTACTATTTTTGAATGGTGTTCTTTTCATTAAGATAAAACTTTGATGTAAATTAAAGAGGCTCTAAATCCCAGTTGTTTAAAAATGTGCGAAAAGTTTCTTTTGTTTAATGATTTTGGAATTGTTAAATAAAGAAAATGGGGGGGGGGGTCTACTTAGCTGGTTTTCAAAATGGTTAACACTACGAGCATATGTAATGTTCAGCAAAGTTTGTTTAATACCTTCTTTTCATCACCTCATGTAGGATGATAGCTATGATACATCGAAGACCAAGCATTGTACACAGTTGCAAGTGCTACCGTTTGACCCTCAGATACCTGATCGAATTGCAATGTATTTGTCAGTGTTTGCCTTTTTGGGGGGAAGACGAAGACTGCACCATCTACCATATCACCCTTTAGACACTGACTACAAGCAAATGGCGACAAGCTAGCACACATGGTGCAAGGCTGGTGGGGGGCGATTCTGATTCCCACCTTTGAAGCATCGCTTTCCCCTATTGTTGCTGATGAGCCGTTCATCGCAACGGTACACGGAACTCACAGATTCTTTTTCGTTTTCATGTTTATTCTCCGTACAATAAGTCACTAAGAAGACTTATGAATTAGAATAAATTCTAGAAAACTCTCTCCCTGAAAACTCTCAATTTTTGTCGTGTCCGGTTGTCTGATTTTGCTCACACGTGTTTTTTACCTTATTTGGTAGTATTCGCGAGTGTCACAAACTAAGAGGGGTGGGGGTCCGTCAAAACTCTTGAACACTGTCAAGGAGAACAAATAATATTACATTGTCTTCAGGAGGTTACTTAGGGTACCAGTTGCTCTCTCTATGTATATCCAAACTGGACTGATAACTACAGGATACCACTGGCCATTTTTTTTTATCTTGTTCTAATTGTTAAGGTGATATACTCCTTTTGCAGGTCACTGAAATAAAAGATTTCTTCCAATCCACAAATGTTGAGAAAATGGGTGAGATTGAGGTGACGACGATAGACGCTTTTCAGGTATGGAAAGTTCCTCTCATGTCTTTTATCAATGTGAAATAGAACAATGGTTAACTTCTTTAAAAACATTTATCAATTTCAGTTGAAAATCCTTTCCTTAGTGTGGTCCCGAGACATCTAAACTTTAAACTCCGTGGTAATAAATTGATATGACTAAAATCTTATGGCATCATTGAAGAAAGTGTAACGAGTTAACTAGTGTAAGCAATTCGGCAAACAATTAAAGGATATAATGTGATTCGAATCCGTCACCCTCGCGATCCCGGAGAGATTCTGTACCAAATGCGGTGCTTTGAAGTGAAAGGAACGGAAAATTTTAAAAAAGAACTATCTACGACGTTTGAGAATGAGGTTCTTATCATACCTAATCATTTTCTTATACAGGGGCAGGAAAATGACATCATTCTCGTTTCTCTGGTCCGCAGTAACAATGAGAACAAGATTGGTTTTTTGTCACAAAAGAATCGTATTTGTGTGGCAATTTCACGAGCACGTTGTGGCTTGTATCTCTTTGGTAATCAAGCTCAATTGGAGTATAAGTCATTAGTCTGGAAGGTGTGTTGAGTTATTAATCTTGCAAAGATAGTTGGGTGGCCTGTGACTTATTGTCACTTTTGTGGACTTCTGATAAAAAAAAATCAGGTTTTTAGTCCCATGACCAATTTCTAGGGCAGAAAATCTCTTTATTAGTGTGCATACTCCACCCAGGAATATAACTGTTAGGGCAGCATGATGTAATGCACTTTGTTTTTGTTTTGTTTTGTTTTTTTCTTTACGTGGCGGTTTTATTGAGGGTAGTTCGTGATAGACGAGCGTTCCACCAAGATGCTTAAAGAAACTTGGAATCAACTGTATTTGTTATCTTATGACAAATGTGATGGAGTTTCTTGATCTTAAGTTGGTTTGAAATGGATTATATTCTTTCCAGAGGAAAGCTTGATATAAGTGTTTGTTTTGCTTTTGTTTGGTATGTAAACACAACTTCATAACAAAGAGAATGGTTAAACTTAACAAGAAGGAAAAATGATGAGGTATTCCTTTCTTTGCCAGGCTATCGTCAAGTTCATGAAAGAGAAGGATTGTCTCGTTAAAGAAATTCCATTTGTAACTGTAAGTAACACGCGAAGTGTTAACTGTAATATAAGCACTTGTTATGCTGTCGTTCAATTGCTTCCGAATTTGAGTTATGAACGTAACACGAGATACAGTGTTTCCTACGTTTAGTGAGTAACCTCCGCCCCCCGAGTAAGTGCCTCACTCCAGTAAGCACGAAATTTGGGACTAAATAGTCGCTGCGGCCATGGCGCGGCGCTTATTCGAGGAATTGGTTCTCAAGTTTCAATGCTTCATACACAGTTGGATATTCTGAGGCAACTGGATGCAAATCCCTTCGATTGCAATCAATCCAAATTCTGAACCTCACCTTAAATTCGTAACCTTCTTGGTTTGTTTGACTTTCATGCCTGCCCTAGATGTTTGGGTGATTTCAGTATGTAGTAAAACCTTCAAATCAAACTCAAGAAATCCAGGGATATGATTGATACAGAAAACAAGCGTTCAAATTTCTTTCGTTTTAACGAATACATTTAGGCTTCTGGTAGCCGTTCTGAGGGTGAAGCCGTTAGCAGTTCTTCCTTAGAAGGTGGAAAAAGACCTGGAGTTAGTAAGTACAAGATATTTATTATCTTGTGCACGGTTATTTATAAAAATCATCGTCATGGGCATGGAGCAAAGATTAAAACTGACTCGTCGATGGCTGTTGAAAGCTATTGCATGAACTTCCGTTACCCGCTCTAATCTTTGTTTAAAAAGCACAACATCTCTGTATCCAGAATTGGAACGTAGTGTACCTCAATGATTCCTCTGATACTCATGACGTTTGGAGAGCTTCCAGAAAAAAGCGCCGAGTACAAATGAAAACTGGTGGCATTACTGCCTTCTAAAGGCTTCTTCTTTTGTCTTTTTGTGTTCTTTAGCAAATATAACCATTAACATGCCCAAAGCAGAGAAAGTCAATTTACTTATCGGAGACCAAGGGACGATGCAGGTTACAACTGGTGAGGTTGTTTAAAGGTGTTTTTGTATTTACCAATCCTTTTTTGCCTTAATACTTCGCTGTAGGAGGAATAAGTCAGCAGTGAGAATAAGTCATCTCAATATACTGTACGATTAATAGTAAGGTGTGAACTTCAGTTTTATGACTGCAAACTAAGAAACGGTAAGAGTCATCGAAATTTTTCTTCTCCTAGACAAGTCTACGTCGGGAGAGATGACAACTAATAATTTTTCAATACCCGCATCGGGTGAGATAAATGTTCAGGGTCTGTCGTCTGCTGAGACGCCCGTACAAGAAACAGAGAAATCGAAGGTCGAGACTGAAGAGCAGACGGAAGAGGGAGGCAAATTCCCTATTCAGGAGGAAGGTTTTGAAGAATTTAAAAAGGAAAAGCCAGTGCAAGAGACGCAAGTATCAAGAGAAGCGCAAAAAGTGAAGGACGAGAACATAAGAAAAGCGGGCGAAGACGAGAGATTCCAACAAGAATTTGGTAAAGGAGAGCCACTTCAGGCCGAAAACGACCGTTCCGCCGGAACGGCCGTTTAGCTAGTAGTAATTACCACCTGATCTTAAATGCTCACTGGCAAAAACGAAAAAAATAAAAGGAATAGCTATAGGATGTAGCGTGTTCATGGGAAGATATACGTTGAACTTTGTGTCTCGCCTTTAATCCTGTGTGAACAACAAAGGCTTCCAGCTGTCTTCAGAGATCAGAAGTTTTAAGCATTGACAATTTTTTACGTATGCGCAACATTTTGTGTCCTTAAGGTTTTTAAGGGAAGCTATACTAGTTTGTAGATTTTGCTATTATTATGTTGTAATTAATCACACCTTGCAAAGGAAGGTTAAGTCTGTACCTCTGCCAGAGCTTATCCCGGTTTCCCTAGCGTGACGTGAGTAGGAGTATTACCCCTCCCCCCTGGATTGGGGTGCTGGTTCTTCAGGGTGGAGAGAGGTACTGTGATAGTAAAGTATTTTGATCAAGAACCGAACGAGTGACCCAGTTAGTTCTCGAACCCAGACTCCAGCGCACCAATTATCAGGCCACAACGTGTTCCACTAAGTACCTTGTAGGTGGTTAATTTTAGCGCTTGCTTATCATTACTCTCAGGTACTAGGTACGTTATCACCGGCTTATTTCAACGGTCTTGTGAGCCTTAAAGTGCTTTCCATTCTCAGCCAGGTGTAACGAGAGAATTTTTAGTTTTTAAGGTTACTATGCTTAATGCTTTAGAAACAACATTGAGACTGCGGAACTTTTGCTAAGCTCAGCAAAGCGTAAATGCTGCCAGTTGTTATTCAGCCAGCCTTGGGAAGTTGTTGTTTGACAGTATCTGTAGTTAGTGTTGAACTGTAGCCGTTACTTGTCGTAGTCTTTTCTTTAGTTGTTGTCTATTTGTGGTGTTTTGAGAGTGATTGATCTTGTGAAAGGCAAAATTCCGTTCTAGCCAATCGTTTTTAAAGAAATGTTTAGGATGGCTGAAAGCGTGACCTAATCCTTGTGATAATTAAGGGCATTACCTAATCCTTTGTAGTTTGGCCTTGGATAGAACTGTGTTGTAAAGCTTTATTTGGTTTGAACAAGCGTTGTGCTTGGTCAGAACAAGTGTAGCACTTGGTCACAGCAAGGTCAGTATTTTATGAGGATTTGATGTACCTGGACGTACCATGACTGCAAATTAAAGCGCGTGTTGAAGTCAAGTTTACTGTGAAAGTCTTTTTTCCTAAGAATAGTCAACAGCCGTGATGGGTCCCAACCTTTGCGCTGCTAACGAGTGTCCCCCCCAAGAAGTGATTTTAATTTTTTCCTGCCTGTCCTGTCATTTGCGAAGGCAAGAAACCTAATTTCACACCAGAGAGAGAGAGAGGGTGCAAGAGGGTGCTCACCACTCAAAGAGAAGCCAGCCTTCACTGGCGATGCAGCTAGAGCATGGAATCTGGCATTAGGACCTTACCAAGAACCTTAGCGGGCTTAGCCGCTCACATAGCAGTGTGGAAAAATTGGGAAAAATATCTTTTGCACAACAAAGTTTTATTCTTAAACTAGCCGCAAACTGTTGTATTTTGATCTCAAAAGCGAATTCATTACTTGTATATACGTTATTTTGCTCTGTATACTCCTTCCGGAAAGCGTACCAGTCAGTTTCACGAAGTTCGTCGCTGTGTCCTGATCGGGGTAAAAGTGACTAAGACAATGACGAGACCTGACGAGAGTTTAGCGTTGGTGAACGACTACGCCCGGAAACCTAACGAAAATTGATTCTTTTCTGTCTCGGCAAAAGCGGTAAAATTTCTCTTAGAGGAAAATCGCTCCACGCGCCACCTCGCTATTTGTCCCCAAGCGGGTGCCGTCCCCTGGCCAAACGTTAGACTAATGTCGGAGTAAATCTGTATACTCGTTTAATCTCTGCAATCGTTCTTTGCAGCGCGTCTTCGCTTTTTGTCTTTAAGCGTCTGTGTGAAATGGCAATTTCTCCCAGGTTACCTGAATAATCCTTAAGCTACCGGCCAAATGGTAAATAAGGACAGATGGGAGCACAACGATGATACAAGACATTATGACGAAAATGGGCATTTCCTTCTCGTGGACAGGTTGAAAGAACTTATCAAGTATAACGCATTTCAGATCCTGTAAACTTTTTGCTATCTTCCGACCTCGCTTAAGGTTTAAGACCCTTAAATGGAGAGGAATTTGGGTCTGGTGACGAATGTAAAGCGTATCAAGAAATGGCCCATTGTTCCGGATCAACTTTTCCAAACAAAAGTCCTGAGTAATTGGTAGTCCTGAGGGACTTTGGCCGAAGGGAGGCGGAAAAGCTCGTAACTGATCGAGAAAATTATCGGAGTGACAATTTTGCTGCACTGTGGGAGTGGGTAGTGTAAATATGCACTAGTAAAATCAATCTCCATCGGTGTACCCAGGGGTTCATTCATTCATTTCATTCATTTTTATTTAAACACGGTCAATTCATCAGCCTAAAAAAATCATATCACACACGCTAGAATATTTAAAACTCAAACTATATACTAAACACTAAAAGCTGTTTTCCGTGAGTGCCGTGCGTTAGACTTAAAGAATGTCATTGATCTTACGTTTAAATACCCCCAGAGACTATGTGTTCCTTATATAGATTTGTAGACTTGACCCTCGTTTAGTGCACCGAGCCAAAGGTCCGCAAACTCAAAAATAATAAAATTTATCCGTATTGCAGTGACTCATTTAAACCACCTCTCTCTATATGTAAGTCAAGTCGCCTGGTTTTTACCAGTCAGTTTTGTCAACGTACAAATATATATTTTTTGGTCTTACTACTGGTGTTAAATACAATCGAAAGTGACGGTTTTCTTTGGGAAGCCTCGAGGCGATTAAAGACCTTGTTTCTAGCGCACAGCAGTTTTCAAACGAGGCGCTCATCATTTTTAGAATCAACATGTTTACCTAACACGAGGATCCTTCTTTGCAAAAGCGCCGAATTCGTATAACTATATTGATGATACAAGATATACTGATCAAAGCAATGATTTCTAGTTTTTGCGAGAGCATGTATTTGAGTTATTTTTGTTTTCAATCAAGCGCGTGGCAAGATGAGGGTGTGATATTTTTTCTCTCACAAGTCTCACAATGAAGAAGGCGCGAGTTTTTTTTATTTATCTTTTGCAAAAAAAAAGCGGGTTCTGCTTAAAGGTAAGTCTCTCTCATTAAAAACTATCAGAGTTTTACAGCGGATTTTAACAATCTTTGTTAAAAGTAAGGAGCTGTCAACAGCTTCTCCAAATTTACGCAGAGAGCAGGCGCTGGCGCACAGCTGTTTTCTAATGAGGCGCTTACTTTCTGGAACCAAAAAGTCTACCTAAGAAGAGGATTCTGTTTTAAAAAAGCACAGAATTATTACAATGATGTTGATGACACAAGATGTACTGATCGAGCAAATTATCTCTAGCTTTTGAGAGAACATCTATTTTGAATTATTCTCGTTTTCAATCAAACGCGCGGCAAGACGAGGGTGTGATATTTACTCACAAGTCTCACAAGTCTCACAATGGAGAAGTTGCGAATTTTTTTTTTGGTTTGTTTTATATTCTCTTTCGGCGTGAGTGAAGGAACCAAAAAGTCCTTTAAACTCTCTTCATTTTTTCGCCTGAATTTTTAGATGAGGAACGCCTGAGTATGAGCAGAATTTTGGTTCATAGAAATCGCGGAGAACCGCTTGTTTCCAGCTAATACAAAACAGAAAATTTAGAGTTTGAGTACAATTATATTGGTCACTTGATCGACAAACTAAAATATCTCTCGGCAGAATTGTACGATGAAAAGTGAAGTCGTCAAATAACTATCTTTGCCTCCTTCACACCGGCATGTATAAATGAGTAACATTTTCGCTCCATATCAAAACAAACTTATTTGAACAGGGAATGCAACAGAAATCGTAACGAAAACGTGCCGAAACAGATAAAAAGCAATGTACGCTCCCCCCTTCCCTAAAATGTAGATTTTTTTTAACCTTTGTACGTACCTTGCTTGTGAACGTATTTTAGATTTGAAATATCGACGTTGCAGGGGACATTTTCTTTGATGAGCTTTTATCATTCAGCGTTTCATCCGTAATTTCCATACATTTCTCCGTATTTCTTGGGTATGTATATAATGTCAACACACTTGAAAGGTGATCCGCTTGTGGCCCACCATGGTATTCCTTTGAAGCAATATCTCACATGGAACCCAGATGTTTTTCTGGCCAAAGGTTGCAAAAAATATTCCCGCCGTCTCTTTGTTTTAAAATAATTCTTCACCCTGTCAACGTCTTTTTACGAAATTACTTTTTTCTGCTAACGGCCTCCGGCCAAAAGTTATTTCGTAAAAATACGATTCAAACGGCCCATGGAGGCTTTAAAACATTCCATTTCACTTAATTGAGATATTTAGACCGAGATGTAATTGACACAGGCAATTTTCAGAGCTTTATTCAATTCCCTCATAGATTTTGTTTGACTCATGTCAACAATTGTTAACCACGTATACATAGTGTGGTATGCCTGTGTTCGGACGCTCTACCAATGAGCTATGGTAGATTCGTGGCAGGCTATAGTGGACCTCAATGAATAAGCTTTTTGACTTGATTTTCTCTGAAAAGGAGGGAACAAGCAGCAAACACAAGCATACATTCCGAATTAAAAATAGCACAACTTTTTGTGTTGCTTGTAAGGCCAAAGTTAGTCATAAAATTCATCGAGATCAAAACATTATTCTTTAACCCTCAAGATCAAATTAGAAATTCTCCCTTATAGCCTCTTAATCAGTTGAGAGAACTTGGCGTGCTATCAATTGAACACTTAATCTGAAAAGCTTGATCTTTTTCTGTATCTGTTTACTGGATATTATAGATGCATTAATATTGTAATGCATGAGAAATTACAAGTTAATTTTCAAGAATTGAAGCGAATATATCTGATAAACATAAAAAAAATATATTGTTCATGTTATTCACGTCGCTGCAGCACTAAAGAGGACAAGCCTGCAGGCTGACAGATCGTTAATTGCATCAAGCGTTACGTTAAAACGACGCATTAAAATGAGATTCTTCTCCTCTTGGCCACACAGTGTGTAAACATAGGCATGCAACGCATGCAAGCGTATTGTGGGTAAGGATGGGCAACCAAGTAATTGACTTTTGCATTTTTGTACGAGAAAAAAATAATTTCTTTTCAAAAGACTCCAACGAAAATATCGTTTAATGGAGAGCGAAAAAAAGCCCTTTCAATTCATTTGAAATAAATTCAATCACAAGTCTTTTGCGGTCTATTGTCTTTGTTGTCTAAATAATTGTAAGCAAAATAAACTGCATTGGTGCAACACTCACTGTTGTCTCCTTCAGAGCCACTATTTAGTCTCGTCACGCAACACGCTCTCTCTCCTCCCGTTGCGTGACGAGAGCGAACAAAGGCTACGAGGGAGGATACGCTAACATGCAAGACCTCATTATTGGCATTTGGCATTTGGTCACGAGCGCTTCTTCGCCCGCGCAAACTTATGAGGTCTTCAGGAACATGAGCGAGCGAGAGGTCTGTTCGGGCTTTGGTACTGACAATTAGTGCCAGATTCCCCGCAAACCTCTCCCCGACTTGTCTCACAATGCATACTCAATCTCGGCCCTTATGGGTGGGCTGAGACTCACCACGCAACTGAAAACTTAAAATAGACACATGCTGCTGATTCTAATTCTAAATTTGGCTGCTTCACTATACAAAGCAATAAAGCGTTCAGAGTTAGAGTCGAGGTAAGTACGATATTTAATTGTGAATGTGCCGATGTGTTATTGCGACCTCTCATCAATTTACCAATTCAAATTTCAGCGCCTTCACAATCAGAGCTGCTCTTACATAGACTATTATTATATTGATTAATATTCTTACACAACATGAATTGCCATAGAAGGACATCGTTTTTAATAAACTCCATCTTTTTTCAAAATTTTCTTTGTATCCCTTGGATAAAGAATATCTGACGCATCAACATCGGTACTTCTACCGTGTTGAGTCAAATTCGTTTCATTCATACCTATCCATCAGTTGGATAACAATCAAACCGTTTGTGTGAATTTAATCAAATAGACATGCCCAATTTGTGCCCTTAACGTCATGAGAAGTTTACAAATGCTAACATGATTTACACATTACATTTTACGCGGGGAGTCAGTTATCTTCGGCAAAACAAGTTTTAAGATTCAGAAAGATGGTAACCGTTTTTAGTGTTCCCAGTGTAAACAGTGGGTGAAATAAGGCCATTAGAAATTGCAATTTTTTTCATGAATATGTTCATCAAATGAGCAGAAATTCTTCTTCTCATAAAATCTCCGTTGGGTCCGGCTCTTCTAATGTTGTTTCCTTGGCCGTCCTTAGTAGCTTAACTTTTTTCAGCCTCAGTTCTAACGTAGAGTCACAAATTACAAAGTATTGCTAAATTTAAAATGATTTCTTGGCGGGGAAATCGAGTCTGTTTGATGATTTAACCTTGTGCACTTAATTTGTGGGGATGAGGAGCGATTGATTTTCAAGTTCCTGAACGGCTTTTTCTTTTTGATCTGAACAAATCGAGCTCAATCTTTATACTTGGTAACCGTTTTTTCCTCTTCGGTTCATCGATTTTTTTTTTACCCATTTTACTTCTATTTTACAGAAGCTTTGACGTCTTTCTTACAATAGCTATTTGCATTTATCTTTGTTTTGCAGGGGAAGTCGTATTTCGGTTTCTTGCTTTGGCTTCATCGGTCATACGATTAGAATATCAAACAAGACAAGCTTCTCGTGTAAAAGGTTAGTAGTAAAAAAATTAATTTAGAAACAAAATTTCCCGCTTTACAAAACTGAAATGTTTTGCACTGGACATTCAAAGCCAGAAGATTTAACCTCCAAATAATCTTAGATTTTGGAAAAGATTTGTTGCTTAAGACTCGACTCCAACTGAACATAGTCTGCAAAATAAAATGATGAACTCAATTTTTAGCCTTTAGCTTCCATGATCTTACTAAGTCTTCTTTGCAAATGTCACAAATATCTCAGGATATATTTTTAGAGAATGAAGTGTTGCGTCAATTTCACACCATCCAGCTGATAAGTTTCTTTATTCTCCAAAACTGTTGGCTGAAGAATATATTGATACTGTGGGGAGAAACTGCACGTTAAACAATTATTTGGTGTCATGCGATGAATGAACCGGAAAATCAGATTTTTAAATCTGAAATCTTTAAAAATGAGAACACGAAGATGCCATGTTTTTATTTAAATTACGGGGAAGTTAGAAGGCGACGTAGTTCTGTTTTAGGTTTTCTAAACGATTCTTAATTTCACCGATCAAGCTGTTACTTTTTTTTCACTCTTGTCAGATTGTCATTCATCTTTGTTTTACAAGGAAAGTGTTATTTCAGTTTTTTAACTCTCGGCTTCCTCAGTCATTCGATCAGAATACGAAACAAGATAAAACTCTTTGTTCAAGAGTAAACAGCAAAAATTAAGAAAATAACGGCTTACAGTCCTATATCTCTCCCTCTCTTTTTTCATTTAAAAAATGTTTTCGGGGCCTGCTCAAATCAGGCGTAACAGAAATTGAATTCAAGGACAGCGATTTTTGATGTGGAAAGAAATGCGCTTCAATGTTTTTTCAACGACACTATGGGCGAAACAGAAAGTCATATTGATATGTCTTACACTAAGAGATTATCACCTGCAGTTTATAGTTTCTTGTCTTAGACCGATCAAACTAAGCACTTTGTTTTCACACGAGCTGCTTGCATTTATCTCTGTTTCTCGCTACTTTTGGTCTCATCACCCAAACAAAGCGTGTTTTTATTTTTGAAAGGGTTACCAGCAAAAAAACCAAATTTAGTAATAGTTATTCTTTTCCCGCTTCGAAAAAAATTTATTTCTGGTTTAAATTTAGCAAAATCAATGATAAGAAAGAGATAATTATAATTCCAAACAATCTAATAACATTTGTAGAGAGCTTCCAAACTGTAATCAATTTTTGATTTGGACTGCAAAATATTAAAGGTCTGCATCATTTTTAACTATTAAATTTATGATACCATCAGAAATTCTTCCTTCTAGCCCCCTCACATTACCTTGTTTGTCAGTATGGAGACTTGAATGTTACGTAAAGAAAAAACCCTCAGCTGATAAGTATTCTCGTCGCTTGTTCACTGAATATTATGTTGATATTGGAAAGAGAAGGAACTTGTTCCTCACTTCTGTAACTTGAAAGTTTTAAAAATTGAGCAAAGAAAAAAACCAACTCTTATCAATGATATGTGAGCTCCAATATTTATTGAGATATCTTATGAGCAAGCTGTAATGCAAGTTCCGTCCGTATTCGGTTTATAATGATTACTTTTAACAGATAATTGTTCTACTTAATCTTACAGTAGCTCTTTGCATACTTCATTGCTTTGCAGAGAAAGTTTAAATCGGTTTTGTGATTTCGGTCTCCTAGCTATCCAGAGATCTTTTATTTTTAAAGGTGAGCGGCTAAAAATTTATTTCATGAACATTATGCGTTAACCTTTTTTGGATGAAAACTTGCTACTGATAGAGATAACACCCTTTGAATGATGAGTCTGTTTACTCTCAGCTTAGCTAAATGGTATATTGATATTGTAAGGGGAAACAACAAGTTCATCACTTCTGTGATGATTGAAACTAAGAAGATCCCGTATGTTATTTGATGAATCTTATGAGCAACTTAGGAAACAATCTTTCTTCCATCTTTGTTTTTTTTTTCTTATTTTGATGATTTCTTCCCGCCAACCGTGCGAGTGAAATGTTATTACACCAGCTATTTACATCTACGTTTGTTTGTCTGGGAAAGTCTCATTTCATTTTTTTATTTTTGTTTTCATTAGCCACACTATCAGGCACCAATGTAAAAGGCATGTTCTGTTTCCAAAAGGTGAGCTGTTCGTTTTCTTTAATATCTGCGTTTTTTATTGCTTCCTCGGTTCATTTTCCTTTAATGAAATCCACTTGATTATTTAACGACACAAAAAATTTGGAGAAGTTGATTCAGTTACTGAAGTAACGCGTATGTAATTGAATGAAATAGAAAGATTTTCCTTTGCCTGAAAAACAAAGAATTTTGTAAGCGATTAAAACGCTAGGTAAAATCTTTGCTCTTTGCCCAAATTTATGCTGTATTAATCAAAAAATGTCTTTTTCAAAATAATTGATGGGTGGTTAATCATTGACGACACTTACATGTTCTAATTTCTTCATCTCAAATTAACTAAGCGAGTTTCTAAGACTGACATGCCGGCTTGATCTCTATGGAACAAACGGTAAGAAATACCAACACAAATCTTGCAGAAATATCTTCACCTAAGACTGACATGCTGGCTTGATCTCTATGGGACAAACAGTTAGAAATACCTACACAAATCTTGCACAAATATCTTCATCTAAGACTGACATGACGGCTTAATCTTTATGGGACAAACGGTTAGAAATACCAACACAAATCTTGCACAAATATCTTCATCCAAGACTGACATGGTGGCTTGATCTCTATGGGACAAACGGTTAGAAATACTAACACAAATCTTGCACAAATATCTTCATCTGGGCACAATTTAATAGTTTATACTTCGTTTTATTATAGAATGTGGTTTTTTTTGGTTGAATTATGTCCATCAAATTTTCCACCACGCAACGAAACTAGATCTACGTCACATAGATGGATATCTCCGGATCGATTTAAGATATATTGATTTGCTTCGATTTTGAAACAAATAAAAATAGAAATCAGACCTGAATAAGTTTGATGGAAGAAGAAACTGAAGAGTCACGTACACTTCAGGAGGCAAATCACGCCCCTCATTGGTTCATAAATTCAGTAATCACGCTCGCCTTTCTGTAAAATTTACGCTTTACATTTACTCGTTACGAGTGAATCCAAACATATCACGATTGGTAAATTAACCGCTGTTCTACTGGTGAAACTTTTTTGATAGTTGTATCCAAATCCCCTCTACGATTGTTGTAATTTGAACCCGGATGATACACTATGACTGGTCTGAAAAAAAAGTGAAAAAGGAATGTTGCGCTCAGATGTCTGTAAAAAGGAAGAAGGAAGACAACCACAAATTCCCTAAAACACTTTATAAACTCGAACATTTATCAATGTTTCTTTTTTTAAGCTTCCTTTTTTGGTTGATTCTTTCCTACGACAGCAAACAAGAGAGAGCCGTAATGAGTGACGCTGCAGAAATCCTTAAATCAGTCCAGATAGGTTTAAATGTCGTCATATTTCTTCTGAACACTGATCGTGGCCTACGAGCGACTGAGTTGTGTAATGAATGTGTAATTCTACTTCAAAACCTTGACTCTGGTAGTCACCTTGATATCTCCGATGTACTATTCAATGCGTACTACGCCATCTCTAGTTACACAGATGCGGGAAGACATGCCACTAAACTTCTTGACACATTAAATCATGCTTCGAGACTAAACATAGAACTGGGAGACAAATACGAAGCACAAAGCCGGTTTGGAGAGGCAAAGAAACTCTTTAAAGGCGCGCTCACAATCATGAAAACAATTGGTCACAAAAGAAAAGAAGCACAGGCTCATGTGAGACTTGGAAATGTCAGTACTAGCCTCAGTAAATACCACAAGGCTAAAGAATATCACGAGAAAGCACTTGCCATCGCAAAAGAAATTGGCGACAGAAAAGGAGAAGGAACAACATACGGGAACCTTGGAAGTGTTTTTTATTACCTTAACGAATATCAGAAGGCTAAAGAAAATCACGAGAGAGCACTTGCCATCGACATAGAAATTGGCGACAGAAAAGGAGATGGAACAACATACGGAAACCTGGGATGTGTGTTTCATTCCCTTGGCGAATATCAGAATGCTAAAGAATATTACGAGAAAGCGCTTGCCATCGCGATAGAAATTGGCGACAGAGGAGGAGAAGGAACAACATACGGGAACCTCGGAAGTGTGTTTCATTCTCTTGGCGAATATCAGAATGCTAAAGAATATTGCGAGAAAGCACTTGCCATCGCGATAGAAATTGGCGACAGAGGAGGAGAAGGAACAACATACGGGAACCTCGGAAGTGTGTTTCATTCCCTTGGCGAATATCAGAATGCTAAAGAATATTACGAGAAAGCACTTGCCATCGCGATAGAAATTGGCGACAGAGGAGGAGAAGGAACAACATACGGGAACCTCGGAAGTGTGTTTCATTCTCTTGGCGAATATCAGAACGCTAAAGAATATCACATGAAAGCACTTGCCATCGCAATAGAAATTGGCGACAGAGGAGGAGAAGGAACAAGATACGGAATCCTCGGAAATGCGTTTCATTCCCTTGGCGAATATCAGAATGCTACAGGATATCACGAGAAAGCACTTGCTATCGCGATAGAAATTGGCGACAGAGGAGGAGAAGGAACAACATACGGGAACCTCGGTAAAGTGTTTCATTCCCTTGGCGAATATCAGAATGCTAAAGAATATCACGAGAAAGCACTTGCCATCGCGATAGAAATTGGCGACAGAGGAGGAGAAGGAACAACATACGGGAACCTCGGAAGTGTGTTTGATTCCCGTGGAGAATATCAGAATGCTAAAGAATATTACGAGAAAGCACTTGCCATCGAAAGGCGCCAACATGGCTGCCACGTTTTCTGGAGCTCTTCGCCTATCTACCATTTTTGATGTTCTTTTCGTTTTGAATGCTGCCCAAGAATGCTACAATTGTCACTATAGGAGGGCTGAAAGTCCTTGGCTTTTCAAACATATTTTATCCAAGTTTACTACTCCTAAATTTAGAGTTCGCCGGCCGGTGGTGTTGTGGGGCGTCCATGGTCTAACCTTGCTTGCAGTACCGGAGAAATATATCACGCTAGATATCACTATAGATATGGACGTAGAGCCACAACCGGGTCCAGAGATAGACAGGAGTTTCGGAGGAGTTAATAAGAACTACCCGATGTTAATGCGAACTAAGCCAGCGTCTTTGAAATGCTCTGAACTCTTGTCTCTCCGAAACAAAGCTTTCAAGCCATCTCCGGCCGTTCTATCTCAGTTCAAGTCACTCGGCATTCTGAAATACCGTGGGCAACATAGTGCTCGAATCTCACGATCCATCTCAACCAAGAAAATCCCGGTGATGCAAGGCCGCCGTTTCATCAAGGCTGAAGGTCGGAAAGTGGATCGGAGTAACTTAATTAACATTCCGCGTGTCAACACAACCGACAAAACATCCACCTCTAAATCAAAGGGTTTCGCTGTCCCAAAATGTTTGTTTACGAACATTTGTGGTTTGTCGAAAACAAAAAATCGTGTACGAGCACCTGTGGCGCTTGAGGCTGACCTGAGATCTCAGGATATTGATGTGTGTATTGTCAGTGAAACTCATCTTTCCACTAATATGCCGGACGCCGTGGTGAATATCCCAAATTACAATGTGTTCAGGCGGGACAGAGGTTGGGCAGACTTGGACAAAAGGAAAAAAGGGGGTGTTGCGGTCTATGTGAGAGACAGTCTTAAAGTCTTGGATGTCTATCGGTCCAATTTATATGAATTTATTGCTTTAACAGTGCAGTTGCCGTCCGATCACATTATGCTAATTTGCGGCCTGTATAATCCTCCCAAGCATAGCTACCGGGATCTCGACTTAATTAATTATATAATATCTTTTGTGGACATTGTGTTGAACAAACACCCAGAAGCGGCTATTGTCTGTGGTGGCGATGTAAATCGTTTGGATATGCAAGAATTTAAGGCTTTGTCTGGCTGGGATTTCGTGGTTGATTTTCCCACGCGGGGTAACGCGTGCTTGGATAACTGTATGACCAACCGAGCGGATCTGTTCGGTCAAGCATATTCCATACATATGCTTATTAAGACAGACCATGAAGGCTTTGTTTTACCGGCGGGATTAAAGCTTAAACCTATGCGCCGCAAAGTTCTTGTGCGGGACTGTAGGGAACATCGGAAACAGTCATTTTATATGGCACTCACTGCGCTGGACTGGAGTGACGTCCTCAATGAGGTGGACATAAACAAGGCGGTCGAGGTGCTTGAGGTAAAGATTCGTGCAATGATGAATAAGTTTATGCCGCAAAAATCTGTACGCATGTCATCGCGTGACCCAGTTTGGATGTCCCCATTAGTCAAGTGTATGCTGAGGAGTAAGTCCCATATATCTTCAAAGAATAAGGAACGCCTGTCTTTATTTAATAAGCGCATTTCTGAGCTGATAACCGAGAACAGAAGAAAACTGGCTGCCATTGGTAGCGGTGAGTGGTGGAAGGGCGTGGACGCCCTATCGCAGCGTCGCAGGTCATCGTTGATAAATTTGGACAAGAACTCTCTAGTTCGTCTGAACGACTACTTCGCCAACCTGTGCTATGATGACACTTACGTTAGACCTAGTGATATGGATATCCCGGACAGTGTAAAGCCCCCGAAAATATCTGAGCGGTGTGTCTGGAATACCTTAGTTCATGTAAAGAAAACCGCAACGGGACCAGACGACCTCCCGTACTGGATCTGGAAAGACTGTGCTGAGCTACTCACACCAATCGTCACTCACGTTTGGAATCTGTCGCTGTCTACTCATACATGGCCAGACTCCTGGAAAAGGGCAAATGTTAACCCTCTCCCCAAAGTGAATATGCCTATAGAGGACTCGGACTACCGTGGTATTAATGTTACTCCCGTTATTGCCCGGTTGTTTGAGAAGGTCGTGTATCGTACACAAGCACAGTCAGTCATTGAGAGCAACCTGAGCCACACCCAATTTGCATATAGACAGGCGGGTAGTTGCACAAATGCCTTGCTCGCTATCCAGCACCAGACATACAAGTATTTTTAATACACAGCGCTTTATGAACACATTTGTAAATAGGTTGATATTTAAGCTCCATTTATTGTAATGATATACTTTTTAATTCATAATATGTATGTAGATTTCTGTAGTTTTTTCAATTCATTGTAACATAAGATATGTAGTTTTATCTTATGATGGAAAAAAGACTATTATTATTATCGCGATAGAAATTGGCGACGGAGGAGGAGAAGGAACAACATACGGGAACCTCGGAAATGTGTTTGATTCCCGTGGAGAATATCAGAATGCTAAAGAATATTACGAGAAAGCACTTGCCATCGCGATAGAAATTGGTGACAGAGGAGGAGAAGGAACAACATACGGGAACCTCGGAAATATGTTTCAATGCCTTGGCGAATATCAGAATGCTAAAGAATATCACGAGAAAGCACTTGCCATCGCGATAGAAATTGGCGACAGAGGAGGAGAAGGAACAACATACGGGAACCTCGGAAAAGTGTTTAATTGCCTTGGCGAATATCAGAATGCTAAAGAATATCACGAGAAAGCACTTGCCATCGCGATAGAAATTGGCGACAGAGGAGGAGAAGGAACAACATACGGGAACCTCGGAAATGTGTTTTATTCCCTTGGCGAATATCAGAATGCTAAAGAATATTGCGAGAAAGCACTTGCCATCGCGATAGAAATTGGTGACAGAGAAGGAGAAGGAACAACATACTTGAAACTTGGAAACGTGTACAGGAATCCTAAAGAACTTCGGCAAGCTAAAGAATATTTTGACAAAGCATTCGGCGTCAGTATTGCAACTAGTGACAGAACACTGGAAGCAATGGCTCTTTTAAGTTTGGCACATGTCTCTAATGCTGTAAATGACAGTCAGAAGGCAAAAGAACATTGTGAGGAGGCGCTTACAATCATCGGAGAAAGAAAGCACGAAGCACAACTATACCTAGATGTTGGATATCTATCCCAATCGTTCGGTTAATAAAGGTAGCGTATTATTTACAGAAAGCTTGTTTCATAAGCAGCGAAATTGGACACAAAATGAATGAGTTTCAAAGCCTCCCCCTTATTACACTATTAAAGATATCGCAGTCAGAGGCTGTGGATGCAATAGGATATCTTCTCCAATGTATTGAAAAATATGAACAATTCAGAACTCTTCAGAAAGGAAACAGTGGATTTAAAATGTCTCTGTTAGAGGGAGACGGCACCTTTCCCTACAAGTTACTCACTCACCTCCTTTGCGATACTGGAAAATTTCGAGATGCTCTCTATGTTGAGGAACTGGGACGAGCAAGAGTCCTCGCAGAATTCATGGCAGACAAGTACTCTGCTCAAAGCCACATCTCAGCTGATCCACGATCATGGTTCGGGATTGAAAACATCGTAAGAAGAGAAAGTACCAGTGTTTTTTTGTACATTTCGTACGAAGATTGGCAAGTTCTTCTCTGGGTACTGAAGGCAAATGGAGACATTTTCTTTCGAAAAACAGACGAAGTGAAAATAGACACTCCTATCGCTGAGCAAGTTTGCGAAGTGGAAGGAGTTTTCAAAAAGAGCGCCAAGTGCTTTGGTGTTTTACCAACAGCAAACTGCGAAGACCGATCGCTGGATGACAACGTGACGACATCTCTTCATGAAGAGAGCCAAGCAAATTTGCGAGGTGACGAAATCAAAGATACCGGAAGAAGTCATCATTTGTACTACGAATGGATCGTCGCACCTGTGGCAGATTTGCTCACAGAGCCCGAAATCATCATTATACCGGATCGTTTTCGTACCGAGTCCCACTTGCTGCCTTGCGTGATGAACAAGCCGGAAAGTATTTATCGGAGAAGTACAGAATACGCATCGTCCCTTCACTGACAACTCTCGGTCTCATTCAAGAATGTCCAACAGACTATCACAGTCAAACTGGCTGACTGGTTGTGGGTGATCCTACGGTTGGCAAAGTGCAATACAATGGACGTCTCACTGACATTATACCATTGTTCTTTGCAAGTAAGGAAGCAGAGATGGTTGGTCAACTGCTGGGTGTTCAGCCCTTATTGGGAAGTCGCGCAACAAAGCAGGCGGTTCTTCAAGCAATACCTTCAGTGAGTCTGATACATCTTGCCGCACATGGAGATGCCGAAAGAGGAGAGATTGCCCTCTCTCCTCAATTTACTACTAACAATACTCCAAAAGAGGAAGACTACCTCCTGACAATTTCGGACATTGAAGGAGTTCAAGTGCGAGCTAAACTGGTAGTACTCAGCTGTTGTCACAGTGGGCGTGGATTGGTTAAAAAAGAAGGAATTATTGGAATCGCTCGAGCATTCTTAGCATCTGGTGCACGTTCAGTGTTGGTAGCATCGTGGGCTCTAGAAGACCAAGCAACGGCGAAGCTCATGAAATGTTTCTATAAACACCTTGTGCGTGGAGAAAGTGCCAGTGAATCTCTTCACCAGGCCGTTCAGTGGTTGAGAAGCAATGGATTCTCCAAACCTTCCCAATGGGCCCCGTTTGTGTTGATGGGGGATAACGTGACATTTGAAAAAAGGGTAAGTCTGATTATAATAAGCAATTTTCTACGATAAACCGATTAGCACACTGAACTTGTTCAGTTCACTCAGTTGTCGTAATTTTTTTGTTTGTTTTTGTCTTTCATCCATAAAATGCCAGGAAAAATAACTTGATTTTATCTAGCAATCGGAGCCACAATTTTTTCACAGAAGGCTTTCTAAAATTGGCGTTTCTTTTGTATGCAATATACTCGGAAATAATTACTCAAAGTCGATGCGATACTAAACGCTATGACGATGAAGGTAACTCGAGAAGCTGAAAAAGTTCACTTTATCTGTAAACAATCAACCAAAATAACAATAAATTGACAATCTTAAAGTCACTTTCGTATCAAACAAGGTATGTTCGACAAGTTTGGACAATCATACCCATTGGCATTGAAGAAGAAAGTAATTTCTTTAATTGGAAATCTGTTCCGTTTACTTTAAAGCTGAAATAGTGACAAATTTATAATATTTTTTCAGGAAAGAAGAACTCGAGGAGGACAACAACGAAGCGGAGAAGAAACAGAGTGACTACTGATCCTACACCACAAAGATTCTTCTTCCTAAACATTGTCGTTCAATGGACACTGGTATTACTTGGCGAAGACATTTTTAATTTTTTTTATTTAGTCAAGTAGTAGATTTTGCGTACTTTTGTAGGCAGGGCTTAATCGAAAGGCAGCGACGATGAAACCTGCAATTAAGTTGTGTGTTCTATTAATTATATTATCAAAAGGGAACTACAATAAATTCGGATGGGGAAATTGAACGCAGGAAATTAGCTCAATGTATAAAAATGTGAGAATGTTGGCAAAGTTTCGTCAAAACTCAAAATTAATTCTTGATTTAAATCATTATAATTCTGTTTTCAATTCTACCGTTGGACGCACACGTGATCATTGAAGAGTGATTAAGACTGTTCAGAGGTGCAGGAGATGATAACAAACTAACAGAAGAGGGAACAAAAAGTGCCGAGATACTGAAGACACAATAAAAAAAAAGAGAAGATAATTATGTAAAAATCAGACAGAGAAGAGAAAAATGCTTGAGAATTACCGCAAAAATCAAACAGTGTTGAGAACAGGGCGCGACATATTAATCTAAAAGTTTAATAGAGAAGAGAACAAACAGAGTGCAATATACTAAAAGAAAAGTATTAACAAATAGAGAAGAAGAGAATCGGTGAGCGAATTATTGAGATAAAATTAGGAGAAAACATTGCGCGAGATACTAACGCCAAACAGAAGAGTGCAAAAAGTTGGTAGGATATGAACGTGACAATCAGCCAGAATTAACCCTTTAACTCCCAAGATCTCATTAGTATTTCTCCCTACTGTCTGCCATAAAATACTTATGATTTCAATTTGGAGAATTTGGTGTTGGATCAGCCCGTAGTTCCCTAATTGAGTTTTCTTCTTTATTCTCCTCACTTGTCTGCTTGATTCTGTGTTGATATTGTAAGGAGAAATTCTGTCTTGGTCACTCATGAGAGTTAAAGGGTTAAGGAAAAGAACAGAGGGCTAGATTCTAATATAGGAAAGAAATTTAAGTTAAAACAAACAGTGATGTAGATATTAACTAGGAAATCAAACAGAGACGCGAAAAGCATTGTGCAAGATTTGAATGAAATATTTAATCGGAGGAGAGAACGAGCTATGTACAAGATTCAACTGAACAAAAATTCCAAACAGAGCAGTGAAAAAAACAGTTCTCAATATAATCGAAACAAACAAAGTAAAAAGAAGAAACAGTGGACTGAACAAACAGTAAAATCATAGGCATGCAATACATGCAAGAGTTGTTTTTAAGGCTGGGTGAGTTAAGGTGGGACACTGTGTAACCGATGTTTTCATTTTTGTTAAAGAAAAAGAGCCTTAAGCTCAAAAAGAACGAAAATAACGCATTAGTTAACTTAAAAGACAGGGAAAAAAAGTTCCTATTAGTCTGAAATAAACTCACATGAAGTTAATTCGTGGTCCATTGTCTATGTGGTCTGAGTAATTAGAAACAAAAATAAACTTACTTTACCTTAAGAGACAGGGGCAGGGAGGGAAGGGGGAGAGAGGGGGAGAGAGGGGGAGAGAGGGGGAGAGAGAGAGAAAATTTATTTTTATTAACCGCTTTTTTCGGTTCATACAACTTGATTATGGGGGAAATTTTTAGTTTTAATTATTACTGTTCCTAATAATATACATGAAAAAATTACTCAGTTCGGATCGGTTAAGATAAATGCAGTTTCCAGGTAATTCAATGCAGAGGAAGGTTAATTCAGTGCAAAGAAGTAACAAACCAGACATTTGAACTTTTTGTGCCCTAAAGATGTGAAAATATCATTGTATATCATTGTTTTGATCGTACGCGGTTGTTTTGACCGATTCGCATGACCAATTCACATCTACGTATTGACAAACGGCAGTCGAATCCCTTGGAGGGCATCTAGATGTCCACATTCATTTTCTGATGAGACTAAGAGCACATTTGAAAGTTCGGAATGTCCGACATATCTCCAGCCTTCTTCTAAGATAACGCTCGGGTCCAAACGTTCCTTTACAATGAAATAATACAAAGTTTATGTTCTTGGGCATAACTATGTTTTGCGCCCGACTCAGAGTCATTTTAGCCCTTTTCGTTAAGCGAAGGTTACAATGACTCTAAGAGGGGCCCAAAAACACAATCGTGCTTCAGAACATAAATTATTTTACTATCATTTACACTTTTGGAGGGTATAGAGAAAATAAAAACCGAAGAAATGGGGAAAAAAGTCAGAAGGAAGGAGAGGGGAATGGTTGTAGTGGGTCAATAGTATTCTGGCCATCCCCGCCCTCTCCTTTGCACCGTACAAACATGGCCGGTCAGAAGGCTTCACTGCAGGCTAAGAATGGCAGAGCGTTACAAGACATTGCAAAGAAAGCCTATACGTCGGAAAGCCCACGAAAGAAGAAGTGGGGTATGCAAGCTACCGGAATTCGCTGCGCAGATGAATCAATCCAGGGTATTCAGGTGAGGTTCGTTAAATAATCTGGAGGCCCAAATAACGGTAATAGACCGAAGTTAGGACAATAGAATATGGAATTCTATGTGACATTCTTGCTAAATTTAGCCGGTTTGAGACCCCGACAAAGAGGACTGGAGACTACTTACCCTTTGCATGTGATTGGTCGATGTCTTGGAACACCAAAATTTAAAGGTGAAAAAGACGAATGATTCCTTTCGATCAAAGCCTCCATTTCTTTCAAACGTTTTTAAACTTTTATTTCGATAGAGTGATGGAAGCTAGTGAGTTAGAATGCTGCTTGACAGTGGAAAACCTCAATTCCAATGGTGTGGTCACGAAACGGTGAACGTACAAGAGTATTACAGTTGTCTTGGGTCAAGATGAATTCCGCGACATCGCTCTCCGAATTGTCAGTAGTCAATCTCCGTTGGGAAAGACTTTTCTCCTGAAGGAATTAACCATTCACAAACAGTTTTTACAAGAAGGGAAGGCTACCATCAAACTTCTAACACAGGAGATACAAATAATGTTTTCGAGTTGTCCACCGAATCGGCAATATATATAACGGCGTAACATGCGACTAACAGAGTCTATATACTGTAAGATTTTACGCCACTAACCCAGTCGGTAGATTAATTATAATAAATTAATATATAATGAAATTATATTACTGGCGTAAAATTTACATTATATATATATCACCGACTGGAAGAAATTACGCCGTTAGTTACTGGCGTAAAATCTTACATATATATATCACCGACTGGAAGAAATTACGCCGTTAGTTACTGGCGTAAAATCTTACATATATATATATCACCGACTGGAAGAAATTACGCCGTTAGTTACTGGCGTAAAATCTTCCATATAAGACAACCGACTGGAAGAAATTACGCCGTTAGTTACTGGCGTAAAATCGGCGTAATTTCTTCCAGTCGGTAATATATATATGTAAGATTTTACGCCAGTAACTAACGGCGTAATTTCTTCCAGTCGGTAAATTATATACTGTAAGATCTTACGCCGTTAGTTAACGGCTTAAAATCTTACATATATATACACCGACGCACTTAGTGGCATAAAATCTTACAGTCTATAGACTGTGTTAGTCACATATTACGCCGTTATCCCATGTTGTCTCTGTGCCGCCGCGACCATTTTCAAACCACGCGAGTGTTCTTTGACGATGGGTCTGTGCTCAGCTGGAGTTGCAACAGACACACGGTCATGTTTAGGTTTCTCATCGGTTGTTCTGATCTTTTTTCTTGCGGGTTTGGCGACCTTTAAATCCCCGGTTTGCCGTAACGACTCGATAAAACGATCGCGCCTCTCTTTTTGCCTCTCTTCAGCTACTCTTGCTTTCTTCCTCGCCTTCCAGTGCTTTCTCTTCTGTTTCGTTATTTCCTTTAACTTCTGCCGATAAGCCGCATCCATGATTCAACTAAATTGAGCCACGTTTGGAAAGGCGTAAAAGCTGTTTGAGGGAGTTATTCGCATGCTGATATGCTTGATCAATCATATTTAGCTATTGATACACGAGGTTAACCTTTGGAAAGCAAGTTTCCATAGCCAATCAAAAAGCAACTTAAAAAGGCGCTAATAGAGCTTGCATCTGTAGCGCCCTTTGTTACCATATGACTTCGAAAATCTACCAGGTTTCGTGCCATAAATGCGAAAAACGTTTCAACACAAGCTTCGCTCTAAAACAGCACTTGGTTAAGTCGCATTCAATTAGAACTTTACCGAAGAGAATAAGCTTTGTGAGTGAAGGTATCGAAGCGCCACTTCCAAAACCACAAAGAATAAGCAAGAGGACCGGACCGTATCACGCATATAAAACATGGAGAGAAAGTGTGCTGAAAGGAATCAACAATGCTCACCACCCAAGAGCTCGAGGTAATTTTGAATATCATACGTCTATATATCATCTGTTTTACATGTTTGTGTGAGCGTCGCACGTAGTGGTGCTGTGTTTTGAGGAGCTCGAGGTTGCCATTGACTTCACTTTGTTCTTTAACATACAGAAAAATGGCATAAACAGGAGTTCAATTTCGTTCCAGCTGAGTTCTTCAGACAGTTTCTAGCCGATCTGGGCAAGCCAACAGAGTACTCGGTCAAAGACACCAGTCACTGGAGAGCTCCTATATTCCATACAAGTACGAGACGGATTTCTTTCAAGATGTTTCAAATGACAGCAATTCGATCTGCGTTACTATACAGAAAGCACAGGCCTGGTGCGGTAATAGAGTTGAGTTGAGTTGAATTGGACGACATCAAAACGGCCGAGAACGCCATTCATGCAGCTATTAAACGTGCCAGAACGACCAAAAAGCGTGTATCGTGCAGAAGCCAGTAACACGTCAGTTGCGAGAGTCGGCCGTCATGAGAGTTTGAAGTGATCTGGTGGCCGGACATGTATGAGAGCAGTGGCTACGGCAAAATGTCTGCGGTATTACGTTGGGAAAGTATTTCACTAGTGAACCACTAAACAGGGAATCCCCTCTGAAAATTTCCTTATGTTATCTTTACATGCTCAACCACAACTTCGGCATAAAGTTGATTTTACACGGAACGACTTAATCGTGTCACTTAGCGCTGAAAATTCTTAACAAGGACATTGCGGGCAAGTGTCTTTATGTCTTCTAGTTTTCTCAACACGCTGCCACAACAAAAATAATGAGTGCAAGTGGTCGTCTAAATTTTATGGTGTAACATCACCTTAAGCTGTTAGAATATTTTCAATTGCAATATTTCATTTTTTTGAGAGAATAGCTTGTTTATTCCATAGCGCGTGTACGAGGGTAGTGCGTGAGTCAGACGTAACAATTTCGAGAACGTGGCACGTGTCGCTCAACGCAAACGGAGTCACATTTACATTTATTTTATTATAACTAAAAGCGGTCACAAGTTTAAGACACAACTTGAAATGATTTCCTTCCTTTAACAAATTTGCAGAATTAGTATAACTACTTCTGTTTACTCCTGAAAATTTTAAATTCACGCTACGCGTTCTATAATTTTTTCATTTGTCATATTATTTCGAGATCTATTACTAGAGCCGGGGCCGAGGTATCAACTTAGTCTACTGCATAAAACAACCTACAGAATTGCCTTAATGAAACGAATTCACACCGAAATACGGGTATTCTAAGCACCCAAGCATCTCGGTTGTTTACGGGTAGTGAACCTCAGGCATTTAAAAACTCGCGTTCAACTTAAAATCTTCTTATCAGAGTACCCTTGTAAACACCAGGTGAAACGGATTCACACCGAAATACGAGTGTTCCAAGCACCCAAGTATCTCAGTTGTTTACAGGTAGCGAAATGTGGTATTTCAAAGCTCGGGTCAATTTAGTAAATTTCTTGTGAAAATACCCTTGTAAACACCAGGTGAAACGAATTCACACCGAAATACGGGTGTTCTATGCACCCAAGCATCTCTGTTGTTTACGGGTAGCGAAGTTGTGGCATTTCAGAACTCTCGTTCAACTTAAAAACTTCTTATCAGAGTACTCCTCTACACATTCACTTCTAAATACGGGTATTCTAAGTACACAAGTATCCCGGTTGTTTACGAGTTGACGTGAAGGAAATCATGGTGCCTTACTCCAAGACAATATTTGAATCATTAGTTGTATTCTATGCTGCTGCATGTCAGAGAATTTCCATGACAAGCTATGAACAGCGCTTGGCCCTAAAGATATCTGAATGATGAATCTGATGTTTGAGCAACTGTAGCAGCAGACACGTCACCCAGGAGATCAATCTCTGTTGAACACTGGAGCTGTATTCTATCATCTGGCGACACAGCAACTGGATCAGTCTCTGTGGAACATGAAGGCTGTTTGTTGCTGCGTTCGGGGTGGTCTTGGTCAGCATCCGAGTTGGGTAATTCCATTGGATTGGCATTTGTAAATTTTGTCGATGGTATGACGTCAACATCACACAAATCCATGGTATAATTATCTGCAGCACAGGGAAGCTGGTCAAGGCTGGAATCAGAAAATTCTACGTCATCATTCACTTTAGTTTGCGGTGACTGCATTCCGCCAGAATCTGACAAATCCATAGGAACATCTTCCTCTGTGTGTGGTGCCTAGGTGGCACTGTTAGCATTGGACACGTCTGCTTACTCAGCTTCAGAAAATTGGGATTCTAGTTGTTTTGCAGAGGTAGAATCGAATGCAGGACTAGCATGCTCTTTATCAAATTCTTCTCAAAAGTCGTTGTCATAGCGATGAATCTTGGACATGGACTCTCCTGACACTAGAGTGCCCTTCGAGTTGTCATAGTCCTACTTAACGAAGTCATCACCAAATACCTTAGTAAACAAGTCATCAATTACAAAAACCCAGTTCTTTGTTTCTCTGCACCACGGAATCTTGTCCTTTGCAGACCAACCTCACCCTCGGTAGTGAAAATGCTTCTTTCCTGTACAACACATGTGAAATTGAAAATTACGATTTTAAGAAGAAAAGAAATGCCTCTGTCTCAAAGTCTATTTAGAATTTAAACATGCTGAACGTGGTATGTTCCTTCTACAAGATTGACAAGCGGACAGGTTAACTATGCTGTTCATTTTTCATTTCATGGGGATGCTTATGAAGAATCTAACGCGGAGTTTTTTTCATTCATTATAAGTTTTCATGTTGTCCGTTGGCTGGTAATAAGAAGTTTATAACAGTATTGCTTACAAGAAATAGCTGCTAAAACTCGTGTTAAAGCTTAACAATGGTTTCAGTGAAGAATTAAATGAAGCACTAAAAGGGTAGAATAGAGGTGGTCAGGCCCAAAAGAAACTATGAAGCCTACCTGAAATCAGGCACTTTTTTGCTTCGCGGAAGGAATATCTTTGGCCAAGTAAGTGGGTTGAATACCAATGCAATAATCTCTGCTCCACTAAAAAGAGTATACAAAACATACAATATAAAGAGTTTTGGTCAGCATTTGAAAAGTACATTTATTACCAAAGTGAATTGTGAAATCAGAAAAGGGGATGAAATTAAAATAATTTGCAGCCGTTTCTTAAAAATTAGCCATGCAGGTGGTAAGGAAAACTAACCCACTTTGAATGATTATTGCATCAATGGTGGGTAAATAAAATTTGAATTCAGCAATAGTGGAGAAAACCCTAATAAAGCGGACGCTTTATTCCAAATTAGAGATTTTGCTCTCACAGACATTATAAATGTCTCACTTGAAATTCTCAGAAATTTAAATTTGTGAAATCCAATGCAGTTTTGTTGTTCTCTTAGTATGATATCACCTTAAACTTGGAAAAGTGGAAATGGGAAAAATGTACAGTGTTTTTGTGTATTTTTTGAGGGCTGATTACATGAGCATGGCTAGAAGGTTAATGAAATTGGCTCCTTTAAGTAGATTTTTAGCAGCCTCTCTCTATTAGGTGAATTGTCTCAGATATGAATTTCTGATGGGTGGTTTTTGTGACTTTTTTTGTAATTAATTGACTTACATCATTGTCTTGCACCAGATGCATCATGATTAGTTGCTCTGGAAAACAACTAACGGTGCAATTTATGGCTTGACTCAAAGCTTTGACCAGAGTAGTGATACAAAGAATGGAACTGATGCAGAAGCATGGCACTGTGGTCAATGGTTAAGTGCTCATAATCCCCAGTGCCCAAGTGAATCCCAAAGAGCTTCTTGAGGAGGAAGCCCCATTGTTTGCACTGGAAATAAGCAATAAAATAGAAAATAAAAAACACAAACTTACCACATCAGGATTGTCATCATACTTCAGTAGTTACATGGTTTGATTAACAAACAGGGGCTGGTTATACGATTGCCTTTGGCCACACATGGTCTGAATGCCTTGACAGTAAAATGTTTTCTAATAGCCATGCAAGTCAGCTAGGAAATGAAATACCCAACAATACTATAGCTATCCAAGAAAACTCTGTATCCAAACACCCCAACAAATTATTCAAAACAATTTTCAGTAATAATATCATTTTACAGCTTTAAATTGGGTTCAGTTTTGAAGATATGAATTAATAGCTAACACTATGAATGTACCCCAACCAATATTATACCTACAAAGGACCTAGTCATTGTACCTTCAGATGGCCTGTTCTTAAATAGTACATGTTTACATGTTTCAATCCACATTCAGAAAGCAGCAAACTCAGTCACACATCATAATAATACTCTCACAAAACAAAGAAATAAATAAGCTGAAATCATTTACACCTATAATAGCTGAATTAAATTTATACTGGCATTTGTAACTAATTGCCTGTTTTCTTACTTTTATATCATGACTGTCAATTCTCTCAGCATCATATTTATTGAACACTTTCTTGCGCATGGTTCAAGCAATGTCTCACCAAACTGACATTTTTCAGGGGCTCTAGGTATCTTGTATGCTATTAAAATGAATATTTTTAAGAGAACTGACTGATTACATTACCTTAACATAAAATTCAACACACAATTCTGCTGCATAGTATGCAGAACCAGTTGATGATTTCTGAACTTTCCCTTTTTTCGTCTTTTTCTCTTGGGCTCAGCATCATCATTGATATTCCTAGTGTAAGCTCTGCAAACTTCTTCGCTGCCTCCTGCTGCTTGTCTTGCCAAAATTATATCAGTGTTCATCATCCAAAAAGGTTCTCAATTCTTTAATACAGTATAGTGTCAGTTTTGCACATAATGTGGTATCCTACAAATCCTTCAAGGGACACACTCAGAGAGAAAATCTCAACAATAGACAAGGAATGTCGTTTTCCACTATTTGATCAGATTCATGACAGTATATTGAAGAAGTTCCAATTTAAAACTTCTGGCTGATCTCTTTTACATTTAAATAATTACTTCACTAACACATATTTTCAACACTTCAGCAACACTAATTTAACCACTACTTCACCAAACTTTTTTCATTTCGGGCTAACAATCACATGAAATTTATACTGGTGCAAATTTAGCAGAACACCCAGAAAGCAAATTTACAGTACACATACCTTGACATTGGTTTAGGGGAACCTTTTCTTGTCAGTTTCCATAATCCCTTTCAAACTCTTTACTTTCCAGTATACTTTGAATGTACTGAAAATTTAACAAATAAAAATTTGATTTATAGGCCTTCCCAAAAATAGAATCAAGATATTCAACAAGCCAGTTATAAGCATCATATTCGATGGTCAAGTCCAAATGTAATTCTTCTTTGTCCTTAGCACAAAGGAAAACTTTACTCAGCTGGCATCAGCATTCTACTCTCAATGTGCACATATCAAAGAGCAAAAAGCAAAACAGCAATAACCTTCCACAATAATGTTGATCAAACTCCATTGGTTTTGCTTGTGTTCAACATTTCTCCTTGTTTTAAAAAAAGTTCAAACAATACCACACTATTACATCTCACACTTTCACACATTCTTTTATGCATGTTAAACAGTGAGAGCAAATTTATGGCTATCTCTTCACAGCACAGTATATTATGATATTTTTCAGAAAGGCCTTTGTGGGAAGACAACAGCTTCATAGTAACATTACATTAAGGAAGCCGCTTTGGGAAGACAACACACACCCTATCTAAACATAAGTATAATGTTGCATACTGAATACTAAGCTCAAAATAAAGCTTAAAACCAACATTGCGCACTTACTTCCTTTCTTTGCTGGAAGAAGACAAGATATTCCATGACCTTTTCCTGTCCTCTACATTTGCTGTCTTGGTAATACCCTGATACTTTATCAAGGGGAAATGCAGTCTTGACAATATTGTCTACGTTCTTTAGGATCGGTCTTTCAGTTCCACCTGAAATTATCATAAGTGCAAGTTTTTGAGAGAATATGTATAATTTAATCAGTTCCATTAATTAACATATATTTTTTACCAAACCAGTGCACTAGATATTATTTCAATACCAAATGCATCTTCTTTAATAGGGAAATTTTCTTCATGGGACTATGAGACCTGAACAATTATTATAAATTACCCTTAAAAATGTACAGGAGTTGAATTAGTTAATTTTGAAGAAAGATAGATGAAATTTTAAAAGTAGCCAGGAAAATAGTGGTCAAAAAAGTATGACATTTCAAGGAAAAAAAAGGAGCTGGTAGGGGTAGAATTACTGATAAACAAAGGAACTGTAATGGTACCTCAGCTCACTTCTAATAAAGCTGTGAAAGGAGCATGATGCAAAAATATGTGTACATCAATCCCATTGCAAAACTCACCAGAAAATGATGCTGCTTTGATGTTTGCTCTCTCAATTCCAGTTTGTTGACCATGTTTTTCCTTCACTTTGATGCGCAAAGAAATCTTGTTGACTTTCAGCACCATAGCTGGACATTAAGCAGCATTGAGGAGATCAAGGCAACCAACTCTATATGCAAATAAACCAAGGAATCCAAGGAGTTGTTCTGTGTTGCACATCTCACAATGTAGTGAACACAGGTTGATGTGGCTCAGGTCTCCCTCCAAAAGAAGTACCAAATCATCCCTTAGGCCCTTTGGCCTTAGAACAATGGAAACAAAGAACACAATAAACACCATGCAAACAGTATCTATCATTTTTTGCAATATATAATGCAGCATAAAATACATGGTCAAAATATTTTCTCCATGTCCCACATGTCACCTAAAACTTCACAAAATATCCTCTCAGTATAACACAGGCAACTAAAATGCACACGGTAAAATTTGAAAATCACCCTCACTATCAAAAATATTTTAAAAAATAATGTATTTACTTAGCATAGACCTCAGAACACAAAGTACAGTAAAATGCAGTTTGTAAAAATTTTTTACTTTTTTTTTACCATGACTCAAAGAAACAGATTTCCTTCATATACAATGTCATAACTAATTTTTCATTTCACCCTTTAGCTTATGTTAGCCTTTGACTTCAAACTCTCAATGCAGGTTTCATCTGTATCAGCCCCATGATGGGTGCATGCCTGTAATAAACATAAATCAGTAATTCATAATTCCTGCCTTTTAGTTGGTTTAGCACTAGATTATTTATGAGAGCTTTGAATTTTCAACCTACCCTTATAGCATCACAGACAAAACAGAATTCCACTAACAACCCTCGTCCACCAAGTACAAACTCTTCATTGTTGATTTTAACAAGCAGGAGTAACAGCACCTTGTAGTCAATAGTGACTAAAAATATAAAAAATTTAAAAAAGGAATTTGAAAACTAATTACCATTTTAATAAGGGTATCTAGTACACTTAAGAAGGAATCGGTTACTTGACCTTAACCCTCGGCTTACCTGTAAATCTGATATTGTATTTCTTCCCATCCACTTTCATCCCTTTTTCCTTTATTGTGGCCTTCTGTACATTCAGATTATTTATGAGAGATCTCAGACTCTGTCTGGAACAGAAAAAACATGTAAAAGACATAGAAACTCTAACTACTTAGCCTATATTAGACAATATTCCTATTCCTAGTGGCCTAAGGACAAGACTTCTGTGCATGGAATACAAGATTCTAACTTGCAGGTAGAAATCTTTTTTTTGTCAATATTAAGGATAGGCAAACATCAAGTTATCCCCACATTTAGCCTTGCATTCACACTGAGAAGTCTCTTGTCCGACTGCAGGTGTCAAGGAAAATGAATATTGTTTATTACATTGTACAAACGGGCCATATCAAACACCCTCCTACCATACAGGAGACATAATTTTTCAGCCACGCTGAAAGGAGCTGTAAATTCAAAAGTAGACATTACATCTATAGACAACTTTGTAGGGGGTAGAGATTTAAGAGTCAATCATCATATATCATTGAAGATTAAGCGGCCAAGCTCTTGCTCCATGAACTCACCTCTGTTCCTTGCAATTGGCAATTGCAATAGGAAAGACTGATAGGGCACTTTCTGAGATTTTACCCTTAAAGCCAATAGGTACAATTCCTACGGAAACCTGGTTCCTTCCTGAAAAAAAAAAACAAAAACAAAAAACAAAACAATGGCACACTCCCAATACAATCATACTATACAGGACATATAATAGGATGCAGTGGTACAGATCCACATAATTCTCCAGTATCTGCATCTTATAGATAATTTACTCCCATAAATTAAAGGAGGTAACAGCTGCTGCACAGACTGTAAGAATGAGACATTCAGCTCACTGCCCAGAGGACAACCATCAATTTTTATGTTGAACTCCATGTCTTCTTGGTCAGAACCATGCAGTTGTTGTGCTCTGATTGCCCAAGTAAGGACCATGGAGAGATCAACAGCATATGCATCAAAATTTGTGTCAAGGTGCTTCACATTATAGATTTCCTTAGTCACCTTGAAAACCAGTGCTTTGATGGCCTTGATTTGGTTTTTAGAAACAAGAAGAGGTGTATCACTGTTTTGCTAAAATTAAAAATGACAAAAATGATAAGTACAGCAGAATTAGTCCTTCTTCTGTTTGCTTTAAGTAGTAATCTAATTTTGCTATTTTTCTCAATTTATGTCTCCATTTTAGAGGGAAAAGAGGTTTACCATAACAAAGCAATATCACCATATTTCAAAAGAAGTCAGTAGTCCACAGTAAACTGGAGACCTCAGCAAGGACCCATATCTGAGTGTCATAAAAGCAAGGGCAGTTATTGATAGCTGGCCAATTGCAAGAACACACGAAATTCCCAGTTTTTATTAGACAGTTCTCACTTAGCCAATCAAAAAAGAATTATAAGTATCTGAATTGAACCTGACTACTTAATATGTAAAAACTATTTATTCCAAGCCTGCAACTTCTTTTGTCAGATATCACAAAGTTCAGCAAATGCCAAACAAAACATTTTGAAAAATTATTTGAAAACTAATCAATCAGACAACAAAATCTCACTAACCCTACTTTTTCCCAAATGTGTGACATTAAGGAGGGTCTGCCACGCAGCATCTGGGGTTCTTGTGAGCAGCTCCAAATACAGGAGTGTCCAGTCTGGAACTCTCATGCTACTAATCACCTCTTCCTGCATTTCTTCTGTTAGCAATGCTCTAAGAGTATTCTGGGTTCCTTTAACCTTAATTACATGACGAACCATCTCTGAAATGGTGTTTTAACTCACTTTTTCTCACTTTCAAAGCCATGGGTGAGTGTATGACCAAACAGTGAAGAAATTGACTCATTCATGTTTTCACAGAGTGCACTGACCACAGATAACATGGTCCTAGATCTTTCCTGGATGAGTTTTTTCTTCTATATAGGCCCCAAGGGACTAACATTAAGTTCTTCAATACTACTTGGGGATCTACTAAATTCTGTACTTGAGCCAGAGGTATGTGAGCTAGGGAAAGATCCTGCCGAAAAGCTTGTGCCATTACAGCTTCCACTACTTGGGGAAGTGCTTGGGCTCGTAAACGATATGGGTGATGATGGTGCAGAGCTTGTACATTTCAATTTTTCCAGTTCGAGCTCAAGACTTTCAATTTTTGCATTCAAATTTTGTATGGTCTGCTCTACATTGCTTTTGGCGCCAATTCGAGAGTGAACACAAACACCATTCACGTAGCTCTTTATCCTGGCAAAAAATTCAGCTAAAACGAGTCTTTCGGGAATTTCTCGCTGCCGCAAAAGGCCGACAAAAAGTCGAAATGAACTCACAACATACACTTAGCCTGGTTGTCTTTAAAGAGTCTCCCCTTTCTCTGGGACCCACTCATCGAACGGCCTCGACCCGCCATTGCTGCTCATTACACACAATTCCCACTTTGATACGGAGAAGATTTCGTCTGGAAAACGGCTGAAAAAGATATTCTGAGAAAAGAATCGTGGAATAGTTCCACATGATTCCTTTGTGACTGTATACCAGTTCTTCTGATGATCGAGGCAGGGCGCAAACACTTGAGTAACTAGCCACGAGAGAGTCGGCTGAGGAGCGGGAGATTTTCCCTCCATCGCGTTTCGGTGCCAAAGCAGTACTTAGTTCACTTGAATTTCAAATTTGCCCCTCATTTCTGATATTAACTATTCCTGGGTAATTATAACTCTAAATTTCTCGTTTTGTACATTTGTGCTAGTTGAGCCCAATGGCGCGCCACACAAACATGTGTTTTAAGAGTCTGGGAACAAGTAACTTGCGTAATAGGTATGGTTGTGTGACAAGCGTGACTACCCGATAATCTTCGTATCTTTTCGCGTTTCGACTAAATGGGCCTCTCCTGATCGTTTACGACACGGAAAAACGAGAGTTAGACAAACTACATTCAGGGATAATTTGTATTTGGTTCTCAGGCCGACCACACAAGGACAATCTGCTGTGTGCACTGCCTGTTACGTGCCACAGAACCTGATGCTTGCGTGAATTGTGATGATAGCGTGCTACCGCGGTAAAAGAGAAAGGTTGACATCTCCTAAATGGCAACTGAAAAATATCAGTCTTGTGGTATAATCCTTGATACTGCTTCAAAACTCACGCGCGCAAACTTCACGGACAACGCTCCAAAATATAAAATACTTCTCCTAAATAGTTTTTTTAATCACCAAAATGGCGGCAAGCTTAATTTTTACACTCTTTCAGCATTTGGTTCGCATCGATTTAAAAACATCTCGCTAATTACGAGTGATATCACCCCCTCTAATAAAGAAACTTTAAAAAGCGCATAGTGAAGTGTTCATAGGGTAGATTTCCAATAAGTGCGATGTTTCAGCTGGAGTTAAACTTTGTTTAATACTGACAAGAAAAACACGGCAGAGAATATTTTTTTTAATTCCTTTTTTTCATTGTTTTACTTCATTTTGCAAAGTCCGCAAATGTTGTAAACTATCCCATTGCAAGATCTACCGTGGGTTATTATTTCATGAAACGTGCTAATTGATATTTTGTATATCAAACGTGTGAATTGATTTTATCCAACAAAAGTAAATAAAGCCATAAGTATAACTGACAGGAGTTAACGCCTCGAGTAAATGGTGGGGGGCCAAATTCTTTTGGTGATCAAAGCTCGTCCAACATGATCTCGAAACCGAAATAACGATTATCGTTACTTCCTAATTGGCCCTGAAATAATGAATAGCATTATTTCATGGCATGTGTGAGACCTTCGGGCTCGAAGCTTGGGAACTAGTATCTAGGGAAAGATAAAATGGCGGCGTACGGCGGCGTACGGCGGCGAAGGAAATCTCAGTAGTTTAATATGTTAGCGTGAAAAGGCTCAGGTGTTGTGATCTGGTTCTCAAGTAAAAAAAAAATCACTATCTGCAATGGCTCTACCACCTTTTGAACGACAAGAAAACATTGAAACGGTGGTAAAAAAGCAGCAAGTTTCGAAGTCTAAACGAAAGATAGGTAAGCTGAGTTTCATTCAAATATCATGACATTTGGGATGTAATTTCGACTAAAAATAAATAGATTTAGATGGTTACATACGCAGAGGATTCTGTTGTGTTCACGTGAAGGCCATTTCAGCTATTCCTGCCACTTATAAGATGTAGGAAAAAAAATATGCATACTTGTTTCGTATTGAAGCCCTGTGAAATCACAAATATGATTTATTTCTTCTTTGTTTTAGGTGGTCATTATCCATTATTTTTGGAAGTCGATGCTGATGAGAAAGAAAAAATGTTTACGGTTAATTCCTCTCTCGAACATTTTACTATTTAGGTACCAAATAATCTTGATACTGAAGATCATTGCATCCTATTATGAAAAATTTACCCCTGATTGCTTTGTCAACATGTACGATGTAATACAGCTTGTGATTTGTGGGATTTTCACATGTAAACTAGAACTACCTGAAGAGGGTAATGATGTACTTAATGCAAAGCGTTTTGGTACAAAGTCTGCTTTGCTCTAATCTACCTGAGGGTGCTTTTTATATGCTAGTAACACTTGCACAGCCCAGTCAAAATGTTTTTTAGTAGTAGACAAGCAGGCTGTAGTAATTATAGGCAGCAGAGGCCAAACCTCTTCCTGGAAAGCAGTCTGATAGGTGTGAAGTCAGTGGAAGGTACTTCATTGTAGGTGGCCAAATTACAGGCTGTCAGCCCATTTTGAGTAAGTAGTTAACCTGAAGATTAGCTATTTTAACTAATTTAATTGAGAGCCAAATCCTGCAAGGCTTATATTCTGTATTAGTTTGAAGTGTTACTTTTATGTTTCTTATTTTGCAGTAAGTTGGCTTTTTATGGCCATTTTTCTCTCAAACATTTTTTCCAGCCTAGTCAAAATGTTTTTGAGAAGTAGGCAAGCTGGCTATAGTAATAGGAGTTAGAGGCCAAACCTCATCCATACTTGACGCCTAACAGATATTTTGTTGTAGACCGCCAAATCCCTGATCAGTGGCACATTTTGTCTGAGCTATTTGTTATTTAGCTACGAAGTAATCTTATTATTAAAGATTACTACATTCCTTTTTAATAATTTGCTGCTGATTGTATGCTGTATATAGCTTATGATTTGTGTGATTTTCACAAGTAAATTAGAAATACCTGAAGATGGTAATGATGTACTAGATGATGTACTTGATGCAAAGCAATTTTGGCACAAAGTCTATGCCTTGTCCATAGGTGATTTTAACATGCTAATAAGACTTGTAATTCAAATAATATACATCAGCTGGAATAGGAATGTTAAAAGAAAAATAATGATCGTAAACTATACCAAGTTTCAGTTTTATGTCCAAATGAAGCACTTAATCGAAGATCACTGCACTGATCAGGCCTAGAAGGCCGGAAGAGTGCTGTCTGCTGTTAGTTTAATTTTTGTCAATTCTATTTATTTATTTTATTTATCAATGTTTCATTGAGTTATAATACATTGATCTCTTTCAATTGTGCAGGTTTGCTCATGTAACCTAATCCCACATGTATGTATGTACAATCTGGCAATAGTAATAGGCAGCAGAGGCCAAATCTTACCCTGAATAGAAGTCTGACATGTGTGAAGTCGGCAGCTATTTCATTGTAGGTGGCCAAATTGTTGGCTGCAGCACATTTTGACCTGGCTGATTGTGTGTGTTATGTATGTGCACTTCTTTTTAGGTGCTAAACAGGTCAAAGTATCAAAAAAACCTCTCTGATAGCTTGGCAATCCAAGATGTAAACATTTTTAATAATAAGGTCATTTTTAAGAGTTTGCATCTGTTCTAAAAGTTTTGGGGAGTGTCAGGGGAGCAATATCTATGCAAATGTATTTAAAAGTAACAAAAAAAAAATAAAAAAAGAACTTGGGAAAAATCCCAATTTGCTTTAAAAGTTTATTTTATTAAGAGCATAACCCTGGATATAGCTTGAGATTTGTGTGATTTTCACAAATTGTTAGGTTGTTATGTAAACTTAATTTACAGGAACCTTGTTAATTTTCAGCTTCAAGAAAAAGTACATAATTGCAGGAAAAGCTTGAAGCTTGAAAAATTGACTGATGAAACTGGAACAGATGTCATGAGATTTGTACAACAGGCTGACCTGGGAAGGACCAAGAATAAAAGAATTCATTGATTCTCTTACAACTTTTGTCTCCATTGTGTGCTTCTGTAGAGCTTAGTTATCGCTGTAGAAAAATTTTTCAAAGGGCCCCTGAGATCACTCACTTTTGAGCTAGTTGTCCCTAGGGAAGAGGATACTTGTGCTTACTATCTCCCTTAGGGGGGGTAAAGGGTTAAAGACTGATTCTTCTCCAGTAGATAGGAGATAGAAATTCTCCCTTATAGCCTCGTAAATCAGTTGAGAGAACTTGGCGTTCTATGGATTGAACACTTTGTCTGAAAAGCTTGTCTTTTTCCATATCTGTTTACTGGATATTATAAATGCATTGATATTGTAATGCATGAGAAATTACAAGTTTATTTTCAAGAATTGAAGCAAATGCATATGATAAATATAAAAAAATATTGTTCATGATATTCGCGTCGCTGCAGCACTAAAGAGGACAAGCTTGCAGGCTGACAGATCGTTAATCGCATAAAGCTTTATGTAAAACGACGCATTAACACGTGATGCAGGCAGTGTTTAAACATAGGCATGCAACGCATGCAAGCGTTTTGTTTTGATGGCGGGTTAAGATGGGCCACTAAATAACTTTTTTTGCATTTTTGCACAAGAAAAAAAATTACATTTCAAAAGATTCCAACGAAAATATCGTTTAATGGAGAGCGAAAAAAAGCCCTTTCAATCCATTCCAAATAAACTCAGGCATAGGTCTTTTGCGGTCTATTGTCTTTGTTGTCTAAATAATTGTAAGCAAAAATAAACTGAATTGGTGCAATACTCACTGTTGTCTCTTTCAGAGGCATTGTTTGGTCTCGTCACGCAACACTCTCTCTCTCCTCCCGTTGCGTGACGACAGCGAACAAAGGCTACGAGGGAGGATACGCTAGCATGCAAGACCTCATTATTGGCATTTGCTCACGAGCGCTTCTACGCCCACGCGAACGTATGAGGTCTTCAGGAATATGAGCCAACGAGAGGTCTTTCTGGGCTTTGGTGCTGATAATTAGTGTCAGATTCCCCGCAAACCTCTCCCTGACTTGTCTTACAATGAATACTCAATCTCGCCCCTCAGGGGTGGGCTGAGATTCACCACGCGCTTGTAACCTTAAAGTAGATACATGCTGCTGATTCTAATTCTAAATTTGGCTGCTTCACTATACAAAGCAATTAAGCGTTCAGAGTTAGAGTCGAGGTAAGTACGATATTTAATTGTTAATGTGCTGATGTATTGATGCGACCCCTCATCAATTTTCCAATTCATATTTCAGTGCCTTTATAATCAGTGCTACTCTTACATAGACCATTATTATATTGATTAATATTCTTACACAACATGAATTGCCTTAGAAAGACGTCGTTCTCAATAAATTCCACCTTTTTTCGTTCAAAATGTCTTTGTATCCCTTGGATAAAGAATATCCAACGCATTAACATAGGTACTTCTGCCGTGTTGAGTCAAATTCGTTTCATTCATACCTTTCCTTCAGCTGGATAACAATCAAACCGCTTGGGTAAATTTCATCAAATAGACATGCCCAATTTGTGCCCTTAACGTCATGAGAAGTTTACAAATGCTAACATGATTTACACCTTACGTTTTACGCGGGGAGTCAGTTATCTACGGCAAAATAAGTCTTAAGATTCAGAAAGATGGTAACCGTTTTTAGTGTTCCTAATGTAAACAATGGGTGAAATACGGCCATAAAATCTCCGTTTGGATCGGCTCGTCTAATATTGTTTCCTCGGCCGTCCTATGCAGCTTAGCGTTTTTCAGTGACAAATCGCACAGTATAACCAAATTTCAAATTAATTCGAGGCGGGGAAATCCAGTCTGTTTGATAATTTAACCCTGTGTGCTTAATTTATGGAGAGGATGAACGATTGATTTTCAGGTTCGTGAACGGCCTTTTTTTTGTTCTGTACAAATCGAGCTCAATCTTTATACTTGGTAACCGTTTTTGCCTCTTCGGTTCATCAACTTGTTATTCACCCATTTTACTTCTATTTTACAGAAGCTTTCACGTCTTTCTTACAATATATAGCTATTTGCATTTATCTTTGTTTTTCAGGGGAAGTCGTATTTCGGTTTCTTGCTTTTGGTTTCATCAGTCATACGACTAGAATATCAAAAAAGACAAGCTTCTTGTGTAAAAGGTTAGTGGTAAAAAAAATAAATTTAGAAACAATATTTCCCGCTTTAAAAAACTGAAATGTTTTGCACTGGACATTCAAAGCCAGAGGATTTAAGAGCGAATGTCCACTAACACCGAGCGGGAGGTGGCACGTGATAAAAAACCAATTTCCTTGATAATTTTTTTAAAGATACCCTATGGTAGGCCAACAATAGTGGTGGGTTTAATTTGCTTAAACATACTTTTTAAAACAAGAAAAAATTAAAACTTAGAACACCCCACGTGTCTTGAAAACAGCAGAAATAAACACGTCTCATACCCTCTCAAACAATTTACTCTGATCTGGGTCGCATCGCATCGCATTAAAACCCTGTTTTAAGCATAGAAATGTCTCTTTGAAGGTTAATCAAGTTTTAGAGTCAATTTAAAGACCTGTAGATTTGAATTGTTAGGCCACGGGAAGCTTTCAACAATCGCTAAAATTCGCGTACTGAAAATTCTTTATTTAGTGCACTTTTTTGAGTGACATTTCCTTTGCCCGGTAAAGCACTAAATCTCTTGAAATTTAGAATTATTGGAATGGGAAATATTGTTATAAAAGCAGGTATATAATTCATTTCCGGGCTTTCAATAAGGACCGAGCGCCGACGCTTTAAAAATTGGGAAAATCACGTCAATTAAACGTAAACAACTGGTAACAGATTATGCCTTTAACAAAATATTTGCATATTTGGAAATAAATCCTTTTTTCCTTGAGAAAGAAAACGTACAACAGAAAGGTCACGTTAAAAAATTTCTTTATACTTCAGGTTAGTTCTAGCCATGTCGGCGTACAACTAACCACCTGAGTAAAGGTCAATAGAGGCGATCGATGGCAATCGTGAATCGTCCCACAAGATTTTTAGAACCTCTTTTATATTGTCTTGCATACTTGCGCTACACGTTTACCTCCCTTGAAATTAACATTGACTTAGTTACATTTTAGAACGGTAAACCTACAATGGCTCAAACAAAACACCCCGCGAATTGCTATTTTCCTACATTCAGATCCTCAAAGTGTAATTATGAGTAAATTTACCTGTCACGCAACAACATTCACACAAGCGGCCGAGGTGCAAGAATTGTTACGCTACAAAATTTTGGTACGTTGTTGCAGAAACAGTAGAACCAAATTGAAACACGAATGCTGATTGCACGGAGGTAAACTGCAAAATATAGGAGGTGATGTGAATAAATAACATATATTTCGTCACAAAGAGGACGTTAACATGACAGAAATGAAAGCGCCACAGATCTTAACACCGATAAAACTAATCCGCATTGGTAACAAACATTTTCCCCGTTTAATTTAAACAACACAGAATCGAGGGCACAACAAAATAATAATATTCATTCGCTCTTCCTTGATACGGCCATGTAAATTTTAAACCGAGTTTCTACTTGTTGAAGCGAGAGTTGATGTTCTGCGGCTCTTACCTTTTTTTTTACTAACAACCGCCGCTAGAGATGCTGCAGTTTAGAGGAAATTAATGTTATCGTTCTGAAAAATTGTAAAGACCGTTAGTGTATTTGCGTAAATAACTTATATCTCTGGAATTATTAGTACCTCAAAATGAATTTGGCCCACGCCCATGAAACACGATTTGGTACCTTTTAGGAGTGTTTTCGAAATTCTCCGACGAGCACCCCTGGCATTCCTATATGGGAGTTCCACCTGGGTTCATATTGACCTTTCAGATGTGACAGTTAGTCGCAAGACGCCCTACATCGAAACTGCAGTCGCTCAGCGTTGAGGAATGAATGGCTAAGCCAATGTTATTTAACTGTTCTATCAGAACTTTCATTTAGTCATGCCTTAAAGTTCGTCGGGAGCATGGGGAAAAAATCTCTGTCGCCGTCCTGTATACCCTCTAGAATTGTTAACGACGACAACTGATCATAATGAAGTGTGTCAATGAAATGTGCTCCAGAGATAGAAAAAAAATGTTGCTCCTGTTCTCACTCGATTCCGATTTTGTTCTAATAGCTGTCTCTGAAGCCGTTTAAGGTGGGATATCCCTGTCGTTAATATTGGAACATTTACTGATGTCGCAACCTCGTTCCCAGGGTTTCTCTTCTTCCCTCCCCAATCTGAGAACCAGGTTGTCGATGTAATGAAATGGTCGCTATCGTTTTCCTAAACGTCGTCAATTTGTTCGTTTCCTCGAAAGCCCTGTAAAATAGTTTAGCTCATAACACATAATTAGTAATTTAATGTTCTGTTTACTTTTTTAATAGCTTCTCGTTCCTCATGCAGTTAAAAACACAGGGTCTAACAATCGCGTAATCACACTTTTTTCATACACTTTTTTTAGTTCGACGATTAAACGTTGTTCCCGCTTTACAAAACTGAAATGTTTTGCACTGGACATCCAAAGCCAGAGGATTTAACAGCCAAATAATCTTAGATTTTGGCAAAGATTTGTTGCTTAAAACTTGACTTCAACTGATCAAAGTCTGCAAAATAAAATGATGAACTCAATTTTAGGCCTTTAACTTCCATAATCTTACTAAGTCTCCTTTGCAAATGTAACAAATATCTCAGTAAACATTTTTTTGAAAAAGAAGTGTTGCGTCTTTTAAAATCTCCGTTTGGACCGGCTCTTCTAATGTTGTTTCCTTGGCCTTCATATGTAGCTTAACGTTTTTCAGTGTCAGTTCAAACGCAGAGTATGCACAAATCGCACAGTATTGCTAAATTTCAAATTAATTCGAGGCGAGGAAGTCTAGTCTATTTCATATTTCAACCCTCTGTACTTAATTTATAGAGAGGATGATGAGTGATTGATTTTCGGGTTCCTAAACGGCTTTCTTTTGCTGTTGTTCTGTACAAATCGAGCTCAATCTTCATCAGTTTTTTTTAACCATTTTACTTCTATTTTACAGAAGCTTTGACGTCTTCCTTACAATAGCTATTTGCATTTATCTTTGTTTTGCAGGGGAAGTCTTATTTCGGTTTCTTGCTTAGGGTTTCATCAGTCATACGACTAGAATATCAAACAAGACAAGCTTCTTGTGTAAAAGGTTAGTAAATTTATAAACAATCTTTCCTGCTTTAAAAAACTGAAATGTTTTGCACTGGACATTCAAAGCCAGAGGATTTAACCTCCAAATAATCTTAGATTTTGGCAAAGATTTGTTGCTTAAAACTTGACCTCAACTGAATATAGTCTGAAAAAATAAAATGATGAACTTAATTTTAAGCCTTTAACCTCCACGATCTTACTAAGTCTCCTTGCCAATGTAACAAATATCTCAATAAATATTTTTAGAAAATGAAGTGTTGCGTAAAATTTGACGCTGTCCAGCTGATAAGTTTCTCTATTCTCCAAAACTGTTGGCTGAAGAATATATTGATACTGTAGGGAGAAAATGCACGTTAAACAATTCTTTGTTGTCATAGTCGTGGAGAGAAAGAGTAAAAGCAGATACGCGGTGAATGAACCGGAAAATCATATTTTTAAATCTGAAATTTTTTAAAAAAAAGAACACGAAGATGCCATGTTTTTTATTTAAATTACGGGGAAGTAAGAGAGCGACCTTGTTCTGTTTTAGGTTTTCTAAACGATTCTTAGTTTCACCGATCGAGCTGTTACTTTTTTTTCACTCTTGTCAGATTGGCATTCATCTCTGTTTTGCAAGGAAAGCGTTATTTCAGTCTTTTACTCTCGGCTTCCTCAGTTTTTCGATCAGCATACGAAACAAGATAATACTCTTTGTTCAAGAGTAAGCAGTAAAAATAAAGAAAATATTAGCTTACAGTCCCATCTGTCTCCCTCTTTTTATTTAAAAAATGTTTTCGGCGCCTGCTCAAATCAGGCGCAGCAGAAATTGAATTCAAGGGCAGCGATTTTTGATGTGGAAAGAAAAGCGCTTCAATGCTTTTTCAGCGACGCTATGGGCGAAACAGAAAGTCATATTGATATCTCTCACACCAAGAGATTATCAACTGCAGTTTATAGTTTCTTGTCTTAGACCGATCAAACTTAGCACTTTGTTCTCACAGGAGCTGCTTGCATTTATCTCTGTTTCTCGCCACTTTTGGTCTCATCACCCAAACAAAGCGTGTTTATTTTTGAAAGGGTTACCAGCAAAAAAACTAAATTTAGTAATAGTTATTCTTTTCTCGCTTCGAAAAATTTTTCTGGTTCAGTAAATGTAGCAAATTCAGTAATAAGAAAGAGTTGTAATTCCAAACAATTCAATGATATTTGTGGAGAGCTTCCAAACTGGAATAAATTTTTGATTTGGACAGCAAAATATTAAAGGTCTGCATTTTTTTTAACTTTTAAATTTATGATACCATCAGCAATTCTTCCTTCTAACTCCCTCACATTACCTTGCTTGTCAGTAGGGAGACTTGAATGTTGTATAAAGAAAAAACCCTCAGCTGATAAGTATTCTCGTCGCTTGTTCACTAAATAATATGTTGATTGTGGAAAGAGAAGCAACATGTTCCTCCCTTCTGTAACTTGATGGCTTTAAAAATCGAGCGAAGCAAAATTAAAACCAGCAAACTCTTATCAATGATATGTGAGCTCCAGTAGTTATTGAGATCTCTTATGGGCAAGCTGTAATGCAAGTTCCATCCTTATTACGTTTATAATGATTACTTTTAACCGATAATTTTCCTATTCAATCTTACAGTAGCTCTTCGCGTTCTTCATTGCTTTGCAGTAGAAGTTTATATCAGTTTTGTGATTTTGGTCTTCTAACTATCCAAAGATCTTTTAGTTTTTAAAGGTGAGCGGCTAAAAATTTATTTCATAAACATTATGCGTTAACATGTTTTTAGCATTGCTATTTGGTATATTGTTGTGTACTTAGACTTTCCCTAAGCAAAACAAGCTCTATGATTGGTTGATTCTTGGTCACGTGCCCCTGATCAAATTCAAATGTATCCTGACCGGGATACGATTGTGCAGTTGTTGCCTGCGCGCCAAATAAAACAGCATGATTTTGCCAAATGATTGTTGAAGGGAATCATTGACAACACTTTCATAAGTCTAATTTCTTCATCTCAAATTTACGCTTCACATTTACTCGTCACGAGTGAATCCAAACATGTCACGATTGGTAAATTAACCGCTGTTCTACTGGTGAAACTTTTTTGATAGCTGTATCCAAATCTCCTCTACGATTGTTGTAATTTGAACCCAGATGATACACTTGTGACTGGTCTGAAAACAAAGTGAAAAAGGAATGTTGCTTTCAGATATCTGTAAAAAGGAAAGAAGGAAGACAAACACAAATTCCCTAAAACACTTTATAAACTACAAAATTTATGAGTGTTTCTTTTTTTAAGCTTCCTTTTTTTGTTCATTCTTTCCTAAGACAACAAACAGGAGAGAGCCGTGATGAGTAACGCTGCAGAAATCCTAAAATCAGTCCAGATAGGTTTAAATGTCGTCATATTTCTTCTGAACACTGATCGTGGCCTACGAGCGACTGAGTTGTGTAATGAATGTGTAATTCTTCTTCAAAACCTTGACTCTGGTAGTCACCTTGATATCTCCGATGTACTACTCAATGCGTACTACGCCATCTCTGGTTACACAGATGCAGAAAGACATGCCGTCAAACTTCTTGACACATTTAACCATGCTTGGAGACTAATCTTCGATCTGGGAGACATAAATATAGCACAAAGCCGGTTTGTAGAGGCAAAGCAACTCTTTAAAGGCGCACTCACCATCATGAAAGCAATTGGTCACAAAAGAAAAAAAGGACTGGCTTATGGAAGACTCGGAAATGTGTTTCTTTCCATTGGCAAATATCAGAATGCTAAAGAATATCACGAGAAAGCACTTGCCATCGCGATAGAAATTGGCGACAGAGGAGGAGAAGGAAGAACATACGGGAACCTCGGAAATGTGTTTCGTTGCCTTGGCGAACATCAGAATGCTAAAAAATATCACGAGAAAGCACTTGCCATCGCGATAGAAATTGGCGACAGACGAGGAGAAGGAACAACATACGGGAACCTCGGAAGTGTGTTTCATTCCCTTGGCGAATATCAGAATGCTAAAGAATATCACGAGAAAGCACTTGCCCTCGCGATAGAAATTGGCGACAGAGGAGGAGAAGGAAGAACATACGGGAACCTCGGAAAAGTGTTTGATTCCCTTGGAGAATATCAGAATGCTAAAGAATATCACGAGAAAGCACTTGCCATCGCGATAGAAATTGGCAACAGAGGAGGAGAAGGAAAAACATACGGGAACCTCGGAAGTGTGTTTTATTCCCTTGGCGAATATCAGAATGCTAAAGAATATCACGAGAAAGCACTTGCCATCGCGATAGCAATTGGCGACAGAGGAAGAGAAGGAACAACATACGGGAACCTCGGAAATGTGTTTCATTCCCTTGGCGAATATCAGAATGCTAAAGAATATTACGAGAAAGCACTTGCTATCGCGATAGAAATTGGCGACAGAGGAAAAAAAGGAACAACATATGAGAACCTCGGAAATGTGTTTCATTCCCTTGGCGAACATCAGAATGCTAAAGAATATTACGAGAAAGCACTTGCCATCGCGATACAAATTGGCGACAGAGGAGGAGAAGGAAGAACATACGGGAACCTCGGAAATGTGTTTCATTCCCTTGGCGAATATCAGAATGCTAAAGAATATTACGAGAAAGCACTTGCCATCGCGATAGCAATTGGCGACAGAGGAGGAGAAGGAAGAAGATACGGGAACCTCGGAAGTGTGTTTCATTCCCTTGGCGAATATCAGAATGCTAGAGAATGTCACGAGAAAGCACTTGCCATCGCGATAGAAATTGGCGACAGAGGAGGAGAAGGAAGAACATACGGGAACCTCGGAAATGTGTTTGATTCCCTTGGAGAATATCAGAATGCTAAAGAATATCACGAGAAAGCACTTGCCATCGCGATAGAAATTGGCGACAGAGGAGGAGAAGGAACAACATACGGGAACCTCGGAAGTGTGTTTCATTGCCTTGGCGAATATCAGAATGCTAAAGAATATCACGAGAAAGCACTTGCCATCGCGATAGAAATTGGCGACAGAGGAGGAGAAGGAAGAACATACGGGAACCTCGGAAGTGTGTTTGATTGCCTTGGCGAATATCAGAATGCTAAAGAATATCACGAGAAAGCACTTGCCATCGCGATAGAAATTGGCGACAGAGGAGGAGAAGGAGGAACATACGGGAACCTCGGAAGTGTGTTTGATTCCCTTGGAGAATATCAGAATGCTAAAGAATATCACGAGAAGGCACTTGCCATCGCGATAGAAATTGGCGACAGAGGAAAAGAAGGAACAACATACTTAAAACTTGGAACAGTGTACCTCCGGCTTAACAAAAATCAGCCAGCTAGAGAACATTTGGACAAAGCAGTCGGCGTCAGTATTGCAATTGGTGACAGAGAACTGGAAGCAATGGCTAACGTAAGTTTGGCACATGTCTCTGATTCTGTAAATGACAGGCAGAAGGCAAAAGAACATTGTGAGAAGGTGATCACAATCAGCAGAGAATGTGGCAATAGAAAGTGTGAGGCACAATTATACCTAAGCGTTGGACGTCTATCCCAATCGTTTGGTGAATATGATAAGGCAGCATATTATTTACAGAAAGCTCGTTCCATAAGCAGCGAAATTGGACTCAAAATGACTGAGTTTCAAAGCCTTCTCAGTATTACGGTGTTAAAGATATCGCAGTTAGAGGATGTGGAGGCAATGGAATATCTTCTCCAAGGTATTGAAAAATATGAGCAAATCAGAAATCTTCAGAAAGGAAACAGTGGACTTAAAATTTCTCTGTTAGAGCAACACGGTACTTTTCCCTACAAGTTACTCACTCACCTCCTTTGTGATACTGGAAAATTTCGAGATGCTCTCTATGTTGAGGAGCTGGGACGAGCAAGTGTCCTCGCAGAACTCATGGCAGACAAATACTCCTCTGAAAGCCACATCTCAGCTGATCCACGATCATGGTTCGGGATTGAAAACATCGCGAGAAGAGAAAGAAACTGTGTTTTTTTGTACATTTCGTATGAAGATCGGCAAGTTCTTCTCTGGGTACTGAAAGCAAATGGAGACATTTTCTTTCGAGTAACAGACGAAGTGAAAATAGACACTCTTATCGCTGAGCAAGTTTGTGAAGTGGAAGGAGTTTTCAAAAAGAGCGCCAAATGCTTTGGTGTTTTACCCACGGCAAACTGCGAAGACCGATCACTGGATGACAACGTGACGACATCTCTTCATGAAGAGAGCCAAGCAAATTTGCGAGGTGACAAAACCAAAGATACCGGAAGAAGTCATCATTTGTGCTACGAATGGATCGTCGCACCTGTGGCAGATTTACTCACAGAGCCCGAAATCATCATTGTACCGGATCGTTTTTCGTACCGAGTCCCATTTGCTGCCTTGCGTGATGAACAAGGCGGAAAGTATTTATCGGAGAAGTACAGAATACGCATCGTCCCTTCACTGACAACTCTCGGTCTCATTCAAGAATGTCCAACAGACTATCACAGTCAAACTGGCGGACTGGTTGTGGGTGATCCTACGGTTGGCGAAGTGCAATACAATGGACGTCTCACTGACATTATACCATTGTTCTTTGCAAGTAAGGAAGCAGAGATGGTTGGTCAACTGCTGGGTGTTCAGCCCTTATTGGGAAGTCGCGCAACAAAGCAGGCGGTTCTTCAAGCAATACCTTCAGTGAGTCTGATACATCTTGCCGCACATGGAAATTCCGAAAGAGGAGAGATTGCCCTCTCTCCTCAATGTACTACTAACAATACTCCAAAATGGGAAGACTACCTCCTGACAATGTCCGACATTGAAGGAGTTCAAGTGCGAGCTAAACTGGTAGTACTCAGCTGTTGTCACAGTGGGCGTGGATTGGTTAAAAAAGAAGGAGTTATTGGAATCGCTCGAGCATTCTTAGCATCTGGTGCACGTTCAGTGTTGGTAGCATCGTGGGCTCTAGAAGACCAAGCAACGGCGAAGCTCATGAAATGTTTCTATAAACACCTTGTGCGTGGAGAAAGTGCCAGTGAATCTCTTCACCAGGCCGTTCAATGGTTGAGAAGCAATGGATTCTCCAAACCTTCCCAATGGGCCCCGTTTGTGTTGATGGGGGATAACGTGACATTTGAAAAAAGGGTAAGTCTGATTATAATGAGCAATTTTCTACGATAAACCGATTAGCACACTGAACTTGTTCAGTTCACTCAGTTGTCGTAATTTTTTTTGTTTGTTTTTGTCGTTGTCTTTCATCCATAAAATGCCAGGAAAAAGAACTTGATTTTATCTCGCAATCGGAGCCACAATTTTTTCACAGAAGGCTTTTTAAAATTGGCTTTGAATTAGCGTTTCTTTTGTATGCAATATACTCGGAAATAATTAGTCAAAGTCGATGCGATACTAAACGCTATGACGATAAAGGTAACTTGAGAAGCTGAAAAAGTTCACTTTATCTGTAAAAAATCAACAAAAATAACAATAAATTGACAATCTTAAAGTCACATTCGTATCAAACAAGGTATGTTCGACAAGTTTGGACAATCGTACCCAATGGCATTGAAGAAGAAAGTAATTTCTTTAATTGGAAATCTGTTCCGTCTACTTTAAAGCTGAAATAGTGACAAATTTACAATACTTTTTCAGGAAAGAAGAACTCGAGGAGGACAACAACGAGGCGGAGAAGAAACAGAGTGACTACTGATCCTACACCACAAAGATTCTTCTTCCCAAACATTGTCGTTCAATGGACACTGGTATTACTTTGCGAAGACATTTTTAATTTTTTTATTTAGTCAAGTAGTAGATTTTGCGTGCTTTTGTAGGCAGGGCTTAATCGAAAGGCAGCGACGATGAAACCTGCGATTTAGTTGTTTGATCTATTAATTATATCATCAAAAGGGAACTACAATAAATTCGGATGGGGAAACTGAACGCAGGAAATTAGCTCAATGTATAAAAATGTGAGAATGTTGGCAAAGTTTCGTCAAAACTCAAAATTAATTCTCCCGTTGGACGCACACGTGATCATTGAAGAGTGATTAACACTGTTCACAGGTGCAGGAGATGATAACAAACTAACAGAAGAGGGAACAAAAAGTGCCGAGATACTGAAGACACAATCAAAAAAAAAAGAGAAGATAATTATGTAAAAATCAGACAGAGAAGAGGAAAATGTCTGAGAATTACCGCAAAAATCAAACAGTGTTGAGAACAGGGCGCTACATATTAATCTATAATTTAAATGGAAGAGAACAAACAGAGTGCAATATACTAAAAGAAAAGTATTAACAAATAGAGAAGAAGAGAAACGGTGAGCGAATTATTGAGATAAAATTAGGAGAAAACATTGCGCGAGATACTAACACCAAACAGGAGAGTGCAAACAGTTCGTAGGATATGAACGTGACAATCAGCCAGAATTAACCCTTTAACTCCCAAGATCTCATAGTATTTCTCCCTACTGTCTGCCATAAAATACTTATGATTTCAATTTGGAGAATTTGGTATTGGATCAGCCCGTAGTTCCCTAATCGAGTTTTCTTCTTTATTCTCCTAACTTGTCTGCTTGATTCTGTGTTGATATTGTAAGGAGAAATTCTGTCTTGGTCACTCATGGGAGTTAAAGGGTTAAGGAAAAGAACAGAGGGCTCGATTCTATGATAGGAAAGAAATTTAAGTTAAAACAAACAGTGATGTAGATATTAACTTGGAAGTCAAACAGAGACGAGAAAAGCATTGTGTAAGATTTGAATGAAATATTTAATCGGAGGAGAGAACGAGTTATGCACAAGATTCAACTGAACAAAAATTCCAAACAGAGCAGTGAAAAAGAAAACAGTTCTCAATATAATCGAAACAAACAAAGTAAAAAGAAGAAACAGTGGACTGGACAAACAGTAAAATCATAGGCATGCAATACATGCAAGAGTTGTTTTTTCGGCTGGATGATTTGGGGTGGGACACTGTGTAACTCATGTTTTCATTTTTGTTAAAGAAAAAGAGCCTTAACCTCAAAAGGAACGAAAATAACGCATTAGTTTAGTTAAAAGACAGGAAAAAAAAGTTCCTATTAGTCTGAAATAAACTCACACGTAGTTATATCGTGGTCCATTGTCTATGTGGTCTGAGTGATTAGAAACAAAAATAAACTTACTTTACCTTAAGAGAGAGGGGTAGGGAGGAAGGGGGGAGAGAGGGAGAGAGAGAGAGGGGGAGAGAGGGGAGAGAGGGGGAGAGAGAGGGGGAGAGACGGGAGAGAGGGGGGAGAGAGAGAGAGGGGGAGAGAGGGGAGAGAGGGGGAGAGAGGGGAGAGAGAGGGGGAGAGAGCGGGAGAGAGGGGCAGAGAGAGGAGGAGAGAGGGGGAGAGAGAGGGGGAGAGAGGGGAGAGAGAGGGGAGAAAGGGGGCGAGAGAGGGAGAGAGAGAGAGGGGGGAGAGGGGGGGAGAGATGGGGGGGGAGAGTGGGAGAGAGAAATAAAATTTATTTTTATTAACCGCTTTTTCGGCCCATACAACTTGATTATGGGGGAAATGTTTAGTTCCTCTATTTTGCCCCAACTTCAAGATCGTGGCTCATTACTGTTCCTAATAATATACATGAAAAAATTACTCAGTTCGGATTGGTTAAGATAAATGCAGTTTTCAGGTAATTCGATGCAGAAGAAGGTTAATTCAGTGCAAAGAAGTAACAAACCAGACATTCTGATTGGTCAGTAATCAAAGAAACTTACAGATAGCCAATCAAATGCGAGCCTTGGATGTCGCAACATTTGGATGCGCTGAATATTTGCGAGCGAAACAATGGCCGGCGTTTCAAGTAGGTTTTCTTTCGCCACCGCAACAACACGACAGCAGCTGAAAAACAGCTCTAACAACGAAAACACCGTAAAAAGCACTACTCTTTGGTTATCGGTTCGGAAAAAGTGGTGTTTAGAGAAGGGAATTGCCGAGGAAATTGAAAATTACGAGAAGACTCAGCTTAACACTTTGCTCGAGCGATTCCACGCCAAAATTAAAAGCAAACATGATTAAACCTCGCAAACGACGATTCCATTTCATCGAAAGTGATTCGGTGTTTAGCCGAACTTTGAACTTTTTGTGCCCTAAAGATGTGAAAATATCATTGTATATTATTGTTTTGATCGTACGCAGTTGTTTTGCCCGAACGCACCGTTTGAATAAATTATTTTTTCACTTGATGCGCGCGCTTTGCCTCTGCACAATTATGATAAGCTATCTCGTATTTTTTCATGTATGTTATTGATACGTAATCACATAATTTGTCTTGTACAATTTGAAATAAATAAGCATTTGTGAACTGCACTCACTTGGTGAGTGACCAATTGACATCTACGTATTGACAAACGGCAGTTGAATCCCTCGGAGGGCATCTAAATGTCCACATTCATTCTGTGGTGAGACTGGGAGCACATGTGAAAGTTCGGAGTGTCCGACATATCTCCAGCCTTCTTCTCAGATAACGCTCGGGTCCAAACGTTCCTTTACAATGAAATAATACAAAGTTTATGTTCTTGGGCATAACTATGTATTGCGCCCGACTTAGAGTCATTTTAGCCCTTTCCGTTAGGCGAAGGTTATGACTCTGAGAAGGGCCCAAAAACACAATCATGCTTCAGAACATAAATTATTTTACTATCATTTACACTTTTGGAGGGTATTGAGAAAATAAAAACCGAAGAATTGGGAATAAAAATTCAGAAGGAAGGAGAGGGGATTCCGGATGGAGTGGGTCAGTAGTATTCTGGCTATCCGCGGCCCCTTGCCAACACCGTACAAACATGGCCGGTCAGAAGGCTTCACTGCAGGCTAACAATGGCAGAGCGTTACAAGACATTGCAAAGCAAGGCTATACGTGGAAAAGCCCACGAGGGAAGAACTGGGATATTGTAAGCTTCCAAAGTTCACTGCGCGAATGAAGTGGTATTCAGGTGAGGTTCGTTGAACAATGGAGAGCCAAATCATCGGAATGGACCGTTAAGACGATAGAATATAGCCTCCTTTGTGACATTCTTGCTAAATTGAGCCAGTTTGAGACCCCGACAAAGAGGACTGGAGACTACTTACTCCTTGCATGTGATTGGTCGATGTCTTGGAACACCAAAATTTAAAGGTGAAAAAGACGACTGATTCCTTTCGATCAAAGCTTCCATTTCTTTCAAACGTTTTTAAACTTTTATTTCGATAGAGCGATGGAAGCTAGCGAGTTAGAATGCTGCTTGACAGTGGAACACCTCAATTCCAATGGTGTGGTCACGAAACGGCGAACGTACAAGAGTATTACAGTTGTCTTGGGTCGAGATGAATTTCGCGACATCGCTCTCCGAATAGGCCATTTTACAGTAGTGTACTTAGTTGCCAAGCCTTTGATTTGGAGTGAGGCTGAAGGTGACCTTGTTGTGTTAGAGACCAGAATCTAGTTAGCATGATAACAAATTAATTTGCATTTCAAAAGCAGCAAGGTTTGTAACATAACAAGGTCACCCTTAGCCTCACTCCTGTTCAAAGGCTTGGCAACCAAGCACACAACTGTAAAATGGACTATTGTCAGTAGTCGGTCTCCGTTGGGAAAGACTTTTCTCCTGAAGGAATTAACCATTCACAAACGGTTTTTACAGGAAGGGAAGGCGACAATCAAACTTCTAACACAGAAGATACAAATAATGTTTTCGAATTGTCCACCGAATCAGCTCGCAGCGTTTTTAAAATGTCTGTTATTGAAACTTGCTCAAAGTAAACAAAATGGAATTGCGAGTAACAGAAGACGGCTTCTCAGTGATAGAGCGCGGTCATTTGAAAACATAAGCCCTCTTATAGACAAGGATTTCACAGTAGGCTGTAAGAAAAGACCACTAGAAGATAAGAACGGTGTGACACCGAAGCGAATTAAAACTACAGGTAAAGAAAGCGATTCGAGTTTTGGAAACGAAGAACACAACGGAGCGGCAAGAAAACGTCTCAGCTCTTTGAGTTCTTTTCAAATGAATCTTATACCTGAGAAAATGGCAGTGGTGAACGCCATAAGAGCTGGAAAGAGTGTGTTTTTTACTGGTGGTGCCGGAACTGGCAAGTCATATCTCTTGAAACGTTTGATAACACTGTTACCACCTCAGAGTACCTTTATAACTGCTAGTACTGGAGCAGCAGCTTGTCATATTGGTGGGACTACGCTTCATGCATTTGCAGGTGTGTTCCCTTTGCAAGAGTGCTGAGGAGCGTTTTCCTTTTTATTGTAGTACTCATACATTTGCGCTAGACATATAATTGATGGCAGCAGTGAAATTGGTCGATTAATGGCTCTGGGGAGAAAGGAAGGGATGAAACGTTGACGAAGTAAAGAATTCATTAGTCTTCGAGCAGGCCCTCCTTTTCGGTTAGGTCTGTCGCCCGTGTCATAAAAACTCAGTGGAAAAAAATTGATGTTAGTGCGCCGCGCGGAGCTCTTGGAGTGAGGCCCCCAAGTTCAACGAACAACCACTGACATGCAGAAAAGAATGTTGAGGGGGTGTAAAGGGGGTTACTTTGCCAGCAGATTCGCCTTCCTTCCTTCCTTACCAGAAATAAGTGAACTCATACTCCACCCACTTTTCTCTACTTGAAGGAGACTCTGCTGGCAGGGTAATGGAAATGAAAGACTCGGTTTGCAGAACATTGAGGAGAAGAGTTGTTTTCAGACTAGGGTGAGTGTCTGGGAGACATGATGCCAGGCAGAATTGTGTACGTCTAACCTCTGGCCCCTTTCTCCACGGAAGACCCCACCCATCACAGGCCACCATCCTGAAGTCTCTGGGTAGAGCTGTCACATAGACTCTATAGGATATGATTTGTGATATTGTGTTTTTTTTTTTTTTGAGAAAAAAATGATGTCACTCACATTTTGTCCAGGTCTTAAATATAACGGCGAGAAACCTTCTTGTAGGTTGGAACAACCTATGAGGTAAGGCTTTCAAGAGGAATGTCATGTAGCCACTTTAATTTCTGTTGATGGGTTTTCAAAATTTGATTAGTTTTCATGGTCTTGTGCATGACAGGTATTGGCAGTGGAAGTGCACCTCTTGCTCAGTGTGTGGATCTGGCATCACGGCCTGGGCGAGCCCAACAGTGGAGACGTTGTAAACATTTGATTATCGATGAAATCTCAATGGTTGAGTCCACCTATTTTGATAAACTTGAAGCAGTAGCCCGTGCTGTGAGAAAAAAAGAAAATATCCCATTTGGTGGAATTCAGCTGATTTTATCAGGAGATTTCTTACAGCTTCCTCCTGTAACAAAACAACAAGGACCCAAAAAGTTTTGCTTTCAGGTAAAAAATTATGATCCATTGACATTTCATCCAAAGACTGGGCAATCAGATTTTATAAAAGCCACTGTCATGAGATTTTATGCAACCTTTGACTTTTTGTTACAATTATTTCAGGCAGAAAGTTGGAGTAAATGTGTTGAAACAACCATTGAGCTTAAACATGTCTTTAGACAAAAAGATCCACTCTTTATCTCGATTCTTCAGAATGTGTGAGTTGGAAGGTAAAAATCTTAATTTTTGCAAGCAGTTTATGTTAATTCATAATGAACAATTAATATGAATTATGTCAATATGAGTCAATGTGGTCTTTCAAGATACAGTGCAGCTGTCACAACAAGCCACCATTATCATTTCTGTTGAACAACTAGATTACATGTTGCTGAGAATCTGTTCAGTAAAAGATCCCAGATGACATCAAAATGTGGTAAGGACAAAAAGTGTCACACAAGCCACGGCCGAGTATGTCTCTAATGTTCTTACTACATTTTGACATATTCTGTGATCTATCACTGTTACCACCCACTGCAACATAGAATCTATTTGCTTTATACAATAAAGAGGCAAAATGTTGCTAATGGTGAGGTCATCTATGTGACTGTCCTCCAGCAGATCCTAAGTAAGAACCAATCAAACTGCATGTATAATTCAGCTTATCATAAAAATCTCAATCTCCTCAATTGTAGATGGTTTTAAAAAACTCCTATTTTCGACTAATTCACTTGCCAAGTTGTTATTGGACAGTCTGTTATCGGACAGTTTGTTATCAAACAGTTCAATAAGCCAATCACATTCAAATTTGTGGTTTAAATCAACCAATCACAGCCTTGTTACTCCTTTGTCAGTCTTAGAATGCAAATTTTCCCTTTCTTTCATAACTTGGCTGTTCTTCTTTTCTTGGAAATTATAACTTTTAAGATTAATTGGTAATAAGACTTAATGTCACTTAATTCGGTTTGTGATCATACAATTGAGAAACAATTCAGACTTCTGCTGGACAGTCTTCTGATTTTGTTATCACTTGTATAATTACAGACCAAATGGGACTCCACTCAGTCCCCTTACCTTTACTTATTGTGTAGATAATATTCTGTTGTATCCAGTTGTTCAGATGCTCTTGTATCCAAGTTAACTGCAACTAAGAATCAACTAATAGAACAAGGAGGAATACTTGCTACCGAGCTTTGCACCCACAAGGAAAATGTCAATCAGATAAACGACATACATTTGACAAGACTACCTGGTGAAAAGAAGGTATTTGAAGCAACTGACAGTGACAGTGGAATGAGCGCAATGCTTGACAGTCATGTTCCTGTGTCTTACGTTTTGGAATTAAAAGTAGGAGCACAGGTAACAACTTCTTACATAGTACAGCTTTGCTTTACACATTTACAGAATGTAAAATGTAAAATATAGTTATAATGATATTTCTTAATAAATAAATTATTTATGACCATAACAATGATGGGTCATCAGACTTTGATAACTCATCGTAAAATAGATTGTAGTAATGTATTCACCACTTCAAAAGAGAAATGTAATCTTTGTCTTGCAATGTGGTCACTTCGGTTGTGGATCGCTTTTGGGTATTGATAACTCCTGTTATTAGTAAATGTTAATGATAAATGTTGAATGATTTATCCAAAATACCTTTTCTCCTTTATTAGGTGATGCTGGCTAAGAACTTGAATGTCTTGAAAGGACTTGTCAATGGTGCTCGTGGAATAATCAAAGGATTTGACGTGGGATCTGCTGGTCTGTTAATTATACACTAACAGTATTAAGAACCAACATAATGACCAGCTCCCAGTTGGCAGCTTGTTAGCTCAGTTAGTAGTGCACTGCACTGGTATCCAGAGGTCATTGCATCAAATCCTCAGTTTTCCTTTCAGGCCTTATTTTCACTGCTTTTAAAGTAGAGTTCATAACAGTAATACAAAGATCGCTTCCAAATTCACACTAACAGTATTATCAGAAAATTTCATGTATTACGCAGGAAAATAAGTTTGCAGTCACAATTGCGAGATTCCTGAGAAATGTGTTCAAGAAATTCTCCTTTGATCAACACTTGACCACCATTTTGATCACTGATAACTATTCAAAAAGGCTGTCACAATGTTAACTGAATATAAATGTTACCGCATAATTTTTTGACCAGTCATAATAAGATTGGGACTATAATTGAAGTGATACAAACTTTTGAAAAATTATAGGCTCATTAGAAGGATTTTATATTGCTGAATGACACAATTTCCTTCAGGTTACCCTATTGTCAAGTTTGTTTCTGGGATTGAAGAGATCATTGGTCCTGAAAAGTGGGTTGTATCAACACCTGGTGGAGGAACAGTCACTCGGCGACAGCTGCCACTTAAATTAGCATGGGCAGTGTCCATACACAAAAGCCAGGTAATAGAAGCTAAAAAAAAGATTGCAATGGTAACTTCTTGTAATAATAGTGGGGTGGATGAAAAAAGGGGTTAACATTTAATTGAGGCAAGGCTAACTTTCTAACAAAGCTGATAAGTGATTTCTTCCTACAGTATGCATTGCTTTAGGATTCAGTGGTTTTAAAGTGCTTTTTTTCTCTCTGTGCCACCACAGAACTACTAAATAATTTCATCCTTGTTAGTTTAGAGAGAAATGGTGAGGAAGCTCAAATAAATCGTGGGTTTTTCAAAGTATAGGTTTCTTTTACTAGTATATTACACAGGAAATTGAAAAAAGCAGCAACTTTCAATTTGCAAAAGTGTTATTAATTAATGAAAATAATGAGCCATCCAATGATAAAAACGCATCAACGCAAAACAATAAAAGGAAGAAACAAAGGAATCAATGGAAAGTAGCCTCTAAAAATGAGGTATTATAGTTAAAAAGTTTAGAGTTTTTGTTTTTAAAAATTTGTCACACTTGCTGAAATTTGAGATATATCAGATATAGATACTGAAATGGAAAAAGTCTGATGTTGGTTCTGCACTGGGGAACAGGAAAAGAACCTAATCTGTTGAGGTCAAGCCATTTCTGTGACAATTTTGCTTATCAACTAAATTAGGTAACTGCTCTTTGCTGTTGTAGTGTTCTCTACCAATTTCAATTTTTCTTCCAGGGTATGACACTGGATTGTGTTGAAATCTCTCTGTCAAGAGTCTTTGAATATGGCCAAGCTTATGTTGCACTTTCAAGAGCCCGCAGTCTTCAAGGCCTCCAAGTTTTGGACTTTGATAGCAAGTGTGTACGCGCTCACCCTGATGTCTTGCGTTACTATGCAAGGCTGCAGCGGGATACAAAAGTCAAGAAAGCCAACACTGATCACTTCAACTTTCAGAATGAAGACAAAGAAAATATTTACTCTTGCTAAGTGAAGTATTCATATACCAACAGTCAGTACAAGACCTGTGGTAAGAAGGGAGAAAGGGAAAAGGAAGTTGACAAGAAAAGGACAACAATCTGAGCTGTAATTTCTTGCTCATGCAATGTTTCAAGCATTTATCTGATCCCAAGAGACTAACACACACCACTTCAGATAAGACTCAGAGACTAAGAGACACACCCTATTAGTCATGTAATTAATTAGACTGTATATTTCTTTGCTACAAACACTGCTTGTAGAGGATTGTAAAAAAGATTTTTCATAAATACCTGCATAATGAAAATATTTTTAATTAATTTAAACTATTTTGACTTGTTCTATTTATTATATATTTTTTTATTCTGGCAAAGACTCCTACATATAAGTTATTGCCTAAAGATCAGCAAACAGAAGATAACGAAAATACCCTGTAGTGATAAATAAAGCTAAAGCATAATAAAATTGTTTTTGAAGCTAATTTGTTTTTGTTTTTCACCCGAGTTGATAATGTAAATTAGCCCTTGTAAACAGTTTCTAGCCCTTCTTTGAAGCTTAAGAATCTCTTTATAATGACTAATTACCATTATCAATTCAGTTGATAACACCAACTTTTTTTTGTCACAACCCCCACCAACACAGCACCACAGTTTCTTTAGAAACTTACCCCCTATAATTTTTTCTAACACTGTTTAATAATCTGAATAACACTGAAATCCAAAGGTCTCCCATTCAATTCTCAGTAAAGAATTTCAACTCTATACACTGCATTCTGATAGGTCACCAAATATAGTGATGTAGAATTTTCATTTGATTAAACACCCAACCTTGAAAGAGCACTCACTCCATAGCATAGTAAAAGTTTAAAAGCACCACCTTAAATAGGCACCCTACTGCCTTACAATCTCTAAATTCATGTTTTGTCACAAAATCAACTTACTACTTGCTGAAAATGGTGATGATTTGATTTCATAAGCACCCACAGCGCTTACTTGAATAAAATACAGATGGCTCCAAATTCAGTGACCAAACCTTTTTCATTTAACTATGGCATCCAAAACAGTTCCAGCTTGTAGCATGATACATTTTTTATTTAGAAAAATATTTCACAATTTTGCCTCTGTGAACACCTATAGAGGCAAAACACAGTCATGGCCAACTTCTAAGATGCCCTCAACCTGAATTTAATCATTCTCTACACAGCTTGGATAAGCTCGCAAAGGTACTTTCTTCAATGATTCACTTGTCACCTACTTAAATCATTACATAATTATTTAACTGATTTTATAGCACATTAAATATGCTTTACATGTGTGTTGAAAAGTAACAACCTTCTCATCAGTGACTTTTTACCATGGATTAATAATACTTTATCTTATGTAATGAACTTCTTGTCAGTGGCCGTTATGGAAATTGACAACCCACACACAGGCCACACAGAACACTACAACCATGAGAAAGCATTTCAAAGCTGTCGACCACACCCTCCCTGTCTGGGCTCCATCTATTACCTGTCAATAAACCACACAATGGCAATATTGTCTGATTAATACTGTGATTTATTTGACAGTCAAACAGTGAGACTGTGTGCAAGGCAAAGTTTGTTGAAGTGAGCTACAATTGTAAGCATGCTAGAATTTCTAATCGTCATCATCATCCATGCTGAACTAAAATAGTTTTTAATACTAAACATTCTAAAGAAATATATTAAAATTAATTTTTTATGAATATGACACAATGCAACTAAAAAAGTGAAGTTTGAAGGTCTCTGGTATAAACCTGCCATTGCAAAAGTTGTAAACATTATCTCTAATCTTGGTAATTTGGTTTTATCAACTGAGTTGATACTGTAAATTGGCCAGAATTTCAAAGCTGACATTTTGAGTATTAGTCCTTTGTAAGGGCACATAGAGGAATTGTGGGTTGAGTGTGAGTTTATATGCAGAATAATTTTTGGTGAAGGGCTAATGATCTGGGCAGGGTTAAGGGAAAAAAATAAATTATATAATTTATAAAACACATATGAAATATCAGTATGCCCCCAAAGTAGATACAATCTACAAATCATTACATGAAGTGAGGCCTAAGCAAATGAGCTGACTCTTGATAATAAATTTGGGATTGTCAAAAATATATATATAATTTCTCTCCCTAACAACCTATGAATTTTATACAGTACAGGTGATGGCTAGTACAGTCACCTCTTGACTTTTAGACATGACGTTTATGAACAGAACTAAAACACCCGTCAAAAAATACCCCCCAAAATTTTAATTTTTGAAAAACAAAGTGTTGCTATAACAAGAGTTGAGTGTTCTGTGAATGTTACTCAGTCTATAAGGTGAACTAGTCTAATTGATAGGCATCAAACTCTAACAAGTACAAACAACATACAATACTGTGAAGATGTTACGCAAATACATCAAAAGAGAACTTCTTGATCACATTCTCTTTGCCAGCTACACCCATTGTTGAACTAAGTGAGGGATTCTTCAAAAACTCCTTCATTGCTAAAGCAAATGATTCAGCATCAGGATTGCATAAAAATCCTGTCACACCATTTTGAACAGTTTCCAATGGCCCTCCACTGTTAACTGCGATTACCGGACGCTTCATATACATGGCCTCAATTGGAACAATCCCAAAGTGTGCATGACTTGGAGTATAGATTAAGCAAGAACATTGATTAAGAAGACTTAGCTTTTGAGCATCACTGAATGATCTCACAAATGTGACTTTACTGTTCAGGTTGTATTGTTCAGCAAGTTTGCAAAGTTCCAAATGGTGCTCCTTGTTTTCTGTTACTCTGTCATCATATCCTCCTGTAAGAACAACAAAGATATATTGTATAAATAGAGACTGTTCCATGGAAAGTGGGCACAAACCCCTTTTATTCACAAGTTGCAATGCATCAAATGTACAAACGAGTGAGCGCAGCAAACAAGTGAATTTTTGATGTATCACAACTAGTGAATGAAAATCATTCAAGCACTTTCCATGGTATTATGTTTTTGTTTCATACATGCTGACATTTTTTCACATTTCAATACTTAAAGATTGGAAGCAAATGACTGAAAATACATCATTTGTCCAATCAGAGACATGGACAATTAAGTACTTCACAGTGAAAATCTCAGTATGTATGAAATAATTGTTTGAACTGAAATGTTCCCCTTGACTTTTTGAACCCAGAGATATAATAAATACCTTACTAACCTTGTTTTTTTGTTCTGTACTGTAAATTACAGAAAATAGTTATTTTTGCATGGATTTATTACCCATATGCTTTGCCCTTGGGCCATAAATCCAAAAATTTTGGAGTGTAACTCAAAGAATGGACCTTGAACTTGGTAAGTAAGAGGTACATGTAATGTAAGCTGTACATGTAATGTAAGCTAAGGACCTCAAACTTGATAAATAAAAGGTACCTTATTGTTTACCTGCCATAACTAAATGAACATCCTTCCATTCCTCATCACTGATAATATTTCTGAGCCAATCTAATGCCTCCAAGGCAAGGTTCAAATTTTTCTTTCTTTCATACCGATTTATAGACAAGAAAACACACTTGGCAGTAGGTGGTATGAGGTCTTCAATTTCCTCCTTTACAACTGGTTTATCAAATGAAGAAAAATTCAATGAAGGATACAAGACACGTGGACGGTTACTGCACAGACTTGTAAATGTTGACAAAAATGTTTCAGCAGTAAAATTGCTGTTTACAAGAACACTATCTGCCATGCCTGAAATGGAAAAAGAATGATCATATTTCCTGACACTGCCACTGCATGTACATGACATGATGCACACTAACCATAAGCATTTTCCATATTTTAACCCTCTTCCTTCCATAATTGACCAAGACAGAATTTTTCCTTACAAGTCAATACAATATCAAGCAGACAAGTGATAGAATAAAGAAAATATCCAATATCAAATTAGCTGAAGTAACATCACAAGAACTGTAAGGCAGACTGTAAAGAGAAATACCAGTGAGATCTTAGGTGTGAAAGGTTTACATGAAACTTGACATAATTCTTACATGTTTCTCAACCATTAGTTACATGAGAATTGTATAATAATCTGATGGATATTATTTAATCAAAAGTCACACCCATTCTTCCTTGTCCCCTGAGAAAAAAAGATCAATGTCCCATCAACCCTTCATTCCCTTTGAGTTACTGCCTTATAGATTTCCTTACATTATCACCCTTGGTACCTGAAGCCTGGTGATAATGAAAATGATACAAAAAGTTGAATGCAAACCTTTTATATCCTGATAAATCGAAATCTTAATCAACTAGGCTCTAATGCAAAGGTAACAAACCATTACACTTATCAAATGAGTCCAAAATTTCTGGTGAACATTAATCTTTGTGCATGTCCCCCTGATTCCATGACATCATTTACAAGATACTCAAACATTCATTTACACATACACTGTGATTGGTGCAAGATATCCAAATGCTGTGATATACTCTACACACTAACATAGAGTTATTTTTTAAATAAAAAATTCAAGAAGCTCCTGTTGGTCGCACTAATTCTCCTTTTCAATACCTAAGGAAATGTAGAAAGAAAGTATGGAGAATATGTATACTGATGTTTGGGTGTAAACGGCTAAGTATGAGGCAGGAAGTAATCTGTACTCAGACTGATGGTCATACTTGCTTTGGGATAAAAATCAAACTTTCCAAAATCCCCTGGAAAAGGTATATTTACTTGCGCAAGCACTACAATAAAAATTTACTTTGAAGTTTATCCATTCCCCAAAATAGTGTCTTAAAATCAGGCTCCCATTCCCATCCCAAAGAAAAATTATAAGGAAGAATTAAAAGAACCATTACATATAATATAAATAGCCTCTGGTCACCCCTGCCAGTTTGAATCTGTACTAGCACCCCCTAACCCTCAAAACTTAACACCAGGACAAAGGCTTCTTTATTGTCCTTTACAAGTGAAGATCATATTTCAACTTACCAGTTGTGGGTTCCTCCAACCAGTCTATTACGGAGCACGATAGAGCTTTTACGATAGCTTTTTCGTTGAGTAAGGAGCAAATCAGGAAAATGACAATAAAACACGATCCGTGCTTTGCTGAGCTTTTGAAAGGGGATACAGACAGACACCTGATCACAGAACACAACATCCATCCGCCATGATGAGAAGAACACCAGATAAATAGAGACATAAATCATCCCTACAGACGCCCAGAAAAATTATTTTTTCACAACAAAGTGTTATTCTTGAACTCGCCGAAAACTAGCCATAAATTGTTGTATTTTGATCTCAAAAGCGAATTCATTACTTGTGTATACGTTATTACGCTCTGTATACTCTTTCTGGAAAGCATAGCAGTCAGTTTCACGAAGTTTGTCGCTGTGTCCTGATCGGGGTAAAAATGACTAATGCCCCATTCACACCAAAGCTTAAACATGTTTAAAAGTTGTTTTGTTAAACACAATTTTTTTTTTCTTCATAGAAACTATTTAGCCGAATATTTTTGACTTGAATGTAGCACATTGGAAATGCAAGTTAGCAAGTACTTGAATCCAATGGAAAATCAAGTTTTTCAGTTCGCTGTTTATAATTTTCATTCGATGAAAACCAGTTTAACAAAACATGTTTTGCTGGTGTGAATGGGGTATAAGACAAATGACTGAGTTTACCGAATCAATAACGAAACCTGACGAGAGTTTAGCGATTGTGAACGACTAAGCCCGAAAAACGTAACGAAAATTGGTTCTTCTCTGTCTTGGCAAAAGCGGTAAAATTTCTCTAAGAGGAAAATCGCTATTCGTCTTCAAGCGGATGCGTGGGTCTATGGAGAAAAGGAACCAAAAAGTCTTTTAAATCCCTTCATTTTTTCGCGTGAATTTTTAGATGAGGAGCGCCTGAGTATGAGTAGAATTTTGGTTCGTAGAAATCGCGGAGAGCCGCTGGTTTTCAACTAAAACAAAACAGAAAATTTAGAGTTTAAATACAATTATATTGGTCACTTGATCGTCAAACTAAAATATCTCTCGGCAGAATTGTACGATGAACAGTGAAGTCGTCAAATAACTATCTTTGTCTCCTTCTCACCTGCATTTATATGAGTAACATTCTCGCTTCATATCGAAACAAACTTATTTGAATTGGGAATGCAACAGAGATCGCAACAAAAACGTGTCGAAACAGATAAACAGTAATGTACGCTCGCCCCCTCCCCTAGTCTAGCTTTTTTTTTAGCTTTGTACGTACCTTGCTTGTAAACGTATTTTAGACTTGGTATGTCGACGTTGCAGGGAACATTTTCTTTGATTAGAATTTCAGACCAGGATGCGTTAAAACTTTTCAGAGTTTAAAATCATTCAGCGTTCCATCCGTAATTTCCATATATTTCTCCGTATTTGTTGGGTATATTTAAATATGTCAACACACTCGAAAGGTGATCCGCCTGTTGCCCACCAAGGTATTCCTTTGAAGCGATATCTCACATGGAGCCCAGATGTTTTTTTGGCCAAAGCTTGCACAAAATCATTCCCACTGTCTCTTTATTTCAAAACAATTCTTCACCCTGTGAGCGTCAGTTTTACGAAATTACTTGCTTCTACTAACGGCTTCCGGCCAAAAGTTATTTCGTAAAAAGACGCTTCAAACGGCCCATGGAGGCTTTAAAATATCACAGATGCGTCGATTAACATTCCATTTAACTTAATTGAGATATTCAGACCGAGATGTAATTTAGACAGGCAATTTTCAGAGCTTTATTCATTACCCTCATAGATTTTGTTTGTCTCATGTCTACAATTGTTAACGAGGAATACATAATGTGGTATGCCTGTGTTCGGACGCTCTACCAATGAGCTATGGGAGATTCGTGGCAGGCTATAGTGGACCTCAATGAATAAGCTTTTTGACTTGATTTTCTCTGAAAAGGAGGGAACAAGCACCAAACACAAGCATACATTCCGAATTAAAAATAGCACAACTTTTTGTGTTGCTTGTAGGGCCAAAGTTAGTCATAAAATTCATCGAGAGAAAAACTTTATTCTTTAATCCTCAGGATCAAATTAGAAATTCTCCCCTATAGCCTCTTAAATCAGTTGAGAGGGCTTGGCTTTTTTCTGTATCTGTTCATTGAATATTATAAATGCATTGATACTGTAATGCATGAGAAATTATATGTTAATTTTCAAGAATTGAAGCGAATATATCTGATAAATATAAAAAAAATATATTGTTCACGTTATTCGCGTCCGCTGCAGCACTTAAGAGGACAAGCCTGCAGGCTGATAGATCGCTAATCACATCAAGTGATACGTTAAACGACGCAGTGAAACGAGATTCTTCTTCTCCTGGCCACGCAGTGTGTAAAGATAGGTATGCAACGCATGCAAGCGTTTTGTGGGTTAGGATGGGCCACCAAGTAACTGACGTTTGCATTTTTGTACAAGAAAAAAAAATCACTTTTCAAAAGATTCCAAAGAAAATATCGTTAAATGGGAAGCGAAAAAAAGCCCTTTCAATTCATTCGAAATATACTCAGGCACAGGTCTTTTGCTGTCTATTGTCTTTGTTGTCTGAATAATTGTAAGGTGCAACACTCACTGTTGTCTCCTTCAGAGCCATTGTTTGGTCTCGTCACGCAACACGCTCTCTCTCCTCCCGTTGCGTGACGAGAGCGAACAAATGCTACGTGGGAGGATACGCTAACATGCAAGACCTTATTATGGGCATTTGGTCACCTTATTATGGGCATTCATACCTTTCCATCAGTTGTTAACAATGAAACCGCTTGTGTGAGTTTAATCAAATAGACATGCTCAATCTGAGAAGTTTACAAATGCTAAAATGATTTACACATTACGTTTTACGCGGGGAGTCAGTTATCTTCGGCAAAACAAGTTTTAAGATTCAGAAAGATGGTAACCGTTTTTAGTGTTCCCAATGTAAACAATGAGTGAAATAGGGCCATTCGAAATTGAAATTTTTGTCATGAATATGTTCATCAAATGAGCAGAAATTCTTCTTCTCATAAAGTCTCCGTTTGGACCGGCTCTTCTAATGTTGTTTCCTAGGCCGTGCTAGGTAGCTTAACGTTTTTCAGTGTCAGTTGTAACGCAGAGTATGCAAAAATCGCACGTTATTTCTAAATTTCAAATTAATTCGAGGCGGGGAGATCCAGTCTGTTTGATAATTTAACCCTGTGTACTTAATTTATGGAGGGGATGATAAGCGATTGATTTTCAGGTTCCTGAACAGCCCTTTCTTGTGTTCTGTACAAATCGAGCTCAATCTTTTTTCTTGGTAACCGTTTTTCCCTCTTCGATTCATAGGTTTTTTATTCACCCATTTTACTTCTATTTTACAGAAGCTTTCACGTCTTCCTTACAATAACTATTTGCATTAATCTTTGTTTTGCAGGGGAAGTCGTATTTCGGTTTTTTGCTTTTGGTTTCATCAGTCATACGACTAGAATATCAAACAAAACAAGCTCCTTGTGTAAAAGGTTAGTAGTAAAAAAATAAATTTAGAAACAATCTTTCCCGCTTTACAAAACTGAAATGTTTTGCACTGGCCTTTAACGGCAGAGGATTTAACCTCCAAATAATCTTGAATTTTGGCAAAGCTTTGTTGCTTTTAAAAAACTTGACTTCAACTGAACATAGTCTGCAAAATAAAATGATGAACTCAATTTTAGGCCTTTAACTTCCACGATCTTACTAAGTCTCCTTTGCAAATGTAACAAATATCTCAGTAAATATTTTTAGAGAATGAAGCGTTGCGTCTTCTCATGAAATCTCCGTTCGGACTGGCTCTTCCGATGTTTTTCCCTGGTCTTCATAAGTAGCTTAACGTTTTTCAGTGTCAGTTGTAACGCAGAGTATACACAAATCGCACAGTATTGCTAAATTTCAAACTGAATCGAGACGGGGAAATTCAGTCTGTTTGATAATTCAACCCTGTGTGCTTAATTTAAGGAGAGGATGATGAGCGATTGATTTTCAGGTTCCTAAACGGTCTCTTTTTTTTTCAGTACAAATCGAGCTCAACTTTATACCTGGTAACCGCTTTTCCCTCTTATACACAAGCTTCTTGTGTAAAAGGTTAGTAGTAAAACAATAAATTTAGAAACAATCTTTCCGGCTTTACAAAACTGAAATGTTTTGCACTGGATATTCAAAGCCAGAGGATTTAATCTCCAAATTATCTGAGATTTTGGCAAAGATTTGTTGCTTTAAACTTGATTTAAGTTGATCAAAGTCTGCAAAATAAAATGATGAACTCAATTTTAGGACCTTAACTTCCACGATCTTATACTAAGTCTCCCTTTCAAATGTTATAAATATCACAGTAAATATTTTTAGAGAATGAATTGTGGCGTCTTCTCATAAAATCTCCGTTTGGACTGGTTCTGCCAATGTTGTTTCCTTGGCCTTCATAAGTAGCTTAACCTTTTTCAGCGTCAGTTCAAACGCGGAGTATACACAAATCGCACAGTATTGCTAAATTTTAAATTAATTCGAGGCGGGAAAATCTAGTCTGTTTGATAATTCGGGCCTGCGTGCTTAATTTGGAGAGGATGATGAGCGATTGATTTTCAGGTTTCTGAAGGCTTTTTTGTGTTCTGTACAAATCGAGCTCATTTTTATACTTGGTTACCGTTTTTCCCCCTTCGGTTCATCAATTTTTTTTAAAACCATTTTACTTCTATTTTACAGAAGTTTTCACGTCTTTCTTACAATAGCTATTTGCATTTATCTTTGTTTTGTAGGGGAAGTCGTATTTCGGTTTCTTGCTTTTGGTTTCATCAATCATACGACTAGAATATCAAACAAGACAAGCTTCTTGTGTAAAAGATTAGTAGTAAAAAAATAAATTTGGAAACAATATTTCCCGCCTTACAAAACTGAAATGTTTTGCACTGGACATTCAAAGCCAGAGGATTTAACCTCCAAATAATCTTTCGGCAAAGATTTGTTGCTTAAAACTTGACTTTAACTGATCAAAGTCTGCGAAATAAAATGATGAACTCAATTTTAGGCCTTTAACTTCCATGATCTTACTAAGTCTCCTTTGCAAATGTAACAAATATCTCAGTAAATATTTTTAGAGAATGAAGTGTTGTGTCTTCTCATAAAATCTATGTTTGGGCCGGCTCTTCCAATGTTGTTTTCTTGGCCTTCATAAGGAGCTTAACGTTTTTCAGTGTCAGTTGTAAAGCAGAGTATATACAAATCGCGTAGTATTGCTAAATTTTAAACTGATTCAAGGCGGGGAAATTCAGTCTGTTTGATGACTCAACCCTGTGTGCTTAATTTATGGAGAGGATGATGAGCGATTGATTCTCAGGTTCCTAAAGAGTCTCTTTTTTTGTTTCGTACAAATCGAGTTCAACTTTATACTTGGTAACCGTTTTTCCCTCTTCGATTCATAATTTTTTTTTTCACCCACTTTACTTCAGTCTATTTTACAGAAGCTTTCACGTCTTCCTTACAATAGCCATTCGCATTTATCTTTGTTTTGCAGGGGAAGTCGTATTTAGGTTTCTTGCTTTTGGTTTCATCAGTCATACGACTAGAATATCAAACAAGACAAGTTTCTTGTGTAAAAGGTTAGTACTAAAAAATATAAATTTAGAAAGAATCTTTCCCGCTTTACAAAACTGAAATGTTATGCACTGGACATTCAAAGCCACAGGATTTAATCTCCAAATAATCTTAGATTTTGGCAAAGATTTGTTGCTTAAAGCTTGACTTTAACTGATCAAAGTCTGCAAAATAAAATAATGAACTCAATTTTAGGCCTTTAACTTCCGTGATCTTACCAAGTCTCCTTTACAAATGCAACAAATATCCCAGTGAATATTTTTAGAGAATGAAGTATTGCGTCTTCTCATAAAATCTTCGTTTGGATCGGCTCTTCCAATATTGTTTCCTTGGCCTTTGTAAGTAGCTTAACGTTTTTCAGTGTCAGTTGTAACGCAGAGTATATACAAACCGCACAGTATTGCTAAATTCCAAACTGATTCGAGGCGGGGAAATTCAGTCTTTTTGATAATTCAACCCTTGTGCCTAATTTATAAAGAGGATGATGAGCGATTGATTTTCAGGTTTCTGAACGGCTTTTTTTGAGTTCTGTTCAAATCGAGGTCAATCTTTTTACTTAATAACCGTTTTTCCCTCTTCGGTTCAACAATTATTTTTCACTCATTTTACTTCTTTTTTACAGAAATTTTCACGTCTTTCTTACAATAGCTATTTGCATTTATCTTTGTTTTGCAGGGGAAGTCTTATTCAGGTTTCTTGCTTTTGGTTTCATCAGTCATACGACTAGAATATCAAACAATACAAGCTTCTTGTGTAAAAGGTTAGTAGTAAAATATAAATTTAGAAACAATCTTTCCTGCTTTACAAAACTGAAATGTTTTGCACTGGACATTCAAAGCCAGAGGATTTAACCTCTTAATAATCTTAGATTTTGAAAAAGATTTGTTGCCTAAAACTTGACTTCAACTGATCAAAGTCTGCAAAATAAAATGATGAAGTCAATTTTAGGACCTTAACCTCCATGATCTTACTAAGACTCCTTTGCAAATGAAACAAATATCTTAGTAAATGTTTTTAGAGAATGAAGTGTTGCGTCCTCTCATAAAATCTCTGTTTGGACCGGCTTTTCTAATATTGTTTCGTTGGCCTTCTTGAGTAGCTTAACGTTTTTCGGTGTCAGTTAAAACGCAGAGTATACACAAATCGCACAATATTAGTATTAGGATACCTACTAAGTCTCCTTTGCAAATGTAACAAATATCTCAGTAAATATTTTTAGAGAATGAAGTGTTGTGTCTTCTCATAAAATCGATGTTTGGGCCGGTTCTTCCAATGTTGTTTTCTTGGCCTTCATAAGGAGCTTAATGTTTTTCAGTGTCAGTTGTAACGCAGAGTATATACAAATCGCGTAGTATTGCTAAATTTTAAACTGATTCAAGGCGGGGAAATTCAGTCTGTTTGATAATTCAACCCTGTGCGCTTAATTCATGGAGAGGATGATGAGAAATTGATTTTCAGGTTCCTGAACGGCTTTTTTTGTGTTCTGTACAAATCGAGCTCAATCTTTGTACATGGTAACTGTTTTTCCCTCTTTGGTTCAGGAACTTTTTTTCTCCCATTTTACTTCTATTTTTCGAAAGCTTTTACGTCTTTTTTTCTACAATAGCTATTCGCATTTATCTTTGTTTTGCAGGGGAAGTCGTATTTCGATTTCATGCTTTTGGTTTCATCAGTTATACAACTAGAGTATTAAACAAGACAAGCTTCTTGTGGATAAGGTTAGTAGTAAAAAAATTAATTTAGAAACAATCTTTCCCGCTTTACAAAACTGAAATGTTTTGCACTGGACACTCAAAGGCAGAAGATTTAACCTCTTAATAATCTTAGATTTTGGCAAAGATTTGTTGCTTAAAACTTGACTTCAACTGAATATAGTCTGCAAAATAAAATGATGAACTCAGTTTTAAGCCTTTAGCTTCCATGATCCTACAAAGTCTCCTTTGCAAATGTAACAAATATCTTAGAAAATATTTTTAGAAAATGAAGTGTTGCGTCTTCTCATAAAATCTATGTTTGGAACGGCTCTTCTAATGTTGTTTCGTTGGCCTTCTTGAGTAGCTTAACGTTTTTCAGTGTCAGTTAAAACGCAGAGTATACACAAATCGCACAGTACTCCTAAATTTCAAATTAATTCGAGGCGGGAAATCTAGTCTGTTTGATAATTCAACCCTGTGCGCTTAATTCATGGAGAGGATGATGAGAAATTGATTTTTAGGTTCCTGAACGGTCTCTTTTGTGTTCTATACAAATCGAGCTCAGCTTTAGACTTGGTAACCGTTTTTCCCTCTTCGGTTCATCAGTTTTCTTCACCCATTTTAATTCTATTTTAAGGAAGCTTTCACGTCTTTCTTACAATAGCTATTTGCATTTATCTTTGTTTTGCAGGGGAAGTATTTCGGTTTCTTGCTTTTGGTTTCATCAGTCATACGACTAGAATATCAAACAAGACAAGCTTCTTGTGCAAAAGGTTAGTAGTAAAAAAATGAATTTAGAAACAATCTTTCCGGCTTTACAAAACTGAAATGTTTTGCACTGGACACTCAAAGCCAGAGGATTTAACCTCGAAATAATCTTAGATTTTAGCCGAGATTTGTTGCTTAAAACTTGACTTCAACTGATCAAAGTCTGCAAAATAAAATGATAAACTAGTTCGGGGCGGGGAAATCCAGTCTGTTTGACAATTCAACCCTGTGTACTTAATTTATGCAGAGGATGATGAGCGATTAATTTTCAGGTTCCTAAAAGCCCCTTTTTTTGTTCACTACAAATCGAGCTCAGCTTTTGACTTGGTAACCGTTTTTCCCTCTTCGGTTCATCAATTTTTTCTTCACCCATTTTACTTCTATTCTACAGATGTTTTCACGTCTTTCTTACAATAGCTATTTGCATTTATCTTTGTTTTGCAGGGGAAGTCGTATTTCAGTTTTTTGCTTTTGGTTTCATCAGTCATACGACTAGAATATCAAACAATACAAGCTTCTTGTGTAAAAGGTTAGTAGTGAAAAATAAATTTAGAAACAATCTTTCCCGCTTTACAAAACTTAAATGTTTTTCACTGGACATTCAAAACCAGACGATCTAACCTCCAAATAATGTTAGATTCTGGCAAAGATTTGTTGATTAAAACTTGACTTAGAACGTAGTCAGCCAAATAAAATGATGAACTCGATTTTAGGCTTCTAACTTTTCAAACTTTCATGATCTTACTAAGTCTCCTTTGCAAATGTAACAAATATCTCAGTAAATATTTTTAGAGAATGCAGTTTTGCGTCTTCTCATAAAATCTCCGTTTGGACTTGCTCTTGTTATGTTATTTCCTTGGCCTTCATAAGCAGCTTAACGTTTTTCAGTGTCAGTTAAAAGGCAGAGTATACACAAATCATACGGTATTGCTAAATTTCAAATTAATTCGAGGCGGGGAAATCCAGTCTGTTTGATAATTTAAGCCTGTGTGCTGAATTAATGGAGAGGATGATGAGCGATTGATTTTCAGGTTCCTGAACGATCTCTTTTGTGTTCTGTACAAATCGAGCTCAATCTTTTTACGTGGTAACCGTTTTCCCTCTTCGTTTCATAAGTTTTTTATTCACCCATTTTACTTCTATTTTACAGAAGCTTTCACGTCTTCCTTACAATAACTATTTGTATTTATCTTTGTTTTGTAGGGGAAGTCGTATTTCGGTTTCTTGCTTTTGGTTTCATCAGTCATACGACTAGAATATCAAACAAGACAAGCTTCTTGTTTAAAAGGTAAGTAGTACTAAAATTAAATTTAGAAACAATTTTTCCCGCTTTACAAAACCGAAATGTTTTGCACTGGATATTCAAAGCCAGAGAATTTAATCTTCAAATAATCTTAGATTTTGGCAAAGATTTGTTGCTTAAAACTTAACTTCTACTGATCATAGTCTGCAAAATAAAATGATGAAGTCAATTTTAGGACCTTAACCTCCATGATCTTACTAAGTCTCCTTTGCAAGTGTAACAAATATCTCAGAAAATATTTTTAGAGTATGAAGTGTTGCGTCTTCTCATAACATCTTTGTTGGACCGGCTCTTCCAATGTTGTTTCCTTTACCTTCATAAGTAGCTTGACGTTTTTCAGTGACAGCTGTAATTAACACAGAGTATATAAAAATTGCACAATATTGCCAAATTCCAAACTGATTCGAGGTGGGGTAATCCAGTCTGTTTGATAATTCAACCCTGTGCGCTTAATTCATGGAGAGGATGATGAGCGATTGATTTTCAGGTCCCTAAAAGCCCCTTTTTTTGTTCAGTACAAATCGAGCTCAGCTTTAGACTTGGTAACCGTTTTTCCCTCTTCGGTTCATCAGTTTTCTTCACCCATTTTACTTCTATTTTACAGATGTTTTCACGTCTTTCTTACAATAGCTAATTGCATTTATTTTTGTTTTGCAGGGGAAGTCGTATTTCGGTTTCTTGCTTTTGGTTTCATCAGTCATACGACTAGAATATCAAACAATACAAGCCTCTTGTGTAAAAGGTTAGAAGTAAAAAATAAATTTAGAAACAATTTTTCCCGCTTTACAAAACTGAAAGGTTTTGCACTGTTGCTTAAAACTTGACTTCAACTGATCAAAAACTGAAAAATAAAATGATGAACTCAATTTTAGGCCTCTAACTTCCATGATCTTACTAAGTCTCCTTTGCAAATATAACAGATATCTCAGAAAATATTTTTAGAGTATGAAGCGTTGCGTCTTCTCATAAAATCTCCGTTTGGACCGGCTTTGCTTAATTTATGGGGAGGATGATGAGCGATTGATTTTCAGGTTCCTGAATGGCCTTTGCAAGTCTCCTTTACAAATGTAACAAATATTTTTAGAGAATAAAGTGTTGCGTCAATTTGACACCGTCCAGCTGATAAGTTTCTTTATTCTCCAAAACTGTTGGCTGAAGAATATATTGATACTGAAGGGAGAAACTGCACGTTAAACAATTTTTTTTAAAAGCAGATACGCGATGAATGAACCGGAAAATCAGATTCTTAAATCTGAAATCTTTAAAAAAAAAAAAAGAACATGAAGATGCCATGTTTTTTATTTAAATTACAGGGAAGTGAGAAAGCGACGTAGTTATGTTTTAGGTTTTTTAAACGATTCTTAGTTTCACCGATCAAGCTGTTACTTTTTTTTCACTCTTGTCAGATTGTCATTCATCTCTGTTTTGAAAGGAAAGCGTTACTTCAGTCTTTTACTCTCGGCTTCCTCAGTTTTTCGATCAGCATACGAAACAAGATAATACTCTTTGTTCAAGAGTAAGCAGTAAAAATAAAGAAAATATTAGCTTATAGTCCCATCTCTCTCTCTCCCTCTTTTTATTTAAAAAATATTTTCGGCGCCTGCTCAAATCAGGTGCAACAGAAATTGAATTCAAGGGCAGCGATTTTTGATGTGGAAAAAAAAGCGCTTCAATGTTTTTTTAGCGACGTTATGGGCGAAACAGAAAGTCATATTGATATCTCTCACACCAAGAGATTATCACCTGCAGTTTACAGTTTCTTGTCTTAGACCTATCAAACTTAGCACTTTGTTTTCACACGAGCCGCTTGCATTTATCGCCACTTTTGGTCTCATCACCCGAAAAAAGCGTGTTTATTTTTGAAAGGGTTACCAGCAAAAAAACTAAATTTAGTAATAGTTATTCTTTTCCCGCTTCGAAAAAAATATATTTCTGGTTCAGTAAATGTAGCAAATTCAGTGATAAGAAAGAGTTGTAATTCCAAACAATCCAATGATATTTGTGGAGAGCTTCCAAACTGGAATAAATTTTTGATTTGGACTGCAAAATATTAAAGGTCTGCATCATTTTTAACTTTTAAATTTATGATACCATCAGCTATTCTTCCTTTTAGCTCCCTCACATTACCTTGCTTGTCAGTAGGGAGACTTGAATGTTGTACGAAGAAAAAACCCTCAGCTGATAAGTATTCTGGTCGCTTGTTCACTAAAGAATATGTTGATTGTGGAAAGAGAAGCAACATGTTCCTCCCTTCTGTAACTTGATGGCTTTAAAAATCGAGCGAAGCAAAATTAAAACCAGCAAACTCTTATCAATGATATGTGAGCTCCAGTAGTTATTGAGATCTATTATGAGCAAGCTGTAATGCAAGTTCCATCCTTATTACGTTTATAATGATTACTTTTAACCGATAATTTTCCTATTCAATCTTACAGTAGCTCTTCGCATTCTTCATTGCTTTGCAGAGAAAGTTTATATCAGTTTTGTGATTTTGGTCTCCTAACTATCCAGAGATCTTTTAGTTTTTTAAGGCGAGCGGTTAAAAATTTATTTCATGAACATTATGCGTTAATATGTTTTGGATGAAAACTTGTTACTCATGTAGATAACACCCTCTGATTGATGAGTCTGTTTACTCTCAACATTGCTATATGGTATATTGTTATGTACTTAGACTTTCCCTAAACAAAACAAGTACTGTGATTGGTTGATTCTTGGTCACGTGCTCCTGATCAAATTCAAATGTATCTCGACCGGAATACAATTTTGCAGTTGTTGCCTGCGCGCCGAATACAACAGCATGATTTTTCCAAATGATTGTTGAAGGGAAAGTCTAAATATATAACAAAGCGGTGAATAATGATTGGAAATATATAAAAATCATATATGTGCAGAGGTGAGAGGTTCAAATCCCGTACGGGCCTGAATTTTTTTCAGGTCTTACTTCAACTACTCGTTCAGTAGTGCTCTTAGCTGTGAGGATCGCTTCTATCCGTATATAAAATAGCATTTAATGTATGGTCCCTCGGGAAACTAGTTAGTTTTGTTTTCTTGTTGGACTCTCGGGAAAACAAAGCTAAATGTTTCACTCGAGACCTTACATTAAGTGTATATTGATATTGTAAGGAGAAACTACAAGTTCATCAGTTCTGTGATGATTTAAACAAAGAAGATCCCGTATGTTATTAGATGAATCTTATGAGCAACTTAAGAAACAATCTTTCTTCCATCTTAGGATTTTTTTTATTTTGATGATGACTTCTGACTAACTGTGCGAGTAAAACGTTTGCATTTACATTTGTCAGGGAAAGTCTCATTTCATTTTCTTATTTTTGTTTTCATTAGTCACGCTATCAGGCACTAATATAAAAGACATGTTCTGTTTTCAAAAGGTGAGCTGTTCGTTTTATTTAATTTCTGCATTTTTATTGCTTCCCCAGTTTCATTTTCCATGAATGAAATTGACTTAATCATTTTACGAAACAAAAAAATTGGAGAAGCTGGTATATGACTTACTGAAGTAACGCGTATGTGGTGGAATGAAATAGGAAGATTTTCCCTCTCCTGAAAAACAAAGCATTTTGTAAGCGGTTGAAACGCTGGGTAGAATTTTGCTCTTTGCCCAAATTTATGCTGTATTATATCAAAATAATTGATGGGCGGTTAATCATTGACGACAGTTACATGTTCTAATTTCTTCATCTCAAATTAACCAAGCGAGTTTCTAAGACTGACATGTCGGCTTGATCTCTATGGGACAAACGGTTAGAAATACCAACACAAATCTTGCACAAATATCTTCATCAGGGCACAATTGAATAGTTTGATACTTCGTTTAATTGTAGAATTTGGATTTTTTTGTTGGATTTATGTCCATCAAATTTTTCCACGACGCAACGAAAATAGATCTACGTCACGTAGATGGATATCTCCAAATCGATTTAAGATATATTGATTTACCTCGATTTTGAAACAAATAGCAATGGAAATCAGAGCTGATTAAGTTTGATGTTTTCACGGAATGGAAGAAGAAATTGACCAGTCACGTATATTTCAGGAGGCAAATTACGCTCCTCATTTGTTCATAGATTCAGTAATCACGCTCGCCTTTCTGTAAAAGTTACGCTTCACATTTACTCATCACGAGTGAATCCAAACATATCACGATTGGTAAATTAACCGCTGGTCTACTGGTGAAACTTTTTTGATAGCTGTATCCAAATCCCCTCTACGATTGTTGTAATTTGAACCCAGATGATACACTTGTGACTGGTCTGAAAAAAAAGTGAAAAAGGAATGTTGCGCTCAGATATCTGTAAAAAGGAAGAAGGAAGACAACCACAAATTTCCTAAAACACTTTATAAACTCCGACATTTATCAGTGTTTCTTTTTTTAAGCTTCCCTTTCTTGTTGATTCTTTCCTACGACAATAAACAGGAGAGAGCCGTAATGAGTGACGCTGCAGAAATCCTTATATCAGTCAAGATGGGTTTAAATGTCGTCATATTTCTCCTGAACACTGATCGAGGCCTACAAGCGACTGAGTTATGTAATGAATGTGTAATTCTACTTCAAAACCTTGACTCTGGTAGTCACCTTGATATCTCCGATGTACTATTCAATGCGTATTACGCCATCTCCGGTTACGCAGATGCAGAAAGACATGCCACCAAACTTCTTGACACATTTCACCATGCTTGGAGACTAAACATAAAACTGGGAGACAAATATGAAGCAAAAAGCCGGTTTGTGGAGGCCAAGCAACTCTTTAAATGCGCACTCACCATCATGAAAACAATTGGTCCCAAAAGAGAAGAAGCACTGGCTCTTGGGAGACTTGGAAATGTCTGTGCTAAACTCAGTAAATATCAGAAGGCTAAAGAATATCACGAGAAAGCACTTGCCATCGCGATAGAAATTGGCGACAGAAGAGGAGAAGGAACAACATACGGGAACCTCGGAAGTGTGTTTCATTCCCTTGGCGAATATCAGAATGCTAAAGAATATCACGAGAAAGCACTTGCCATCGCGATAGAAATTGGCGACAGAAGAGGAGAAGGAGCAAGATACGGGAACCTCGGAAATGTGTTTTATTCCCTTGGCGAATATCAGAATGCTAAAGAATATCACGAGAAAACACTTGCCATCGCGATAGAAATTGGCGACAGAGGAGGAGAAGGAAGAACATACGGGAACCTCGGATGTGTGTTTCATTCCCTTGGCGAATATCAGAATGCTAAAGAATATCACGAGAAAGCACTTGCCATCGCAATAGAAATTGGCGACAGAAGAGGAGAAGGAGCACAATACGGGAACCTCGGAAATGTGATTCATTCCCATGGCGAATATCAGAATGCTAAAGAATATCACGAGAAAGCACTTGCCATCGCGATAGAAATTGGCGACAGAAGAGGAGAAGGAGCAAGATACGGGAAGCTCGGAAGTGTGTTTCATTCCCTTGGCGAATATCAGAATGCTAAAGAATATCACGAGAAAGCACTTGCCATCGCGATAGAAATTGGCGACAGAAGAGGAGAAGGAGCAAGATACGGGAACCTCGGAAATGTGTTTCATTCCCTTGGCGAATATCAGAATGCTAAAGAATATCACGAGAAAGCACTTGCCATCGCGATAGAAATTGGCGACAGAGGAGGAGAAGGAACAACATACGAGAAGCTTGGAAGTGTGTTTCATTCCCTTGGCGAATATCAGAATGCTAAAGAATATCACGAGAAAGCACTTGCCATCGCGATAGAAATTGGCGACAGAAGAGGAGAAGGAGCAAGATACGGGAACCTCGGAAATGTGTTTCATTCCCTTGGCGAATATCAGAATGCTAAAGAATATCACGAGAAAGCACTTGCCATCGCGATAGAAATTGGCGACAGAAGAGGAGAAGGAGCAAGATACGGGAACTTCGGAAATGTGTTTCATTCCCTTGGCGAATATCAGAATGCTAAAGAATATCACGAGAAAGCACTTGCCATTGCGATAGAAATTGGCGACAGAGGAGAAGAAGGAACAGCATACGGGAACCTCGGAAGTGTGTTTTGTTCCCTTGGCGAATATCAGAATGCTAAAGAATATCACGAGAAAGCACTTGCCATCATGATAGAAATTGGCTACAGAGGAAGAGAAGGAACAACATACGGGAACCTCGGATGTGTGTTTGATTCCCTTGGCGAATATCAGAATGCTAAAGAATATCACGAGAAAGCACTTGCCATCAAGATAGAAATTGGCGACAGAGGAGGAGAAGGAAGAACATACGGGAACCTCGGAAGTGTGTTTCATTCCCTTGGCGAATATCAGAATGCTAAAGAATATCACGAGAAAGCACTTGCCATCAAGATAGAAATTGGTGACAGAGGAGGAGAAGGAACAACATACTTGAATCTCGGAAGTGTGTTTTATTCCCTTCGCGAATATCAGAATGCTAAAGAATATTACGAGAAAGCACTTGCCATCGCGATAGAAATTGGTGACAGAGGAGGAGAAGGAACAACATACTTGAAACTTGGAAACGTGTACAGGAATCTTAAAGAACTTCGGCAAGCTAAAGAATATTTTGACAAAGCTTTCGGCGTCAGTATTGCAATTAGTGACAGAACACTGGAAGCAATGGCTCTTTTAAGCTTGGCACATGTCTCTAATGCTGTAAATGACAGTCAAAAGGCAAAAGAACATTGTGAGGAGGCGCTTACAATCATCAGAGAATGTGGCAATAGAAAGCGCGAAGCACAACTATGCCTAGATGTTGGATATCTATCCCAATCGTTCGGTGAATATGATAAGGCAGCATATTATTCACAGAAAGCTTGTTCCATAAGCAGCGAAATTGGACACAAAATGAATGAGTTTGAAAGCCTTCTCCTTATTACAGAGTTAAAGATATCGCAGTCAGAGGCAGTGGAGGCAATAGGATATCTTCTCCAATGTATTGAAAAATATGAACAAATCAGAACTCTTCAGAAAGGAAACAGTGGATTTAAAATGTCTCTGTTAGAGAGAGGCGGTACCTTTCCCTACAAGTTACTCACTCACCTCCTTTGCGATACTGGAAAATTTCGAGATGCTCTCTATGTTGAAGAACTGGGACGAGCAAGAGTCCTCGCTGAATTCATGGCAGACAAGTACTCCGCTCAAAGCCACATCTCAGCTGATCCACGATCATGGTTCGGGATTGAAAACATCGTAAGAAGAGAAAGTAACAGTGTTTTTTTGTACATTTCGTACGAAGATTGGCAAGTTCTTCTCTGGGTATTGAAAGCAAATGGAGACATTTTCTTTCGAAAAACAGACGAAGTGAAAATAGATACTCTCATCGCTGAGCAAGTTTGCGAAGTGGAAGGAGTTTTCAAAAAGAGCGCCAAATGCTTTGGTGTTTTACCCACAGCAAACTGCGAAGACCGATCGCTGGATGACAACGTGACGACATCTCTTCATGAAGAGAGCCAAGGAAATTTGCGAGGTGACGAAACCAAAGATACCGGAAGAAGTCATCATTTGTGCTACGAATGGATCGTCGCACCTGTGGCAGATTTGCTCACAGAGCCCGAAATCATCATTGCACCGGATCGTTTTTCGTACCGAGTCCCATTTGCTGCCTTGCGTGATGAACAAGGCGGAAAGTATTTATCGGAGAAGTACAGAATACGCATCGTCCCTTCACTGACAACTCTCGGTCTCATTCAAGAATGTCCAACAGACTATCACAGTCAAACTGGCGGACTAGTTGTGGGTGATCCTACGGTTGGCAAAGTGCAATACAATGGACGTCTCACTGACATTATACCATTGTTCTTTGCAAGTAAGGAAGCAGAGATGGTTGGTCAACTGCTGGGTGTCCAGCCCTTATTGGGAAGTCGCGCAACAAAGCAGGCGGTTCTTCAAGCAATACCTTCAGTGAGTCTGATACATCTTGCCGCACATGGAAATGCCGAAAGAGGAGAGATTGCCCTCTCTCCTCAATGTACTACTAACAATACTCCAAAAGAGGAAGACTACCTCCTGACAATGTCCGACATTGAAGGAGTTCAAGTGCGAGCTAAACTGGTAGTACTCAGCTGTTGTCACAGTGGGCGTGGATTGGTTAAAAAAGAAGGAGTTATTGGAATCGCTCGAGCATTCTTAGCATCTGGTGCACGTTCAGTGTTGGTAGCATCGTGGGCTCTAGAAGACCAAGCATCGGCGAAGCTCATGAAATGTTTCTATAAACACCTTGTGCGTGGAGAAAGTGCCAGTGAATCTCTTCACCAGGCCGTTCAGTGGTTGAGAAGCAATGGATTCTCCAAACCTTCCCAATGGGCCCCGTTTGTGTTGATGGGGGATAACGTGACATTTGAAAAAAGGGTAAGTCTGATTATAATGAGCAATTTTCTACGATAAACCGATTAGCACACTGAACTTGTTCAGTTCACTCAGTTGTCGTAATTTTTTTGTTTGTTTTTGTCTTTGTCTTTCATCCATAAAATGTCAGGAAAAAGAACTTGATTTTATCTAGCAATCGGAGCCACAATTTTTTTACAGAAGGCTTTCTAAAATTGGCTTTGAATTAGCGTTTCTTTTGCATGCAATATACTCGGAAATAATTAGTCAAAGTCGATGCGATACTAAACGCTATGACGATGAAGGTAACTTGAGAAGCTGAAGAAGTTCACTTTATCTGTAAAAAATGAACAAAAATAACAATAAATTGACAATCTTAAAGTCACTTTCGTATCAAACAAGGTATGTTCGACAAGTTTGGACAATCGTACCCAATGGCATTGAAAAGAAAGTAATTTCTTTAATTGGAAATCTGTTCCGTCTACTTTAAAGCTGAAATAGTGACAAATTTATAATAGTTTTTCAGGAAAGAAGAACTCGAGGAGGACAACAACGAGGCAGAGAAGAAACAGAGTGACTACTGATCTTACACCACAAAGATTCTTCTTCCTAAACATTGTCGTTCAATGGACACTGGTATTACTTTGCGAAGACATTTTTAATTTTTTTATTTAGTCAAGTAGTAGATTTTGCGTGCTTTTGGAGGCTGGGCTTAATCGAAAGGCAGCGACGATGAAACCTGCAATTAAGTTGTTTGATCTATTAATTATATTATCAAAAGGGAACTACAATAAATTCGGATGGGGAAACTGAACGCAGGAAATTAGCTCAATGTATAAAAATGTGAGAATGTTGGCAAAGTTTCGTCCAAACTCAAAATTAATCCTTGATTTAAATCATTATAGTTCTGTTTTCAATTCTCCTGCTGCACGCACGCGTGATCATTAAAGAGTGATTAAGACTGTTCACAGGTGCAGGAGATGATAACATAACAAACTAACGGAAGAGGGAACAAAAAGTGTCAAGATACTGAAGACACAATCAAAAAAAAAGAGAAGATAATTATGTAAAAATCAGACAGAGAAGAGAAAAATGCTTGAGAATTACCGCAAAAATCAAACAGTGTTGAGAACAGGGCGCTACATATTAATCTAAAAGTGAAGTGGAGAAGAGAACAAACAGAGTACAATATACTAAAATAAAAGTATTAACAAATAGAGAAGAAGAGAAACGGTGAGCGAATTATTGAGATAAAATTAGGAGAAAACATTGCGCGAGATACTAACGTCAAACAGAAGAGTGCAAACAGTTCGTAGGATATGAACGTGACAATCTGCCTGAATTAACCCTTTAACTCCCAAGATCTCATTAGAAATTCTCCCCACTGTCTGCCATGAAATACTTATGATTTCATAATTTGGTCTTGAGAATTTGGTATTGGATCAGCCTGTAGTTCCCAAATTGAGTTTTCTTCTTTATTCTCCTCACCTGTCTGCTTGATTCTGTGTTGATATTGTGAGGAGAAATTCTTTCTTGGTCACTCATGGGAGTTAAAGGGTTAAGGAAAAGAACAGAGGGCTCGATTCTAATTTAGGAAAGAAATTTAAGTTGAAACAAACAGTGATGTAGATATTAACTTGGAAATCAAACAGAGACGAGAAAAGCATTGTGTAAGATTTGAATGAAATATTTAATCGGAGGAGGAAACGAGCTGTGCGCAAGATACAACTGAACAAAACTACCAAACAGAGCAGGGAAAATAATCGAAACAACGTAAAAAGAAGAAACAGTGGACTGGACAAACAGTAAAATCATAGGCATGCAATACATGCAAGAGTTGTTTTTAAGGCTGGGTGAGTAAAGGTGGGACACTGTGTAACTGATGTTTTCATTTTTGTTAAAGAAAAAGAGCCTTAAGCTCAAAAAGAACGAAAATAACGCATTAGTTAACTTAAAAGACAGGAAAAAAAGTTCCTATTAGTCTGAAATAAACTCACACGTAGTTATTTCGTGGTCCATTGTCTATGTGGTCTGAGTAATTAGAAACAAAAATAAACTTACTTTACCTTAAGAGACAGGGGCAGGGAGGGAAGGGGGAGAGAGGGGGAGAGAGGGGGAGAGAGAGGGAGCGAGAGAGAAAATTTATTTTTATTAACCGCTATTTTCGGCCCATACAACTTGATTATGGGGGAAATTTTTAGTTCCTCTATTTTGCCCCAACTTCAAGATCGTGGCTCATTACTGTTCCTAATAATATACATGAAAAAATTACTCAGTTCGGATTGGTTAAGATAAATGCAGTTTCCAGGTAATTCAATGCAGAGGAAGGTTAATTCAGTGCAAAGAAGTAACAAACCAGACATTCTGATTGGTCAGTAATCAAAGAAACTTACAGAGAGCCAATCAAATGCGAGCCTTGGATGTCGCAACATTTGGATACGCTGAAAATTTGCAAGCGAAACAATGGCCGGCGTTTCAAGTAGGTTTTCTTTCGCCACCGCAACAACACGACAGCAGCTGAAAAACAGCTCTAACAACGAAAACACCGTAAAAAGCACTACTCTTTGGTTATCGGTTCGGAAAAAGTGGTGTTTAGAGAAGGGAATTGCCGAGGAAATTGAAAATTACGAGGAGACTCAGCTTAACACTTTGCTCGAGCGATTCCACGCCGAAATTAAAAGCAAACATGATTAAACCTCGCAAACGACGATTCCATTTCATAGAAAGTGATTCGGTGTTTAGCCGAACTTTGAACTTTTTGTGCCCTAAAGATCTGAAAATATCATTGTATATTATTGTTTTGATCGTACGCGGTTGTTTTGCCCGAACGCACCATTTGAATAAATTATTTTTTCACTTGATGCGCGCGCTTTGCCTCTGCACAATTATGATAAGCTATCTCGTATTTTTTCGTGTATGTTATTGATACGTAATCACATGATTTTTCTTGTACAATTTGAAATAAATAAGCACTTGTGAACTGCACTCACTTGGTGAGTGACCAATTGACATCTACGTATTGACAAACGGCAGTTGAATCCCTCGGAGGGCATCTAAATGTCCACATTCATTCTGTGGTGAGACTGGGAGCACATGCGAAAGTTCGGAGTGTCCGACATATCTCCAGCCTTCTTCTCAGATAACGCTCGGGTCCAAACGTTCCTTTACAATGAAATAATACAAAGTTTATGTTCTTGGGCATAACTATGTATTGCGCCCGACTCAGAGTCATTTTTAGCCCTTTCCGTTAGGCGAAGGTTATAATGACTCTGAGAAGGGCCCAAAAACACAATCATGCTTCAGAACATAAATTATTTTACTATCATTTACACTTTTGGAGGGTATTGAGAATATAAAAACCGAAGAATTGGGAAAAAAATTCAGAAGGAAGGAGAGGGGATTCCGGATGGAGTGGGTCAGTAGTATTCTGGCTATCCGCGGCCCCTTCCCAACACCGTACAAACATGGCCGGTCAGAAGGCTTCACTGCAGGCTAACAATGGCAGAGCATTACAAGACATTGCAAAGCAAGGCTATACGTGGAAAAGCCCACGAGGGAAGAGCTGGGATATTGTAAGCTTCCAAAGTTCACTGCGCGAATGAAGTGGTATTCAGGTGAGGTTCGTTGAACAATTTGGAGGGCCAAATCATCGGAATGGACCCAAGTTAAGACGATAGAATATAGCATCCTTTGTGACATTCTTGCTAAATTTAGCCAGTTTGAGACCCCGACAAAGAGGACTGGAGACTACTTACTCCTTGCATGTGATTGGTCGATGTCTTGGAACACCAAAATTTAAAGGTGAAAAAGACGACTGATTCCCTTCGACCAAAGCTTCCATTTCTTTCAAACGTTTTTAAACTTTTATTTCGATAGAGCGATGGAAGCTAGTGAGTTAGAATGCTGCTTGACAGTGGAACACCTCAATTCCAATGGTGTGGTCACGAAACGGCGAACGTACAAGAGTATTACGCTCTCCGAATTGTCAGTAGTCGATCTCCGTTGGGAAAGACTTTTCTCCTGAAGGAATTAACCATTCACAAACGGTTTTTACAGGAAGGGAAGGCTACAATCAAACTTCTAACACAGAAGATACAAATAATGTTTTCGAATTGTCCACCGAATCAGCTCGCAGCGTTTTTAAAATGTCTGTCATTGAAACTTGCTCAAAGTAAAGAAAATGGAATTGCGAGTAACAGAAGACGGCATCTCAGTGATAGAGCGCGGTCGTTTGAAAACATAAGCCCTCTTACAGACAAGGATTTCACAGTAGGCTGTAAGAAAAGACCACTAGAAGATAAGAACGGTGTGACACCGAAGCGAATTAAAACTACAGATAAAGAAAGCGATTCGAGTTTTGGAAACGAAGAACACAACGGAGCGGCAAGAAAACGTCTCAGCTCTTTGAGTTCTTTTCAAATGAATCTTATACCTGAGCAAATGGCAGTGGTGAACGCCATAAGAGCTTGAAAGAGTGTGTTTTTTACTGGTTCGCCTTCCTTCCTTCCTTACCAGAAATAAGTGAACTCACACTCCACCCACTTTTCTCTACTTGAAGGAGACTCTGCTGGCAGGGCAATGGAAATGAAAGACTTGGTTTGCAGAACATTGAGGAGAAGAGTTGTTTTCAGACTAGGGTGAGTGTCTGGGAGACATGATGCCAGGCAGAATTGTGTACGTCTAACCTCTGGCCCCTTTCTCCACGGAAGACCTAACGATCACAGGCCACCATCCTGAAGTCTATGGGAAGAGCTGTCACATAGACTCTATAGGATATGATTTGTGATATTGTGATATTGTGATTTTTTTTTTGAGAAAAAAATGTCACTCACATTTTTTCCAGGTCTTAAATATAACGGAGAGAAACCTTCTTGTAGGTTGGAACAACCTATGAGGTAAGGCTTTCAAGAGGAATGTCATGCAGCCACTTTAATTTCTGTTGATGTGTTTTCAAAATTTAATTAGTTTTCATGGTCTTGTGCATGACAGGTATTGGCAGTGGAAGTGCACCTCTTGCTCAGAGTGTGGATCTGGCATCACGGCCTGGGCGAGCCCAACGGTGGAGACGTTGTAAACATTTGATTATTGATGAAATCTCAATGGTTGAGTCCACCTATTTTGATAAACTTGAAGCAGTCACCCGTGCTGTGAGAAAAAAAGAAAATATCCCATTTGGTGGAATTCAGCTGATTTTATCATGAGATTTCTTACAGCTTCCTCCTGTAACAAAACAACAAGGACCCAAAAAGTTTTGTTTTCAGGTAAAAAATTATGATCCATTGACATTTCATCCAAAGACTGGGCAATCAGATTTTATACAAGCCACTGTCGTGAGATTTTATACAACCTTTGACTTTTTGTTACAATTATTTCAGGCAGAAAGTTGGAGTGAATGTGTTGAAACAACTATTGAGCTTAAACATGTGTTTAGACAAAAAGATCCACTCTTTATCTCGATTCTTCAGAATGTGCGAGTTGGAAGGTAAAAATCTTAATTTTTGCAAGCAGTTTATGTTAATTCATAATGAGCAATTTATATGAATTATGTCAATACGAGTCAATGTGGTCTTTCAAGATACAGTGCAGCTGTCACAACAAGCCACCATTATCATTTCTGTTGAACAACTAGATTCCATGTTGCTGAGAATCTGTTCAGTAAAAGATCCCAGATGACATCAAAATGTGGTAAGGACAAAAAAGTGTCACACAAGCCACAGCCGAGTATGTCTCTGATGTTCTTACTACATTTTTACATATTCTGTGATCTATCACTGTTACCACCCACTGCAACATAGAATCTATTTGCTTTATACAATAAAGATGCAAAATGTTGCTAATGGTGAGGTCATCTATGTGACTGTCCTCCAGCAGATCCTAAGTAAGAACCAATCAAACTGCATGTATAATTCAGCTTATCATAAAAATCTCAATTTCCTCAATTGTAGATGGTTTTAAAAAACTCCTATTTTCGACTAATTCACTTGCCAAGTTGTTATTGGACAGTCTGTTATCGGACAGCTTGTTATCAAACAGTTCAATAAGCCAATCACATTCAAAGTTGTGGTTTAAATCAACCAATCACAGCCTTGTTACTCCTTTGTCTGGCTTCGAATGCAAATTTTCCCTTTCTTTCATAACTTGGCTGTTCTTCTTTTCTTGGAAATTATAACTTTTATGATTAATTGGTAATAAGACTTAATGTCAATTAATTCGGTTTGTGATCATACTATTGATAAACAAATCAGACTCCTGCTAGACAGTCTCCTGATTTTGTTATCACTTGTATGATTACAGACCAAATGGGACTCCACTCAGTCCCCTTACCTTTACTTATTGTGTAAATAATATTCTGTTGTATCCAGTTGTTCAGATGCTCTTGTATCCAAGTTAATTGCAACTAAGAATCAACTAATAGAACAAGGAGGAATACTTGCTACCAAGCTTTGCACCCACAAGGAAAACGTCAATCAGATAAACGACATACATTTGACAAGACTACCTGGTGAAAAGAAGGTATTTGAAGCAACTGATAGTGACAGTGGAATGAGCACAATGCTTGACAGTCATGTTCCTGTGTCTTATGCTTTGGAATTAAAAGTAGGAGCACAGGTAACAACTTCTTACATAGTACAGCTTTGCTTTACACATTTACAGAATGTAAAATGTAACATATAGTTATAATGATATTTCTTAATAAATAAATTATTTATGACCATAACAATGATGGGTCATCAGCCTTTGATAACTCATTGTAAAATAGATTGTGGTAATGTATTCATCACTTCAAAAGAGAAATGTAATCTTTGTCTTGCAATGTGGTCACTTCGGTTGTGGATCGCTTTTGGGTATTGATAACTCCTGTTATTTGTAAATGTTAATGATAAATGTTGAATGATTTATCCAAAATACTTTTTTTTCCTTTATTAGGTGATGCTGGCTAAGAACTTGAATGTCTTGAAAGGACTTGTCAATGGTGCTCGTGGAATAATCAAAGGATTTGACGAGGGATCTGCTGGTCTGTTAATTATAAACTAACAGTATTATGAACCAACATGATGACCAACTCTCAGAGTTGGCTTGCTAGCTCAGTTAGTAGAGCACTGCATTGGTATCCAGAGGTCATTGGGTCAAATCCCCAATTTTTCTTTCAGGCCTTATTTTCACTGTTTTTAAAGTAGAGTTCATAACAGTAATACAAAGATCGCTTCCAAATTCACACTAGCAGTATTATCAGAAAATTTCATGTATTTGATATGCAGGAAAATAAGTTTGCTGTCACAATTGTGAGATTCCTGAGAAATGTGTTCAAGAAATTCTCCTTTGATCAACACTTGACAGCTATTTTTGTCACTGGTAACTATTCAAAAAGGCTGTCACAATGTTCACTGAATAAAAATGTTACCTCCTCATAATTTTTTGACCAGTCATAATAAGATTGGGACTATAATTCAAGTGATACAAACTTTTGAAAAATTATAGGCTCATTAGAAGGATTTTATATTGCTGAATAACACAATTTCCTTCAGGTTACCCTATTGTCAAGTTTGTTTCTGGGATTGAAGAGATCATTGGTTCGGAAAAGTTGGTTGTATCAACACCTGGTGGAGGAACAGTCACTCGGCAACAGCTGCCACTTAAATTAGCATGGGCAGTGTCCATACACAAAAGCCAGGTAACAGAAGCTAAAAAAAAGATTGCAATGGTAACTTCTTGTAATAATAGTGTAGTGGATGAAAAAAGGGGTTAACATTTAATTGAGGCAAGGCTAACTTTCTAACAAAGCTGATAAGAGATTTCTTCCTACAGTAAGCATTGCTTTAGGACTCAGTGGTTTTAAAGGGCTTTTTTTTCCTCTACATGCCACCACACAACTACTAAATAATTTCATCCATGTTAGGTTGGAGAGAAATGGTGAGGAAGCTCAAATAAATCATGGGTCTTTCAAAGTATAGGTTTCTTTCACTAGTATTATACTACACAGAAAATTGAAAAAAGCAGCAACTTTCAATTTGCAAAAGTGTTATTAATTAATGAAAATAATGAGCCATCCAATGATAAAAACGCACTCAAGTAAAACAATAAAAGGAACAAACAAAGGAATCAATGGAAAGTAGCCTCAAAAAATGAGGTATTATAGTTAAAAAGTGTAAAGTTTTTGTTTGTAAAATTTGTCACACTTGCTGAAATTTGAGAATTATCAGATACAGATACTGAAATAGAAAAAGCCTGTTCTGCACTGGGGAACAGGAAAAGAACCTAATCTGTTGAAGTCAAGCCATTTCTGTGACAATGTTGCTTATAAACTAAATTAGGTAACTGCACTTTGCTGTTGTAGTGTTCTCTGCAAAATTTAATTTTTCTTCCAGGGTATGACACTGGATTGTGTTGAAATCTCTCTGTCAAGAGTCTTTGAATATGGCCAAGCTTATGTTGCACTTTCAAGAGCCCGCAGTCTCCAAGGTCTCCAAGTTTTGGACTTTGATAGCAAGTGTGTACGCGCTCACCCTGATGTCTTGCGTTACTATGCAAGGCTGCAGTGGGATACAAAAGTCAAGAAAGCCAACACTGATCGCTTAAACTTTCAGAATGAAGACAAAGAAAATATTTACCCTTGCTTAGTGAAGTATTCATATACCAACAGTCAGTACAAGACCTGTGGTAAGAAGGGAGAAAGGAAAAAGGAAGTTGACAAGAAAAGGACAACAATCTGAGCTGTAATTTCTTGCTCATGCAATGTTTCAAGCATTTATCTGATCCCAAGAGACTAACACACACCACTTCAGATAAGACTCAGAGACACATCCTATAAGTTGTACAATTGATTAAACTGGATATTTCTTTGCTCCAAACACTGCTTGTAGAGGATTGTTAAAAAGATTTCTTATAAATACCTGCATAATGAAAATATTTTTATTCATTTAAACTATTTTAACTTGCTCTATTTATTACAAATTTTTTTATTCTGGTAGAGATCCTACATATAAGTTATTGCCTAAAGATTGAAGCTAATTTGTTTGTATTTTTCACCTGAGTTGATAATGTAAATTAGTCCTTGTAAACAGTTTCTAGCCCTTCTTTGGAGCTTAAGAAACTCTTTATAATGACTAATTACCATTATCAATTATGTTGATAACACCAACTTTTTTTAGTCAAAACCCCCACCAACACAGCACCACAGTTTCTTTAGAAACTTACCCACTATAATTTTTTCTAACACTATTTAATAATCTGAACACCACTGAAATCCAAAGGTCTCCCATTCAGTTCTCAGCAGGGCACTCAGATTTGTCAGTTTCCCAAATATCAAGATAAAAACAAATAATACCTTTCTTTACTTGACAACCAAGCTCAATATTTATTGTATTTTGTACTGAATTTCTCCCACATGTGTCATATCAGTCATGTGGTTAGAGATGATAATCATGATAACATCACTGAGTTGCTGATTGATGGAGAATTCACATCTTTCTAACTTTGATTACAATATTAAAAAGATAATAATTGGAATAACTTTACCCCTTCTGACCCCAGTCAGTAACTGAAACAGAGTGAAATTGTACGCCATTGTTTTAAATAAAACTCCTCTGCTATTATTGCTCTGTTTATAATTTAATTATAAGCTATATATAATCCAGCAAACATATTAATGCATATGGAAAAAGTTGATAACTACATGATGAGTGTCGTTTTAACTTAATATCTCTAATTTACAATAAAGATACTGAACAGATGCTGCTGCTGTAATTTAAGTATAATGGAAAAGTTTAGCAATAGTAACAAAGACTGCATTATCTATCAACGTGCAGAGAATCCCCAAAACAATAAGGAACAGGACTCTGGCTGACTTTGTGTCTTGAGGTTCACGATGCATCTCAATAAACAGACAACCAAGGATCATTAACCTTTTAACTCCCAAGATCTGATTGTCAATTCTCCCCTCTAGCTGCTGCACACTTTCTTGTAAATAAGTTACAAGAATTTAGTGTTAGATCGAGATAACAACTTCTACCTGATAAATTTGTGTATTCTCATGACCTGTTTGCTAGATAATGTTTAGATATTACAGGGAGACGTTACATGCTAATCACTCTTGTGAGTTAAAGGGTTAAGAACATAAAAAATATTTCTAAAACCCCTTAGTTTCGAAGAAATCATTGAATTCATCAGTTTGACAAAATTTTGTAAATTCTGCCTTTCTTGTTGCTGCATGCTTTTCTGGACACAAGTGGAATCGTTGTAACCAGTTCCTGTATATTTGAATAACAGTAGAAATAATGTCAGCTCAGCTGGCACTATATATGTCAATTTCATTATGGTTTTTTATGCTGTTACATAATAAAATTTCTAAAATGATATTTACTGTATACTAGCTATATAGACTATATAGACAGACCAATCATGACTGACTTGTGCCACTTGACCAATCAGTTTATACAAATGTACAGGACTTACTGAGAACCCTTTAACTCCCACAGGTGACCCACAGGTGACCAACATGTAACTTCTCCCTATAGATGAGAATACTTGAACTTATCAGGAAGAAGTTTTTATCTTCATGATGTAATACCAAATTCTCATAACTGATTTACAAGGAATTGTGTAGCAGCAAGAGAAGAGAATTAACAATCAGATCTTGTGAGTTAAAGAGTTATTTTAAACATTTGACTGACTTGGATGATGACTTCCACTCAGGTTGTCAAAATGTCAGCCACCACCTTCCACAACAGTCTGTCTCAGGACTACACTCATTCAACTGGGTGATCAGACTACACTATCATATACAGACAACATAAACATTTTCCTTTTGTTTAATCAGCCCCAAGAAAACCAGTTGAACTTGAGGCACAAATGACAGGACCTCACGGTGTGCATCTAAAATGGACAAGACCAAAGAGACCAAATTATTTTGCGCAGATTGTGCGTTATAATAAGAGACTAATGCTCTCGATGAAAGCCGATGCAAATCAAAAACATACAAAACTCGATAACAAAGCTTTTATCTTGTTTGTACTCTTACTTTCTTACCTTGTCAATTTCACAGCTTGTTTCTTTGTAAATTTCGAAAAACAATTCTCACTTACATGGGAAATGAACTTGAAAATAAAAGAATTAAATTGTGAAAAAGCTGGCTTCAGAGCAATTCACACCGAAAATGATGCTGACATGTTCATTTCGTGGCGCCACATAATTAACTAATGACGCAACGGAATTTTCGACGCATCAGTGAAATTTTCTTAGCTTGCATTGCTTTGAGTTAAAGAGTAATTTCCCGTTTCAAGCGATTTCTTCGACTCATAGATCTCGAGATATCAATTTTTTTAGAACAGATTTCTACAAGTGGTGTCATTCTCAATGAAACAGCGAAGACAAAAAGTGTGAAAATTTACTAATCGCACGCTAAAGGATATCGTGTCATCAAAGACAATGAAGGAACTTTGAGCGAGTCGACGATTTTTTTTTTTTGAGTGTGGGTTATCAGTGCGGGTAATCTATTTTCCCGTTATTGCAAAAATCGATCGATGCGGGTAATCTGCTGCGCGGGTAAATGGACGGAAATTACGGTAATATAAAATAAATACTAAAAATTTAAAAATCCCAACTAAAATTCAAGTATTCAATGAAATTTATTTACAAGCTTAATTAAGGTTTACGTGTAAAATATTTTTGATTGTGTATCAACATCAACATGTAGTAATAATAGGATGGAATTTGATTTATTTTTCTTTTCTTGAAAAGTTCATACGAATTAATCTTCAATTACAGCTATTCATATAAAATAGTCCCAATCAATCATTACATGACTGGTTTGACACAAATTGTGAATAAAATCTGTTGATTCTTTTCCATAAAATACAATACGGGCGTTGTGTAAGCTTAATTCAAGCCGTTATATCTATTCTTTGACAAGACTTTGATCACGTAACGAATATCGCAATTTTTACTTACCACAACCTTTCAAAATCGTAGCTTTTTAAAAGGTTACGCGACCCTTGTTTGTGCCAGTCAATATGTAAACTGTTGCCCCTTCTTTTAATTCCACGGCGCCAACGAAACACAATAAAACCCATCTTTAGAAATATTGTCTTAAGCAAAACAGTTAAGAACAGAAATAACTTGTCGCACGAGCGATCAACCGTTGAAAAGTACATTTAAAGATGAGCACCTAATGGAGTCTTCTCTGTTTCCGATCACGGGCATGATCACGTGGATCTTTTAGGAATTGTCATTGGCTAGCAAAGTGAATCCGCCACCTGGCCTGATTGCAATGTTAAGAGAAGAGCACAATTTTATTCTGATTTTTGACCGACTTGTTCTCTGCTTCTGGGCGATGGATACCTAGATCCATGTTCTGATGGTGATATAAATAATGATTTGAGTTCTCTCTATGTAGAAATAATCGACAAGAATCGATCGTACTACAAATGCACGATTTGTGGGCGAAAGTTGTCGAGGAAACTAAGACTCAAAACACACTTGAGTTGTGTTCATGGCAAAGGTGAGAAATAACACAAGCCAATCACAATTTTTAATGCCATTACAAATCGTCTTTTTACCCTCATTTTTATAAAATAAAAGATAGAAGCAAAAATATGTGATTACAGAGGTGCGTTGGAACTCTGGTCCACAAATGGCTATGCACTGTCCGAAGTATAAAACAATTTTGTTGATAGCTGAGTCAGAGAAGAACAACAAGTAAACTTTAGAGCTGTTATTATTTAAGTTTGACTTGCACGTTTCATTTGTATACAAAGAAGGACTTGTATTTTGCACCAAAAATAAAAAAGAAGTAATATTTTTTAGGATGTCCAGTGATTGGGACATTTAAGAAATTAAGTTATGAAAGGAAACTTGGTTGGTACTTCTCACTACTAACAAGTCTTGTTTTGAAAATATTTTCAGATCAAAGTTTCAAATAAAGTAAATTGAAGAGGTCATTTAAAAGTTTTTTTTTTTTCTCAAAGGGAACATTGACTACCCCTGTCTTGTCTGCATGCCAAATGTTTGCGAAATGTGCGGATGATCCACAAGTATTGGAACTCTTACAAAAATGTTTTGTGAGAATAAAAACAGCAATCAGTCACGAAAACAGATTAAAAAACTGAAAAAAGAAACAATAACAACAATCATGAAAAAAAATAAAGATTAATTAGGTGTTGAATTTGTTTGTCTAAGGCATGAAATTTCTACTAAAAATAATGAGAACAAAAAGTCTCTGACAATGTTTGAGGCAACCGAGCTTGACTGTTACAAGGTTTTCTAACAAAGGCAACCAGTAATGTAGGTTAGGGAAGTAACTTATGTTCATAACTAGCAAAGTTCTTTAAGTGTAGGTGACAATGTAACCAAGGAACAGCTGATGAACATTTGGTGATTTTGGCACATCTGTGAACATGAGACATTTTGCACCTCACAATAAAAACTTTTATGATCATGGAATCCAAAAGTCCTTTGAGGTTAGAAAGCAGATTTGTGATATGAGTACATTGGATTAATTGGCAATTTGCATTTAACGTAGTTAAATGCTGCTTCATGAGAAAATCCATACTGATGTGGAGATTTACTAAAACTTTAAGTTTGGATAATAAATTTCATGATCTTTAAGTTATAATCATATACATGTATGTATATCTCTTGGTAAATTTAGTATAGCATACCTTTGATTGAGCCAAAGTTTTAAGCCTCTAAAATTACTCCTTTTCTTAAAACCTTCACATTCAAGATATTGAAATTTATGCAGACCTCAGGGTATTTAAATTGCCTCAAATTCAATTTCCAGAAATTTCTGTAAATTATATAGCTGAGAATTCCTAGGAATTCAAAGTCCTCACAAAACTGGTGTCTTCCTTTCCCAGAAATTCCTAGTAATTCCAAGCTTTTCAAATCAGAGCTTATTTGCATAGTTGAGAATGTTTGAGAATTCCTAGGAATTCCCAGAAAACTGGAAATTCAGTTCCCAAGGGTTATTTGCATAGTTGGGAATTTTTGAGAATTCCAAGGAATTCCCAGAAAACTGGGAATTCAGTTCACAAGGACAGTGTACATTCCTAACAATCAAAAGCTTCTTTAGATCTTGACCATTTGTTTTATTCTGACTAGTAACCTGAAAATTGATTCAAGGGAATGTAGTTTGTAGGGAGAAATTAGATGCCAATCACTCTTAGAGCTCAAAGTGTTATATTTACCTAATGACTGAGATGAGAGATTAAATTCACAAAATATCTAATATCCTTCTTAATCAACTGTTATTAATGATGCTTCTGATGTGTTCTTCCCCCAACAGGTTCAAGCTTTTACTAGTTATCCAGGAGAGGTCAGCTCTCCAGTCATTTACAACAAAACACCAGGTTAGGCTGGAGATATATACTCTATCATGTCTTAAACTGTAAACAGAACCCTGTGCAACTAGCTACATGTACCTTAAAAAATATAATGTTAAACTATTGTTTGATGATCAATATTGTGAGTTTTGTAATTGATTTGATCATTGTACTTGCTCCAGGAGATGTGGCAGAACATACTGGAGTGGACACTGGATCATTGTATGGTGGAGTTTTTGCTGGGATAATAATCTTGGCTTTTGCGATCATCATTATTACTTTAATTATAAGGTAAGATGTCCAGTTTATACTTCCATTTAATTGTAGAAATGACAAATATTTAGATGTGGCTAGGTGGCAGAGATCCATTTGGGTAATAGTCCATTTTACAGTTGCGTGCTTGGTTGCCAAGCCCTTGAACAGGAGTGAGGTTAAGGGTGACCTTGCTATGATACAAATGTTGCTGCTTTTCAAATGTAAATTACTTTGTTATCACCCTAACTAGATACTGGTCTGACTATCACAACATGGTCACCTTCAGCCTCACTCCAAATCAAAGGCTTTGCAACTTAGTACACAACTGTAAAATGGCCTATTGCCACTTTTCTCCACTACATTTGAATTTCCCACAATGTAACAAGATTTCAGATTTCTGGAAGTAGGCATCTTTAGTTTAAGAGAATTGAGAGGTGCTTTGAATGTTGTGATGTTAGTGTGAAGTTTTAACTTGTTTGTGATTGTATGCCAGTTCTGAAACCATGGATGGGGGAAAATTTTAGACTCTTATCAGAGTTCATTGAATTTAATCAACAGAAAACACAGAAGACGAAGAGATTCCACAGAACTCAAGAACAATCGTTATGCTGTGGCTAGCTCTAATGACAATGGGATAGGAGATAAGGACTCTCTAGACTGTGTGCCTGGGATCAAGTATCTTCAAGGGCAACATGGATCAAAAGGTTCGGAATCATGTGTTTAGCTCGTATGGAAAGCTTCTTGATTTGTATTTTGTACAATGCATGCTACAGATCTTCAGTCAAGGATTGTCCCACCATTTGGGATTATGTGATGGGAGATTTATCTGCTGCAATAAGGTGATCAATAGATTTTGCTTAGTGTAGATTTTTTTATTTCAGGATTTTTAGGAGAAATTGCCTCCAAAAACCAGGAAAAAACAAACGCCATTGTGTGCTTGACATAGATATTAAGGCAACATATAGCCTAATTAGATAGTAATTGGAAATTGCTTTATGGTGCCTTGGTCCTAACTTAAAGTGTTAAATTGATTGTAGCATGAAATATAAATTTAATAATCTTAATTCTGTAAGATGAAATTCAATTTTTCCAAAAATATTGTTTATTACAATGAAAGTATCCATGTTTATAATTTGAAATTGATAAACTTCTCTTCGTTATTGCTGTTGTACATACAATGAGAATTGCCATTAAAGCTTTTTACAAGTGCAGAGTTTTGGAAATAATTGATTTAACAAAAAACATGATATTTTAAAAACCCTTATACCAAGTAATGTTAATTACAATACTGGTCAACGTAGTTCAGGTGTAAAGATTCAGTATGGAACTAATGGAACAATAGAAAATGTAAAATTTGGAGAACCCAGCTTCAAATTCATTAGGGTTAAAAATTGGCTGCAACTAACACCTGACTAATAACAAAGGTGTGACCATGACATGGTGCCAGTAGGGAAGTTTGAAATACTATAGTTGGCGGTGAAGCCCAGAGATTCTACTCTTAACTCTTTACACCTCAACATCAGTATTCGTATTCTCCAAACTGTGCTCGTAAAATTTTCCATGATACTGACAATATCAGAATTTGTTTGGCAATTGAGAGCCTCTTAAATTGGAGATCATTTTCTCTTAGGGATTAATGGGTTTAAGGTTTCCTCTGGAAAATTTTGTGACAGCCACTGGATTAGTTGAAAGGTCAAACCTTTCTTAATAGCAATTATAATTGATAAAACAGTTCCATTGTAGAACATTGTTTTTTTTTCTTAATTAATGTTTGCAAGACTTTAAAGTTCTCAGATGAAGGAACCCAACTTCTGATGGGTCGATTGAAAAGAATAAACAATTCACTCCAATATGAGGAATATAAGAATATATTGATAAATATTCTAAATAATGATTCTTTTAAATTTTTAATTTATCAAATGATTGTTTAATTATCAAATTTGCGATAATTTACCTGAACACTGTAGAATTTGATCTTAGAGTGAATTATCCCATTTGTGAATAAAATGCTGTGTTGCAGTAAAAGTATACTTAAATGAGGCTCCTTGATATTACAAACAACAGGAATTGAACTGCTTTAAATAATGAATAAATTTGCACTTTATTAAACAAATTTTATTATCCATCATTGTCTTATTTGAATGAACCACAAGAAACCTTTTATTTTCAGTTATTCATTGCAGTGAGTTATAGAAGGTGCCAACTGTTGCATTCCTGTTGAAATAGAAGAGATATTGACATACACACAAATCAAGAATGCTGAAACTTTTGCGGTTGGACAAAGTTGTGTCGCTAATTCTCCCTGTACACTTTCTACGAACCTTGATTGACTTTAAAAATTTTACAAACAGGTAGAAGTAACTTTAAACTTTACTTGTGATTTAAAGCAAGTAAGAAATGAAATCTATGATAAAAATGTTCTAAAAGGCCTTAAAAACCAAAGAGCCCTTAAAACAAGATGGTGTTTTCAGCAATAAAGTAGAGTAAATTTGTATAAATTTAAAATCCGTATCATCTAACAAACAGTAGTGGTCGGGTGTATTCGCTGAAGAAAAATACATTAAACTTAAGACCCAGTTGGCCAATCTGAATGACCCACATGGCAATTCAGGTAAAGCTTAGGTTTAAAGGTTAAAATAGCCTTTTCCGGGAGAAGAGTGCACAAAAAAGACAGTCAATCTTGGAGAAAGAATACCTTTATTTCTGTGGAGAAAAAATGCTGATCAATCAGTCTGGTTAGTCAGTTGATTACCACACTCTGGTGTCACACACTTTCCACCCAGTCGTTTGGTCTTCACCAAATCCAAAAATTCAAAGGGATGCCAATCGTTTTTTTAGAGTTATCATATTAACCTTAAACTTATAGCTAAAGTTTGAAAAATTCATCTACCTTTGAGCGATGAAAATGTGTATACTTTTTTTTTAAGTCAGGCAGATCCTGCAGTCATTATGATGGGTGATATAGAAATCACTGGACGTTCCTAAATGGATGTATCACGTGTTACATAAAATCTTGTTTCATTTAATTTGCAGATGTAGTGGGTCCAGGAAAGTTTGTAACAATCAAACCCATTCCTATTGAAAAGCTGAGAGAATACTGTGAAATCAATCAAGCTGATGGCAACAAGGCATTTAGAGAAGAGTTTGTGGTGAGTTAGTAGCTAAGGGTGAATTTCTACAGAAGTCATTTTTGCCAATAGATAAACGTCATCCTCTGAGAATGATCGCTCATCATTACACTTGGTCGTCAGTTCTCTTCAAGGATTTCGGTTTGAGCTCGAGGGGGCAGACGAGAAATTGGAGGTTGCGAGGTGAAAAAGAAGGGGAACTGAGGAGAGTAACAGAGGACTTCCTTTAACCCAGACTCTTGCCGTTTTTCGCTCTCTTTTTTTTTCCTCATTTCCATTGACCAAGAACTTGTCTCCGGCAGCTTATTAACCTACTCGTTGGGTCAAACCCCACTTATTGTTATAAGCTGTACGCTGAATCATAACTTCTGATTTTTTTGTTGATTTTCCAACTGCAGTCCATCCGGGTACCAGGAAACTTCACATGGGAGAGCAGCCAGAGACCAGAAAATAAAGCCAAGAACAGATACAAGAACATTATTCCATGCAAGTCCAGTATACCATATAACCAGAAGCTAATCTCTATAATTTAACTAAAAGTGGCCCAAAATTACCAACAAAAAAAAAAAAGAAGAAAGAAAGAAAGCCAGAGAGGGGAGAGAGGGTTCTGCCCCTACCCCCTACCCCCTACCCCCTACCCCCTACCCCTTATCACTACCGAATCTCAGTTACTCAGGTATTTCGTTATGACTATTTCTTGGGTCATACAATTATTTATTTCCGTTAAGAATTAAGATAATTTCCCTTTCCTTTTGTTACAGGAACAAAATGAAACGTGGCAGGCACTGCGTATGATACGCATAAGAATATACCACACAGGTGAATAGTGCTTTTCGCCCACGCTGATTGGCTAGTTCGAAAGCGCTTAGGGAGTACTATTCACCTCCCGCGCAGCCGAAGAGACAAAATCGCGCGTCAAAAATTTAATTTCTAACATTTTTGGTGTACTGAAATAGAGAAACTATATTTTTGGTTGCTGTGTGGTATATAATAAAACAATTATTCACCTCAGTGTTAAGTGAAAGTGGTGGATATTTACCTCGCCGCTTCGTGGCTCGGTGAATATCCACTACTATTCACCTCCACTTCGGTAAATAATTGGTAACTATCTGAAAGAGTGTATATTTGTCGGGCATTAGGCTTTTTGATAAACTTCACGTCAGGCCAACCGTTACAATTGTGTTGCTCTTCTTTGACTCATTTGCAGATGACCACACGAGGGTGCAATTAGTGGAGTTGGATGGTTATCCAGGAAGTGATTACATCAATGCCAACTTCATTGATGTAAGTACAACAACAAAAATAACAACCGTAACGATATGTTTAAACCTTTATTCCTCTACAATGATCGGTATCTAATTTTTCCTCTCGTGATCATTGCCAAATCAAAACTTCAGGCCATGAGGATTAAGGAAATGATTGCCAACTACAGAAGCTCTTGATTATTAAGTATTCTCTCTGTCAGTTCGATAGGAATTATGTCGTGCACAGCATGGTGAATATTCAAACTGATATTTGGGTGTTATGAGCGTTGGACTAAGGTGTGAGGTTTGAAGCAGTTATAGCAACGATAACAATTGTACACAGTTGCAAAAATAAGGTTGTGAAGTATCTCCCATGAGTTGCACTCAGGTCTCTCCCGGCCTGACAATGTTAACTGGACTACCTGATAAGTTCCTTATTGACTATTATTTGTTTATTTTTTATTTTTAGGGTTACAATCATCACTGCAAGTTCATTGCTACACAAGGTTTGAGTTTCTTTGTGTTCTTTCTGCTTCGATGGAACAACCTACCTTTGCCATGGGAATGTCCCACTCGATTGCCATCAATGATGCTGAACGTTCACTCATAATATTTACTTGAGCAGTTGGGTTTTTGTCATGGATTCTAGGACGCTACCAATTATTAAGGAATTTTTGTAAAGTAAATGTAGGCTGGACGCCAACGAAATGATCCCCCACCCAGTTTTGCTCGTTTGAGATCAAAAGCTATCAGAGACGGACGTGGGTTATGAGGCGTTAACGAGGCCTTTATTTTTCCTTTCACCTGAGGTTTGACCTCAGGACTCGACAACAGCTCTTGACCATAGTGCCACATATGGGGTACGAGACAATTCTCTGACCCACCCACCCCCCCTCTTTTGCCATTCCGCTCCGCGCTGGCAATTTCTAATCACGTCTTCTACATACATTTCAGGTCCTGTTGCTAGCACATTTGGAGACTTCTGGCGAACGGTCTGGGACCAAGGCGTTTGTATCATTGTCATGGTTACAAACATGGTGGAAGGAGGACGGGTAGGTTAAACTACATTTAAACTGAACTTTATTTTGATAGTATGACAGAGACTGGGCCTGAACGTAGTTGAGCTTTGATTGACACTGCACGCCAGTGCAGTGATGCTTGTCGCCTTAGAGGGAGTGTTTTTTCCTAAGAAAAGGTATAAGAGAACAAAAAACGTTTTTTTTTTATAGCAAGAAAACCTGTGATTGTGACTTTGGGATACTAAACTCCTACTGCCACCAAGGCAATCCCGATAAATACATAGGTCATATGTAGAAAGAACCACTCAGAATGCAAGTAGAATTTTAAATCAAGAATACTTGTCTTTAGATAAAGTGTCTGAAGTATTGGCCGAGCGCCAGTCCAGAAATGTACGGTCCTGTCCTGGTTTCTCCGGGTGATGAGGAAGAACTTGCTGACTATGTGATTAGAAAGTTTTCTGTTCAGATGGTGAGTTTGTTTTGGATTATTTGTACCTACGTTGCTTTCAGTGAGATGGTCAGTGAGCCTATATGAGTCCGTGAATGATTTATTCAGTTGAGTCAGCCAGTCATTGAGTCAGTCTCTGAGGAGGTCAGCCAGACAGTTAGTCGGTGAGTCAGTCGGTCAGTCTGTCAATCAGCTAGTGAGCCAGTCGATCAGTCACTCTATGAGTCAGCCAGTCAGTTAGTCAGACAATAAGTTAGTGACTAAAACAGTCAGTCAGCGGTGAGTCAGTCAGTTAGTCGTTCTGTCAATCCGTTTGTGATTCAATGATTTCTTGGACAGTTGAAGTCTGAGATCTGTGAGCTCGTTTTAAAGTACGTGTGTAAAAAAAGTACAAGATATCTACCCAGCTACATAGGATAATACAGGGAAACTGCGAGTTGACTAAGGTGCATATAAGCTAGAATACTGACTTTCCTTCTTATCTTTCTTAGACCTCAGACACAGCCGAGTATCGCGCCCGTGAGGTGATACAGTATCACTTCACGGCTTGGCCTGATCAGGGGGTCCCTACCCACGCAACCTCCTTGCTTGCTTTCCTGAAGAAGGTCCGTGCCTCTGTGCCAGAGGATTCTGGGCCCATTTTGACCCACTGCAGGTAATGAGATGGGACATTGGAAATAATTTTTCGCAGCTGTCGTCCGTTACGCTCTAACGACAGCCACAGAAATGAGTCGAAACATTGCGGCGAGGTAGACGGGCAAAGTTCCCTTGAAAAATAGACGAAGAGGAAAATTGTTTTTTAAATTTGCGTTTAACCTGTTTTATATTTTGTATTGGAAGTTTTTGTATCCTTCTTCCTCTTCGTAGAGACACTGTTGTTATGATAAAAGATATTTATTGGCCTGTGCCATTTATTTTGCAGTGCTGGTGTAGGACGCACTGGGACATACATTGTACTTGACGCCATGTTGGACCAAATAGATGCTGAGGGGGTGGTAGACATCTATGGTTTTGTCTGTCATATCCGTCAACAGAGAAGCGCCATGGTGCAGACAGAGGTATGACATAATTTAACGCGGGGGGGGGGGGGGGGGAAGGGATCGGAGGAATTTAGTTGTGTCACTTAAAATATACTTAAAGGAGAACTGAAGTCCAAATTCATGTAATTTTTTTCACCGTGTATCGTACATTTATGTATGATGGAACAAATTTCCGTCATTTTTTTTCCCTCTAACGACAGTTTTCATCCAGAAAACGAAGGGTTTTTAGTGATAATTGGCTCGACATTTGACTGTGGTACGTCGGCTCAGAACACGAATGTCAGCGGTTCTTTTTGTAGCGTGTGACGTAGGTTATGGGGATGAAGGTAAACACAGCAAGAAACAGGCAAGTTGAATTCAGAACTGCGGCTTGCTCGTGGGAAAGAATTTGTGGTTTTCCAGGAGTAAAGATTGTGCAAGGTGAAGCAAAAAATGATTCAATCGCCTCTCATATAAGAAAATTGGTCTTCTGTCCAGGGATTGTGTAAGAGAAAAATATTTTGGCTTTCGTAACCCTGTGTCTCTGAAACGTAGTTACGTGTCCAGATCATGTGCGGCGCATCTTTTATACTTGGATTGACCTCGATGTTTTCGGAATAGGGTCTCCACTTTAATTTTTCTTACATACTGGTAATTTAAGATATTTCATCTTCCATTCTGTTTCCCATTTTTTGTTATTTACCTTTTTTAACATTAGTTTGCAACGCGTTTGTAGTCTGGATTTTGCAATGGCATGTACGATAACGCACGCTGTTAACAATGTCGCAAGAAGTCCAAAACGAAATAAAATTTTGAAATTCGTGTTGAACTTTGGTTTATAAGTTTTCTATAATGGGTTAAATTCTTGGCTTACGCAAGAAAGGATGTACAAATACGGAAGCCCGAGTTGTTTGAGTTTATTCTTCTATCTGTTCTTGGCGGTTGAGTAGCCCTCGTTGCTATATTTACTTCGATTACTTTCGAGCTAAAAAATGGTATACTGCGCGGCGTTCGATTGTAACAACGACTCGAGGTACACAACTGGTATATCCTACCATTGCTTTCCGAGGGATGAAGCTCTACGATCACAGTGGCTGGCAAAGATCTCACGAGCGGATCTGGTCGTTTCGAAAAACTCCAGGCTGTGCTCAGAACATTTTACACCTGACTGCTACGAACGAGACTTGAAAGCAGAAATTCTTGGTTTGAAACCCAGATCTACGCTAAAACCAGGTGCAATACCCACGGTTTTTTCGCATCGGAGACCATCAAAAAGACCTCGACTTTCATCGGAGAAACGTTCAGAAGAGAAAGTCAGAAAAGAAGTAAGTGAATCGCGAATTACTCTCTTGTATCTGGGTTGGGTTGTTGCAAAGCTTGGGTTGTTGCAAACTCTTGAAGCTGCTCATCATTTATGCATGATTGATACAAAAAAAAAATTGAAAGGTGAATGCAGTTTGAGGGCAATAACAATTTATATCTTAAGGGATATCACCCGAATAGGTTCCATTGAGAAACATTAAATTTTCACAGAAAAGTATTTCTTCTCCTTAAGCAAAACAATATCCTGCCATGGAATTCCTTCTAGTTTCATGTTTTTTTTTTCTGAGTCATCTTTGTACTTCATCTCTCCTGAAAATGTTTGACCAGTAGGTAAACAAAATTAAATTGTTTCAGAATAAAGTGATTATTCTTTAATTCTAGGAACATTATACCTGTCCCTTGTTAACTAGCAGGTGAATAAAATTAGTACAAATAGACTATATGTAAGTTGTGGATATTATTCTTTAAATAATGAATTCTTTTAACCTTCTTTACCTCTATGTGAATAAAAACTTAATACAACTGGAAATTCTAAGTTAAAACCAGTGCAGGCTTTCAACCAAAGGAGGGCAGGGTCAGGTGTTATATTTTCCAAGAAAATCCCATTGAATCGTTGTGTAACCATATAGTAGCATAGTTTATCCCTCATACCCACATTTTTCATTCTCTCAAAGGGTCACTAACCCATACCATAACAGAGTTAATATTTTTTCTGTTATAGTATATAGCCTCTATCACTGCACAACCTAGTTGTGGAATTGAAGAACATGCAGCTTCAGCTTTAGAACAGCCTGCACCTGTTGATGTAGTGAATTGTGGAGCAAGTACATCAACCTCAGACAGCCCATCATATCCATTCCCACATGATTTAGGGCCTAAAAGCACGTTGGTTGAGTCACAAGCAGTGCAGGTGAATTTGCCAAACAAGGGTGTGGATTTTGGGATCCAAGTCAATCTTCGTGGTCTTCATTTAATGATGAAATCTACTGACACCCAAGTCGAGGTTGATGTTTCAGAAAGCAGCACCCAGACTGAAGAGGTATTCCTTCCTGAAATTGAAGATAACAAGGGAGAAGCAACTGAAGCTGCTGCTTCCCCAGAAGTCTCTCCAAGAAAAGATGGCATCTACCTTCCCACAAAACAGGAAGATTCAGATGATTCGAACTTGTCAGGATCAGACAACGAACACCAAGGGGAAACAAAATGCGAAAAGCCACAGGATGATACCAAATACATTGTATTTAAACAAGAGCTATTTAAATTGTTTAAGTACTGTCCTGAGTGTGGTGCAGTTGTGATTAAGAGGAACCAATCCACACAAGGAAGCCAACTATTTGTCACCCTAGAATGTACGAATAATCATAAGTACTCCTGGCAAAGCCAGCCAATGCTTGAGGGGATGGCAGCTGGAAATTTGTTGCTGTCATCATCTATTTTGCTCAGTGGCTCTACCTTTACAAAAGTAGCATCTTTGGCAGATATCTTAAATTTGAAAATTTTCAGTGAGAAAACATTTTATAATATTCAAAACAAGTACTTATTACCCGTAATCAATGAGTTCTGGCTTAAAGAACAAAATTCCACTTTTTCTGAGGTAGGGGGGCGAGATCTGTGGCTTTCAGGGGATGGGCGTTGTGACAGTCCTGGCCATAATGCAAAATATGGGACATATACCATGATTGATCAGAAAACTGATAAGATTGTTGACTTCAAGGTTGTTCAGGTCAGTGAAGTAAATAATAGCAATGCCATGGAAAGAGAGGGTTTTAAACGCTGTATGGAAAACATCTATGAAAAAGGGGGGAAAATTATGGTTGTTGCAACTGACCGTCATGTGGGCATTAGGGCTGACATGAAAAGAAATTTCCCTGAAGTTGATCATCAATTTGATGTGTGGCACCTTTCCAAGAGTATAACTAAAAAGTTAACTGAAAAAGCAAAGAAGAGAGAATGTGCTGATCTCTCTCTCTGGATCAGATCCATCTCAAACCACCTTTGGTGGTGTGCCAAAACATGTGGGGGAGACAAGGAGATGTTGAGAGAGAAGTGGATATCCATTGTCTATCACACTGCCAATATCCACTCCTGGGATTCAGCTGACCTGTATGAGGAATGTGCCCACCAACCAATCCCTCCAGCTATCGCAAGAACTAAAAGGTGGCTTAGACCTGGCTCCTCTGCTCATAATGCATTGAAGGAGGTTGTATTCGATAAAAATCTGTTGAAGGACATTCAGCAACTAACACTAAGTTGTCATACTGGCAATTTAGAGGTGTACCATAGTGTGCAGACCAAATATGCACCCAAACGGCAGCACTTCTCTTATAATGGCATGGTTGCTCGAACTCAGTTGGCAGCCCTAGACCATAATGCCAACACTGGTAGACAACAAGCCACTGTATCCAGGGGTGCCAACCAAGGGGAGCTGCAATATAAGGTGGTGTTTCCGAAAAATACAAAAGAATGGGTGGCGAAGCCCATATTTGAGAAGACAACCAATTATCATCTCAAGCCAATGCTTAATGCCATTGTAGAGAGAAAATGCTTAAAACCACAAGAGAGGAGTGCAACAGTCACAGCACCACACATTCCTGTAAACATTGCCAGCAAACCCCGCCCTCCTAAAGTAGATGTCATTGCTAATCATACTTCGAGATTTTTGAATAATTAAATACAACAACTTTGTCAATAACACAATCAAATGAAAATAAAAGCAATCATCGTAGCAAAAAGCAATCAAAGTTAGGTTTGAGGTTTATTTCATTCAGGCCACGCAGCTATCCCTGGCAATGTGGATAATTTAATAACTGCAGTAGGGATGACATTCGTTTGGCTCTGCATGGCTTTTGACTGAATCACTATGCAGAAATGTGTTAGTAATTCATATCCTCGATAAGTAATTGTATATTTCACGCAAATTTTAGAAAGAAACCGTAACATAAGGAAAGAAGAGCCTCTGGTGTTATACACGCAAAGGATATGTTACTAATCATTATTAAAGGACATTACGGATAAAGTTCAAAGTTCCAGATCTGCTTCTCGAAACCCCACGTAATTACCACTCTCTTCTGGAAATGTTTTACGTATGGCCGTGACGACGCATGCTGGCACGATTCTCCGCCGGTTTTTTCCTAATACCCCATGTGCCCACCAAGTAAATTGTCTGTAGGCTGCCAAACGCCAAGTTCTAGAGAACAAGAGGATATAAAGTCACAAAAGCGATTGACTTAATTACGCGTACAAAATAAGAAAGAAAAAGACAGTTTACCTGTTGACGATAGGGTCGGGAATTGGATTGAGCCGCGCATTGTGGATAGCAACCAATGCCGTGCTCAAAACATCCGTGTCCAGGCACACAATACCAAATTTCGGATGTTCTGTTATACATCTAACACCTATCAAGAAGAAAAAAGTCTTAACATTTTATTTCCCTCACTGTTTCAATAATTTTCATCCATCAGACCTTGTAATTGCAATTACAACTAAGATCGAGTTTGCAATTGTCCACCTTTTGTCACTCTTAGCAGAGAAGCGGTCGCTTCAAACAAAATACTCGTGAGAATAATCACATAATAAGTACAAACCTGAATTGTCGAACTTTTGATTAAGCTCCTCTAGTTCTTGGCAGCAGTAACATTCATTTGCCACCGGCATAAGCGCACAAGCGCCGCACAAACACCATTCGGTGTTTCCCATCCTCGAAGTATTGTCTTCTTCGTGGGCTTCTACCTCCTGTCCTACACTCTCTTCCTGAGGTGGTTCTTCTCCAGGCTGATATACTGGTTCGAACTGAAATGGTTCTATTCCGCTCATAACGAAGGGTCGACGAAGACGCAATTTGTATTAAAACTTAGCTGAACGATAACACGTTCTTAATTGATCCCCATAACATACGTCACAGGCTCATTTGGAAGACCGCTGATTTAAAATTGGTGCCCACGGTTTGAAAGCCGAAACAGCGCGAAAATACAAACTTTAAAGAAATATTTCTCCAAGGTAAGACACATTTAGCACAAATAACGCTTGAAATCGAGAATTTCGTCACTTTGGCTATCGAAAGAAATTAACTCAATTTTTGGCTTCAGTTCTCCTTTAATGCCCATAGGCTCTAGAATAAAAGACTCTCAGACCCCCCCTCGATAAATATTGACTGATCCCCTTGTCTGCCCTTAAAACCATGAGAACCCCCACCCCCCATGAATACTGACTGATCACCGTCCGTTTCCGTTGAAAACCATGTGATCCCCCTCCCTCTTCCTCTCAATAGAAAGGTCCTCAGGCCCCCCCTCACGTGCGATAAATAATGACTGGTTCCTTTGGAAGGACTTCTGATATAATGATTTCTTAGACGTGGACGGTTTTATTTATTTATTCATTTGTTTAATCTTTCTACGACAGGCCCAGTACGTATTTATCCATGACGCTCTGGTGGAGTATGTCACATGTGGCAGTACAGAATTTGCAGTGCGTGACCTACCAGAGAATTTGCGTGTTCTTAACACCATTGATCCAGACAGTGGAGATTCGCTTCTGGTGGTGGAATTCAAGGTATTAAACTTCTTTAAACCAGTAGATTTCGTGGAGTTTTGAGAGGGTCTTCCGACCGATCTGGGGATGCAGAGGTTTTGATGTTTCACCGTTCAGGAGACAATACAGCTCCTTCTGATCATAATGTTTGATTCAGCAGTAATCTGCTGCGAGAATTTTGATTCTTGTGACACTTAGTATTTAAGGGCGATCTTTCATCAATTTCTTAAGGGTGTAAACCGATGTTATTTTGGAAACTTAAACTTCTTTAATAAGGGATGAAAGAAGCTCAAGGCTTCATCTTAATAGTTTTGTACGGATATACATAGGCATACTGAGCAAACAATAGCTAAGGAATTGAAAGTGCTTTTATTCCTTTTCCTGGTTTGTCTCGTTTCGAAGGCGCTTTGTGAAGAAGAGTTTTCGCTTGCAGTATTTTATTAATAGTAGTAGCAATGTTTTACTACTATGTACTCATTGGTTGATGTTATCATGCAGAACCTTGGCCTGGGTGACTCAGATTACGATTCATTCATCAGCGCCTCTCAGCCTGAAAATAAATCCAAGAACAGATTTGCCATACTCCCATGTAAGTTGAAATAATTTGTAGGGAGTCTTATTTATAAAGAAATTAAAGGCACTCGCCCAGGAGATTTAATGAGATGCACGGATTCGAATTTCGTCGAAGCCTGGATTTTTTCAGGTTTTTGTTTTGCAATTGTTAAAGCTCATTCCATCTGCGCGGATCATTTCTTTGCTTTATTTCTGTACCAGAAGTTCAATACAATTTATTTCTTTAAAAATTGAGAATAAAATAGATTGCCTTAAACGTAATATACATTACCTTTATATGGTTCTATTTTCTCTCCAGTTGATCGGTCGAGAGTAAAACTGTGGCCTTTCACGGGTATGGTGGGGTCTGATTACATAAACGCAAGTTTTGTAGACGTGAGTACATCATTATTCAAATAATAATTGTTAATAATTATATCAAAAGCATAGACTAGCAGGTAGTGAAACCTTTACACCCCAACATCAGTATGTATATTCTCCACACTGTTTCCTCCACACATTTCTTAAGGTGAGATGAACGACAGCTTTCCAAGTTAATGATCATTTTCTTTATTCTCGTGACCTTAATGTCTGCTTTAGGGGTGAGATTGTGGGGAGAAATTAGATGCTAATCACTCTCAGGAGTCAAAGGGTTAAACTTATATAGGCGGGTCATGTTTTAACTATTAAATATGATGCATCGAAGGCAAAAGAAAAGAAAGAGAGAAAATAAGGATAAGAAGAAAATGAGATTAAAGTTTGGAACCGAAGTTACGCGTAATTGTGTTCATCATTTATTTAAAACATCTACACGCCTACGGTATTAAACGTGAGTAGGAAAGTACATATTAGAGAACGAAAACTTACAAATAAACTCACAATACGGCAAAATATATACCTTAACGGTGCATAGCTTTACAGGAGAAAAACGAAAACGACGACGCTGCTTTTCACAAAGTGGATATGAACATTGGTCCACAGGACTAAATTTTTACTCAAAACGCGACAAATTACTCGACTTAATTACGTACATCACGCAACGATACAAACATCAACCACAAGTACGCAATACAACTAATGAAACATACAAACACTCACTGGTAATTAACACGTAAACACAATAAACACAGGAAACGGTTTGACAATAAGTTTCGCGATTACAGATATGATCAGAATCAGAGGGTTATCCTGGTACAACACCGAATTTTCTTGACTGGTTTGAAAACCAGAGAGATAGGAAGAACTCACGCTTAGCCTTCGGGTTTCGGTTTGTACTACAAGTGCCCATAAATGTTTTTGGCAGTTGTGTGTTGTTTTCATTCCAACCACACCGTCTCCGTTGTTTTTTTTTCTATCTGTTTTAGAGTTTCCAGCAGCGCGAGGCATTCATTGCCACTCAGGCCCCGTTGGATACTACGGTCGTTGATTTCTGGCGAATGACCTGGGAATATGAAGCTAATTGCATTGTCATGTTATGCACACAGAACGAGAGAGAAGAGGTTTGGGAGTTGATTTTTGTTTTAAGTCTGATATCTAATTGGGTGCAATTTCTACTCAACGTTTCCTTAATTTTTTGTTGGCGGGCTACTTGGCTTTAGTGCAGACTTCTCTTTAATTTTCAGTTGTCTGTGTGTTTGTTGGTTTGTTTGCATGATTTACCTGATTTGCTGCATTCATTTGTCGTTTTCAGGGAATCTGTGCATCTTATTTGCCTCACAAAGAGGAGTTCATTGTTTATGGTTTGTTGATGATCGAGATTGAAGCGGAAGATCTGAGAAATGGTTTCTGTAGAAGACAACTGAAAATTACGAACACAAAGGTGAAAAAATAAACATTTTCTTTTTGCGTTCGTTACGATGGAAAGAAAACTTAGGAAAACTATATGGGTGTGTTTGCTGTATTGTGCGTAACTTGATGTCTATGGTTTGAAGAACCTATGCCGTTACTGTTCCAGTAAATTGACCAGTAATGAAACCTCCATACAGGAAACAGCGGTTGATACCATCAGCCGCTGTTTCCTGAGGACTGGAAAAAGTGTCTCCAGAACAGAGTTGTCTCAGTAGAGAACGTAGCATATAAGCGACGTATAACTCACCGCCGGGGTTAACCCTTTACACCCTAACATCAGTGTTCATATTCTCCTTACTGCCTCTATACATTTCCTGAAGCGCTGACAAGGAGAATTTGTTGAAAGATCAAGAGCTTTATGAGTTGGTGATCACTTCCTTAATTCTCATGACCTTAATGTTTGATTCAGGGGTGATATTGTGAGGAGAAATTAGAAGCTGGTCACTCTTAGGGGTTAAAGGGTTAAGGCTCGAAAAAGGACCCTTGGATAACAAGTTCCACGCGCCAGCGATCAAGCCAGCTTTTCTTCATGAGTTCTTAACGGTGCCTCATGATAGTTCACTTTTTCCGACTGTCTGTCATTATTACTTTGGTTTTGGTCGCACGACACTAATTGAAACACGCTCACGATAGCTTTAAACATCGTATTCGATAACATCGTAGCTTGCAGAGCTGGCGTAATTGTGGCGAGCGAGGGCTCGGAATTTTCTTGGTGAAAGTAATAGCGGCCATTTTTTAATTTTACAGAAGCGGAAGGCTGGGAAGAGAAAGAAATTTGAATCAAGGGGGTGAAAGACGGTCTAAAGGAAGGAGAGGGGTGGGGGCTGGGTTAATAGAAATTCACCCCTTTCTCCGCCCCCCTTACCCTTACCGTCCACTCTAGCTCTAAATCAAACATGGCCGGTCGAATAGCCGATCGCGAGCTTGCAACATTAAATTGCCTTAAAAGGCACCTTCCCTAGAGGGCAATAATATCGTGATTCAATGCTTTCTCTTGCAGAGCGGTGAAGAGCGCACCCTTTATCATTTTCATTTCACGGACTGGGCAGAGCGCTCAATTCCTCTTAATGGTGTCGGGCTTCTTGACATGATGAAATGTATCACAAGGGTGCAGCAGCAGACAGGCAATGGACCAATAGTCGTCCACTGCAGGTAAACCCTTTGAAAGTATCACATGAGACGGATCAATGTCAGTATCTGAGCAACTGTGCACCTACCCCTCCCTTAACCCAACATTAATCCTAACTTGTTATGAGTTGACTGTTTTCGGGTTAGGGGAGGGGTAGGTGTGTAGTTCTTCTAATAATGAGACGGATCAATGTCAGTAACTGAGCAACTGCGCACCTACCCCTCCCTAAACCCAACATTAATCCTAACTTGTTATGAGTTGACTGTTTTCGGGTTAGGGGAGGGGTAGGTGTGTAGTTCTTCTAATAATGACATTGATCCCATCAAATCTGGTAATTTTGACCATTCTCTGGATTGACACCAATTTCTTCAAATGTTCCATCTGCAAAATAAGATGAGTTCGTGCAATTTTTAGATCCACATCTATGTTGAATTTAAAAATCATCCGCTGGAAAATGCGCAGTCCCACGTTGCTTAAGGCGTCAACAGGCTCATTTATTTTGTTGTCAGTGTTCTAGTTCTAAACTTCGCAAATTTGAATATTTAGAGCAGCGAACTAAGATTTTGCTCACTGGCTTAAATTGAATTGCGAATGGCAGTTTTGATAGTTTCAACTAAATATTTTCAGGAAACATAAACACGTGGCTCATTGAACGTTGTCTAGTACGGAAATATTTTATAATTTGGTTATTATTCCATAATAAGCAAAGGAAACGAATTTCATCTCTGGTTCCCTCTCTTCTAGTGATGGAAGTGGTCGTACTGGCACTTTCTGCGCTATTAATATAGCGCTGGAGCGGGTCAAACTTGATGGTTCAGTAGACATGTTTCAGACCGTACGGCGCTTGCGTACTCAGAGACCTCTAATGGTACAGACAGCGGTAAGGAAAATCAAATAATGTTACTCTTTATTCCGATAAGCATCTTAAACGTCGTGTGACTCTGAGGGGGAATATAATAACGGCTGAAACGAAGTTTACGACCGTAATCTTCTTTTTCTTGTACGAATCCATGCCACGATGTGTCACGTTCTTTTTTTTCGCTTTAGAAAAGAAGTGATAAATTGAAGGAAACGATAAAATGAAATAATGGCAAGAAAGCAAATATTTAAAACATAACGATAAGCAGTTTAGGAATAAGGACGCTTTTAAATGAAGAAGATCAAGAGGGATTGTAAAAAACAAATTTGAAGAATTTGTTCAAAATATTTGCAAGAAGCACACGACAGAGCCGCTTGTAAAGATGCTTTAAGATGTGATTAAAAAGATAATTTTTTGCATGAAAATGATCAGTTAAAGCCTAAGATGATTACTGATGAGCAGAGTGGGGTGGGATTATTGATGAGCAAAAGGGCGTAAGGTGTATAATACCTCTTTCAGACCCTTGCCCTTCTCTCCATTCTCGTCTCTAGCCAACAATTACTTTCTCTAGGTTATTTAAGTTCAATTTGCTCCTTGCTATTTTGTGACCCATTTCCCCTTGCTCCTTGTCACAAGGTGGAACCTTGAAAAGCATGTTGCTGTTACCCAGCGCTGTCGATCCTCGACACAGTTTTGTACAATTTATGCCAGGTGGAACTACTAAATTAAAGTTTTTGAATGCATAATCATTAGGTAATTGATTTCTGTGGATACACTTTATTATTCTTGTCATATCGGCATCTTGCTAATCTTTGACTGTCTTTTCCATTACAGGAGCAGTACAAGTTCTGTTACGAAATGGTACGATTGTTTGTGGACTCCTTCAGCGATTATGCGAACTTCAAGTGATGCGAAAATACTGGAATATCTTCACAAACAAGACAAGTGCTATACAAAGTGTTGCACATTACGTGAGGCCTCTTGTCTCAGAGAGCTTGTAGAGCCCTTTAACATTATTTATGAAAAAGATTCACTGCCCTTTTGTTGGAGAATTCAGCACTATTTCTCATCGGATAGAGAGAACAGACAACTCAAGAAATGGATATAGTGATCTTTTATTCTCGATGAATGACACACCCCCAAAATAACCCTGTACGGAAAGAGAAAATAACGAAGTGAAGTTCATGAGTTGTTGGCAGTGGTTCTTTGAAGTTAAAATGTGCTTCCCAAGTGCACTTAAAAGGAAAGGAACGATTGTTTCGATCACGGTATTAATTTTGTTTCTGCAATAACGTTTAATTCTCATGGGTATTTTCTTGGAAAAGTGATGTAATAGTTAAGATATTTTAAAATTGGTGCTAAATTGCTCAGACGCATAATTCTAGAATCTCTGTAATTACAACTGGACCTCACTTGACTTTTCCACGGTTTCATTAGGGTTTCATCCCTTTACAAGCGCTCGGGATGTCCCGGTAGAAAAAGTTTTCCCTTGATAATTGTTGGGATGTTCTGACAGCAAGTCAAGGGATATTTTTGTGTAGTGCTATTTTTAATGTAATATTTTGTATAGCTTCAAAGAAGGCATGCGCGAAAATCTTTTCATTTTTGATGCTATTACTTATTTTATTCATCCAATTGTATAAAGGCTTTCAGTCGAAGAGAACAAAAGGGTATTTTTATAAGAGTTATTTCTTTTGTAGCAAGAACTTTTTTCAACAGTCGTCAAATTTACAAGATGCAAACGACACATAGAAGTGTAGAATACCTTTGTAGACAGAATTTGTAACACATACTAGTGCATAAGGTATTTTTGCAGCATGTAGAAACTTCAAGCCTATGACTCCGATGGAGAGCCGTAGTTTTTTCGCAATTTCTCTCACGAATTATTTTTCATTAAACAAATTCGGAGCCATTGAATATGCATCGCTCCATATTTGAGTCTTGGGAAGTTTTCATGGTAGTATTCTGTGCTTCAGACTCGTTTCCAGTCATGAGGAAGGTTTAGAGGAAAGCGCATAGCATCAGGGGAAAACGTAATCTTAGCGTCCTTTTCAGCATAACATGCAATGTTAATTATTAAGACAACCCCTTACCCCCAGCTTTGCTGCCATTCGGTAGCAAATGGTATGACTTTGTCCTCAAAACAATATAGCAATAGATTCCAGACTAATTTTCAAGGTCCAAATTCCCACTCTGCAAAATATGGCTTAGTCTTAAACCTTCAAATCTTTTTACCACTTCGGTTCTGGATTACAAAAGCATTTTAGTAATCTAAAAAGTGGTGCCCAAGTTTGGTAGGTCTGGTAACTCTTGTTCGTCACTATAAAGAGAACAAAATCGAATAAATATACTTCGAAATCATTAATTGTATCAGTTGTATGTGCTGTAGCTTAGAGAGCGAATTCTGCTGCGGAAAACAATAGGGCTCTTTTGTCTGTTATTTTGTTTACCAAAAACATGGTTCGTGCAGAACCTGTCGATCAAGATCGCTCATGAAAAAGCTAAAACATCCACTTTGAGCGTCACCTTCGTTTGATGCCCCGCATTCCGCTCGTTGTGTAGCTTTTCGCGCATGCTAAAGAAAGTATTGGCCCGAACGGACTCGCGCGATAGATGACCAAATTCTCTCAGCCACGGAGCTGCGTTGCACGCGTTCAACGCGACGTGATACCGTAAACAACTCGGAGTTTTCTTTACATTATTTGTTCTTTAAATCGATCTTTATCTTTGAGACGCGAATCTTCAATTATAAATTTCTTTTTGAGAATTTATGATAAGCATCATTAAACAAAAGGAATGGAGATTGGACAGAAACCCAAAAATATTGTGAATGGCTTGGATTGTATACGATCTGTTGAAAAACACGAGACGTGAGAACAGTTAGAGTCCATTGGCTGTTTGATTTATTTCAATTATTAAGTCAACATTAGTGGCTAGATCCATAGGTAACTGACACACTCTTACGGTCTGGGAAATCATCATCTCGTTACTCAACGAAGTTACCGAAAATCCGCAACATGCGCCTTACCCATAATGTCAACAAGCGCCCCCGTCACCCCGTCTTTCACTTCCTCACATAGAAAGATCAAGCTGTTTCTGTTTCTATCCGCTCCAACTTGAATCAGTACAGGAAAATTGTTTCATTTCACTTCCTGTTTTTTCTATTTCCAGGTGCTTGCTTTTCTTTTAATTTTTGTCTAAATTGCTGCGCCCTTGGTGTACGCTGTTAACTTCCCAGGAACAACTAGACCGTTCTCTGAAATGTTTACTGTTAAATCCCACTTATTTTTATCATTTTATCATCAATAAGGACACTGGTGCTTGTTCTAGGAAATATCGCATTTGGACATGTTTCAAGGTCATAATTACACGCGAGGTGAATGCGACCTTAAAACGCAAGTTTTGATAAAAAATAATTAATATTGTGCTATCAAACACCACATTTCAAGGTAAAATGATTTTAAGTCAGTTGCAAGAACGTACTGGTTAGAATTTGAGTTTAAACTTGTTAAAAACCATTAACCAGTAACCACAACTGCTTCAAGAGGACTTAAGGTCGGAGCCTGATTATCAGCGCTTGTGCAGAACGCTGGAAATGCCTTTTAGGAAGATAGACGAGAACCGCAAGGTAATTTAAAGCTTAGGAAAGACATTATTAACAGTTTACAATCTCTTGCCTCAGGCTTTTCCACAGGAAGCCCAAGTAATGAGCTCTTGAAACACAACACCTCCATTTGCTGTGAGGTAAGAGTCACGTTTCGCTAAATCAAACGGTTGTTACGTAATGATTTAATCGCAAAGGTCACGCATTGCTTTTCGTTTCGCACATGGCCTTTTTTCTGACGGAAAATGAAAAATATCCGTCCTCTTTCAGTGGGTCTTGATCACCTGTAAGTAAGATTGATGTATTAGAGAACAGCGAGGATATTGGCTGTTTTGATATTAAATCGACTTAAGGGATCCTGAAGAAACTATGTTAGGAAACCACATTGCTTTCCGTCCCAAGCTAAAAATAACCCACGTTTCGTATACATCGACATATTCAACACCCTCATTTCTCCTATCTGTTCCCTTATTTTCTCTTGGCAGCAGCTTCTCAAAGACACGCTGAAAACCATGAGCAGCGGTGTATAAAAATGGAAAGGTACTCTATATACGATAAACTCGCCTCTTATATAAGCCGCAGATTATTTTCCTCGCAAACAAAGGCCCTAATGTTACAACTGATAAAAAAGAAAAAAAAACCTATTCATCTCACGTAGGCTTATAACCTTAGAACATATTAAGCTTTGTATACCGTTTTCTCGGATAAAATTCCAGCTGGGTGGTTTCAAACAGAAGCTCTCCCACCCAAAAGTTTACATAATCAAGTGTTATCAACTTCTTCTTTAGTCTGTGAAGAACACTTCGTGGTCATTTCTTACACCCAACCATGCAAGATCTCTCTGCTTGCACTTAAGAGACCCAAAACGCCCCACAGCATTCGCCCTGCTAGAAGTTTTCTGATTTTCTAAAGCGAGAGACGCTAGAGACTAGTTGCCTCGCCTGCAGAGGTTTAAAGGGCGATGAGGCCGAAGATTTAATGGTCTTTTACATACAGCATACTTTTCCTTAGCTGTAACAGTATTTGAAGGAAAACGTTTACTTCGACAAATATAGCAAGACGCGTTTATTGATCGTAGGCTTACACAAAAACAAAATCATAATCTCAGGGATCAGACACGTGACCGGACCATATATAGTAGAAGTCCATGTGCAATTTTTATAGAAGCTAATGTAGTGAAGTGGGTAATCAACGTTCCTCATGAAGTCACAGGACAACCAGGTTACGTAACAAACAGACGCATCTTGCTGTGGCGTATCTTAGGGAGGGGGGTTCTATGAGGCTCGCTCTTCGCTGGAATCACTCGTCACTTGCTATTACAGAGGGGCCACATTTCCCTGAACTTTCCTTAGAAATTGTAAAAATTTAGGAAGCTTGGCAGTAATCTGCTCCGGTTCCCAGTTTCCCTCATTTAGTACTTGGTCCCATTCTTCACAGTTGAGATGAACATTCGGCTTTTCATGATTGACAAAAGACATTAAACAAACAAAATACATTAGTAATGAAAATAAATTAAAACAATATACAAATGCTGTAGCAATACTCACATCAACTGATCCCATTTAAGCACAGAAATAATTACTGATTGTAACTCCACGATACCTCATGGTCACGCTTCAGATGAATTGTAGGTCCTCTCATATAAATATTTTACAACGACGTTAATCCGACCATTCACTTCTTGTTACCAAAAGTTTACTTCTATTAAGAACCGAATCTTATTCAAATTTTCCAAATGAGTGGACATAACTGTTTAATAAATGCGACCCTTTTCGCTTATTGCCTGTATCTTGTAAAGTAATTAATAAAGACACGTCACCGAGCTGCCCACTTTGGGAGGTGGGATGTAAATGTAGAGATGTGATGTGAATGAGATGTGAATGCAATGTGATGTGAGTATAATGTGAATATAATGTGATGTGGTGTGATGTGAATGAGATGTGAACGTAATGTGATGTGAATATAATGTGAATGTAATGTGATGTGGTGTGATGTGAATGAGATGTAATATGAAGCTGAATGTGAATGTAAGGTGATTTGATTTGATGTGAATGTGATGTGAACGTAAGGTAATGTGAATATGATGTAAACGTAATATGATGTGAATGAGATGTGAATGTGACGTGTGAGATGTGATGTGAATTTAATGTGATGGGATTTTATGTGAATGTAATGTGAACGTAATGTGATGTAAATATGACGTATATGTAATGTGATGTCATGTAAATGTGATGTGAATGAGATATGATGTAATGTGAATGTGATGTAATGTGAATGCGATGTAATGTGAATGTGATGGGAGGTGAATGTAACATGATGTGATTTGATGTGAAAGTGATATGATGTGAACGTAATGTTATGTGAATATGATGTAAATGTGAATGTGGTGTGATGTGATGTAATGTGAAGTGCATGTAACGTGATATGATTTGATGTGAATGTGATGTGATGTGAACGTAATGTGACCTGAATATGATGTAAACGTGAATGTTAAAGTGAATGTGATGTGAACGTAATGTGATGCGAATGTGAATGTGAAAGTGAATATGATGTGATGTGAACGTAAAGTGATATGAATATGATGTGGATGTAAAAGTGAATGTGACGTGAATGTAAAAGTGAATATGATGTGATTTGGCTAGACATGATGTGATGCGAATGCGTTGTGATGTGGTATAATGTAGTATGATGCAAGTAAGTAACGCACCGATGACTCAGTGAGCGAAGGGACAAGCAAGGCTGTTTGGTGGACACTTAACATCTCAGGCATCAAAAGCAACGGAACAACAGCCAAGGCAACAAGGTTGTGGCTGAAGTTAATCTTAGGGAAAAAATGAACATCTGCCTCTAAGCCCGATTCCGTTGCTTTCCCTGTACAATCGAATCTGTTCAATCCTACAAATGTATCTCCATATGTTCCAAAATAGAGTCGAGTTTCATGTATCTAAACCGTAGTTATGCTACTCCTTCAGATATCAGGTTTTAAACAAAATAAATATGAGCTCATATCGCTAACTAAGCCACCTGTGATCGAACGAAGAAAAAATGATATTCATGAAGAATTGCACCTGATGGTGAGGACGAATTTGAATCAGGGAAATGCATATAAGTGTTAAACTGTTTGTGTATGATTAACAATACCTTCGCTTCTGATTCATTGAAACTGTACGCATCAGTCTGGTCGGCATTCACTTTGTTTAACTGGTCTTTGCTAACAGTTAAAGTAAACGCGTCTCCGTCATGTTCATACCGATATGTCTTTCGAAGGCAGCGGCGCTGAAAAGACAGGTCAAACCCATCTGGTAGCTCGGAAATTGGTGGAAACTTCAGCTGACCATCATCAATCCTCATCTTCATGAGGTAGTTTTCTAAAAGTTTGCGCTCTTTTTCTGCTTGTGGTTTTGTTTGTGGAAACTTTGGAACTAAAAGAGGAAAGAAGTGAGGTCAGACTATGTCCTTTTTTGTTCTGCATAGTAACATACATGCAATTTTTTCATTCGAGTCTCAAACCTTAAATTATCGTCATTTCAATTTCATTATATGTCATGGGTGGACCAACCACTTGAAGTTAATTATATTCAGATTTTAGGCCCTGCCCTTTCACCGACCAGGCTTAAGGTGACCATCAAACTTAGTCTGGCGTGCTAATAACCTATTTAGCCTGAAATTTTTCTGTTCTTGAATGGGAAGGAAATGCCACGAAGTTGTAAGCAACTATATTATCATAAATGTCCCACAGTCATATCTAGAGAAGTAAATAACACGCAGAATCATATGATACAGAATCATAATATTTCTTTTATCTTAAGTTTGAGAGAAACGTTTCCTTACATGTTCGTATTTTCAAACGGCAATCAAATCCTGCAGACGGCGATAGAATGTCGATTGTCATTTGCTGATTAAATGTATCGCTGATGTAGAAAATTGGTGCGTTCGATGCATCTCCACTATGGTCGTCATGCAAGATTTCTGTCGAGGTGTTTCTGACAGAAAGTTGAGGGCTGCGACGGAACGCCAGGGAAGACGCTGAAGCGCCTTCGACCCCAGGTTCTTTTTCGATGAGCCATACCTGATAACAGAGGGATAATGATAACAAATAAAGAGAGAAAATTTGGTCGGGCCCTGGCTAATTTACACCGTCTGTAAGTGAAATCTTGGTGAACTGGTTTAGCAACACTTTTATATTCTTTAACTGGCCAGACGCGAAACAAAATGTCAGAAGGCTCTCTTCTGCTAGACGTGTAATCATGCTTGTCTGTTATTGCAGTGTTACGAACCCTACACAGCCTCTATTTCGATAGCTCAGAGTTCATCAGCAAAAAAATTACTTGAAACTGCTCAAGGTATAAGGATCATAAATCAAGACAATATCCCTTAATTCGTCGTGTTATCTCCCTGTACACTATTTGATACAATATGCATAATAGAACACCATGGTGCTCACAGAGCTACCTTAAAATCAATCGACACCATAGGTTTGATAAAAAGTATAGAAGGCCAGATCGTTAAGAACATTTTGGTAGAGTAGAAACACGCCTTCAGGAGCTTTAATAGAGTTAATAAAAAGCTGTTGAACGCTATGTGAACTGTGGGGGTTGTAAAATTTCCTTTTATCTGAGCTAACATGGCTTAATGTTTGGGTTAGGATGGTTAGGACGGAGATCTAGCATTTTTCTCGATCGAACGTTTTAATTGGTTAATTTAAAGTACATGAAATGGCAGTAAAACACAATTAGAAAGGTGATGGCGTCATAGCCCTACTTAACGATGCTTAACGGATTAACGAACAAAGGTGGAGACGTGAATCAGCTTGGGTTCGACATCTGTCTACCTTTAGCTTGACATAGATGTCTTTTTCGGGTTGAGTGTGCTTGCTTAGTGACCTTAGTCTAGAGGCAACGGTAGCCCCAACCCGGCAGGAAAAATGATTCGGCACATGTTTGGGTTAGGATGATGAGGATGGAAATCTAGCATTTTTCTCCATCGAACGTTTTAATTGGTTAATTTAAAGTGAACGAAATGGTAGTAAACACAATTAGAAAGGTGATGGCATCTTAGGCCTAGTTAACGATGCTTAAGGATTAACGAACAAAGGTGGAGACGTGAATCAGCTTGGGTTCGACATCTGCCTACCTTTAGCTTGACATAGATGCATTTTTCGGGTTGAATGTCCTTGCTTATTGACCATAGTCTAGAGGCGACGGTAGCCCCAACCCGGCAGAAAAAATAATTTGGTACATGGTTAAATTACCTTGACTAGAAATTCTAAACCAGATGGCGTTAAGAAGGTGAGGTCGTATCGTAGGTCATCACTAGCTGTGCATGCATAAGCTTTGAGAGACTTTTCAGTCTGCTCAACTTCGATTGTCTCAACTTTCCGGAATATTGTCTCCCAACGATCGTCATCCTTTGATTCAATTCTCGCTTTGACCTCCTTCGGGGTGAAGATGTCATCCTCTTCATCTACCGAAAGAAGTATGAAAAAATCTCTGATTGATACCTCACCAATTCGCCGAAAGACTCATAAAATCTACAGGACTGACCTTCATCAACCTTGATTAGGTAGGCGTGACCAAAATAACACGAAATAACTACCATGACCATCTCCTCCTCCTTCTTTTTGTGAATTTGCTTCAAAAACCGCAGGACCTCTTCTTCTAGGATTTCCGTGCCCACAAAACCAGAGGGTGTTTCCTTTGAAATAATACATTCATTAGTTGAAGTAGCCGGCAAGATATAAAAACACACCTTTCATAGTGAGACGTTCACAAGAACCATCACGCACAGTTTCGTGGATAAGAAAAAGTCTAAGAGATAAATAGACCTGGTGTTTGCAGTTCTTAAATTCTCTTCAATGCTTGATGATTTCTCGACATGATTTCATCACATCGTTGGTATAAAAACCTGAATGTAGCTCTAATGTAAGACGACGAAGCAACTGCAGTTCTGTACTTTTATGCTGAATCTCTTGTAGTGCCGCCTTTTTACTCCCAAAACACTCGCCCATGGGCGGCTAAGCAAGTTAAAGACGAAGCCTGCTGGCTAAACTAGTTTTTGGCCGACGGAATGGGTTGATGTGTAACTTTTGCTTGCAATATCATTAACACTCCTAGATTACCATCTAGCAAATATCGTCTTGTTGTACCAAGAGATTTTCAAAAGGGACATTAAAGAGAATCTATGGTAGTTAGAAAGGATAGTTAGTAATCGAGTCTTGCGAGCGAAGGGACCAGCACAACTGGTTCTGTTTCCGTGAGTGTCTCAACGAACTATTCTTTTTCAAGTTGAAACGGTGGTCGAAGCCCTCTTCCAGTACTCCCAGGAGGGTTCCGATAAAAATAGGGTTGAATAATTAAAGAAAAAATAAAATTATTAGCTTTCACAGCATTTTTTGTTAGGTATTTCCTTCAAGACAGATTTGAATTCAACGACATACCCCTTTTAAAGGATCGTCCTGTAGTTTTAATTTGAAACACTTGTCTCTGGATAGTGGCGGTTGTGCGATGGATAGCTTAAACTCATGGTCTTCTTCCAAATGTGCAGTGTCCACATGGACAACTTTTGCAACGTATTTTTCCTTGCCTCCATTCTTCATAGGGGAGAAAAATGATAATCGCATACTTAACATGGTAAGTAACGTTCCCTTTGAATTCAATAGGCATTTGGTGTAATTGTTCCGGTTATTAGAGAGATGCACGCGCTCTGATGGGTCGAGGATTGCGTCTTACCTAACTATAATCACCTCGCGCGAGGAAGCGCGAGGTAATTGTGGCAGGAGTGCTAAATTTCAAAGTGGTTGCCTCGCCTTTTGTCAATGTTTGCGAGGAAGTGATGAGCACGATAGAAGAAAATTCAACCGCGAAAAGCAAAAGAAGGATATTAAGTTTTTGTTGATTTAATTAAATAGACCTGCCAAAGCTCCTTGCTTATCTTGATACGAGTAATCACCAGCACCTGAGCAATTATAC